>NW_027176285.1:15985776-16353276 GCF_023349555.1 Cebidichthys violaceus
CCTCCTCCTGTCTATCAGCACTCTGAGCTGTGTGCATCTGACTGCAGGGAAAGCTGCGCTTTAAGTAGCAATATATATACTTTGTAGTGCCAGTAATATAGTGAGCAATGTTTCTAAAATCACTGCTTAATGTTCTCTTATTGTTTTAAATTAGCAGCTTTGAATAACCTTGAATTCCAGGTACATGATTCGGTAACTTCAAATCTGCTGATTCAAGCCCCTCTAGAGAGGCACTGCGGTAGTGCTCTTGGGCAAGGTCGCTTTCTCCCAGATTGAATGATTAAAAAAAAAGAAAAAAAAGAGTTGATATATACAGTATATCTCTGAGGATGGAATGACGTGCACACTGTAAGGTCACACAGTGGGGAAAGATAGTGTACTGACACACGCTCTACAGCAAGATGTATTAACTTGTTCCAGCTGATGTGTGGTTCACTTTGGAGTCACTTTGATCCTCTGAAGCTCTGAGGTCACCAAGAGTCCGAGGTATAATACAATCAGACACATGTGAGGGTACAAGAAAGGTCCAATCCTGACACGTTTTAAAATAAAGGGATTCAGTATGCGACAGTTATTTGACCACAGTTTTGTTCTACACTTTACTAAGGCCAGTTATAGAACAAGCATGCTTATTTCACATAACAAACATACTTATTTTAACCCCTAACCACAGTCTTTTCTCAAGGCTAACCAAGTAGTTTGTTGCCTAAACCAAACCAAGTAGTTTGGTTGCACAGGTAAAGCTACTCTGAAGTTTATTTTGAAAAGAGACTGTATGCACGTAAAGGAGCGGAAGCTTTACGTTTCCTGTCAACACAGAGGTAATAAATGGTTGTGTTGTGTAGCCTGTCAGACTGCAGAGCCGGGTCTTAAAAATGAAGCCAAAGTGGGATTGCCTTAAACTTGCATTCTGTCTAATGGCCAGCAGGGGGCGACTCCTCTGGTTGTATAGAAGTCTAGTCTAAAATGACTCTACTTCTCTCTTGATTTATTACCTCAGTAAACATTGTAAACATGAGTTTATGGTCTCAATCTCTAGTTTTCTTCTTTAGTCATTTCTTTTACATTGTCCTTTTTATGCTGGCTTATCTGAGCATTTTTTGGACATATTCAAAACATTATAGTTATAGCTAGGTGTGTCTCTTGGTGTCAAACACGGGTGAAAACGTTGACGCACTCGCTTAGCGTTTGTAGGTGTGCACTGGTAGCTTGTTGTCTGAAGTGTATTACCCCAAGGTGAGCTATGAGGCTGTATTTGACACTTCTACATCAGTTCATTCAAGCTTCTATCACAAAATCACTGGAGCTTACTGAGCTGTCGTCTTCTCTTCAAAATATAGAAGTCACCAGACAACCAAGTTGCATATTGGACCGTGATTGACTTCCATAAGTTGTGATGTCACAAAATGATGATCTTAAACTCAGATGTATGCACCTGTGTAAACACACAACAGTCGGCAAAGGGAAGGGAAGTGGGGACTATATGGATATAGATGTAGATATATGGATGTCTGTTTTATTACAGAACATGAAGTAAACACACAGCAATTACCTCTCAGCTACTGCGAAAACACACAGGGATGATTATTCTCTCCCACACTCTGTGCCTAAACCACAGCTCTGACACTACTTCTGAATTATGGCCTGCATCACCATGTAAAAACACACCTACTGCAATCTGCCCACAGGCGGGACCCGAGGTGGGGGTGCAGCCTGGAGATGCGAGGACGGAAGAGGAGCAGCTGGAAAGTATCGTGTTCGGGTCCGCAGCTTCCTGCCTGCCACAGTTCGTGGGCTCATGTGTGCAGATAATTAAGGTTGAGGGTGGACAGCTCCCTACAGCGCCGCTGTGGCAGAGCTGTGGACCGGGGCTATTCATTTTCACAAAGAGGGAACGCAGCGGAGGCAAGGCGGGAGCCGCTGGGGAGCTCTATAGGGAGCCGATCCGTATAGTGGCACAAACAGGGAGGCTGTGAAGATGTGGGAATGGAGTGCTTTATTTACTCTATTCATTTCAAGGACAGCGGTAGAACAGCACAGACTCCACCGCTTACTCTCCTACTGACTAGCGCCTCATTTTACGCAGCTCCGGAGGTTTGTTTCAAGCTGTGAAGCGGTCCATGTGGCCACAAAGAGGTTTAGCTAAAGTGGCTTTTTTTTCCTCCACCTGCTGTAAATATTACGGAGGAAAGAAATCCTCTTCACTGCTCTTTGTACCCACTCACTTTTTTACTGTTTACTGTCCGCACTCGTTGCCTGCACTGTGCTCCCGTCTGGAGTTTGATGTTTCATTTGTTTATTTAGTGCATTAGAATACCAGTGGGCATCGAGAGTGAAGTGGTTGAGGGGCTGAGGGGGTGGGAGCTGTAAAGTCCGATGGATATGAACGTGAGAGCCCTCGCTGTTCTCGCCGGAGAACTCCAGGCCCTGCTGCTGCTGCTGCTGCTGCTGCTGAGCTCGGTCCTCCCTCGCTTCCTCTGCAGCACTTCTCAACCGAGGGAGTCCTTTTTATTCCAGCATCTGTGCTGTGATGAGAAACACCAGCTAACTAGGCCACTGCATAATAAGCAAGAATAGCAGCAAAGAAGAAAAAAAGTGAATACAAAAAGAAAAGAGGAAAAAGGGGGGGGGGCTTACCCAACATGTAACTGCTGACAAAAGTAATTCTAATCTAAGCAAATATTGTCTTTATTCCTTTATTGCAGATGCAGTCACTTATTATTGCTTACATTTACCTATAGCTTCTGCAGAGGTGCGTCAGAGTTCACATCTCATTTCGGCACTAAAGCCCCTGAGCTACACTGTCATGTGACTGACAATGCACCTTGCTGACTTTTCGTTTGGTGTGTGTCTCAACTGCAGTCCTGGGATCACTCCTGGTGCTGCAACATTTCTGCGGTACTCAGCGTTTTAGCTCTTGATTCACTTTGTCAACAGCTTCATTATTGTCTTCTAGGACGTGGCAGATGCGGGAGTCTTCACTGCTTCTCTTTCGTGCTTTTCACACTAGTTCTTTTTCGTATTTTGCATTGTGCACACTCTCGTTATTCACGATATCTCTGCAATGTTTAAAGTGGCTTTAATTGATTTGTTTAGAATAACAATGTGACAATATGACAGGGGCCGCTCGTCGTGATGAGTCCACAGAGGATTATCGCTTGAATCTGCAGCTCTCCTCGGCTTTAGGGAGATCCAGAACGAGTTTCAGCCCATCGTTTGTGGCCGCAGCAACGCAGCTGTTTTCAGCCCCCAAAAAAAAATCTGTAAAAAGCCACTGCACACCAGCTGCTGAGCACCGAACAGCAGACAGACACAGTTAGCAACTAATAGCTGGTGAACATAGTGGAGCGTTTAGCAGCTAAAGAGCCAGATATTTCTGGAAGAGACCAAAACCAGAGCTAAGTCAGTCAAATCGAGTTTAAACACACATAACTGACACTTCCCTGCGTTCTCTCTCTCTCTCTCTCTCTCTCTCTCTCTCTCTCTCTCTCTCTCTCTCTCTCTCTCTCTCTCTCTCTCTCTCTCTCTCTCTCTCCAGTGTAGAGCATGACTTTCGTCTGCAGGAAGGGCAGGTGGTGCGCACATGGAAGGTGGGCGACCCTCCCGAGGGCTCGCCGCAGACCCCGACTCCCCAGCCCTCCACACCCCATCAACAAGACTCCCCTCAGCCGGTGCGACCTCCTGCCACCGCCAGGAAAAACAGGAAGAAATGCTTCTGGTTCCTCTGAGTGCAGGCGGATTGGAGAGAGAAACGACATTTTGATACCGTAATGCACTGCGCACCCTTCTTTAAAAAACCTGCAAAGGATAAACTGTGGAGACATGGAATGAACCGGAGAATTAACATACACTAAATGTAAACACGAAGCTGTGGGAGGAGAAAGGGTTTCAAAGGTCGTGACGAGTTTACTGCTGGAGTTGATGAGAACGGTTTCTCTCGTCGCACATGTTGTTCTTGAAATGCCTCTTCAGCACTTACAGGTTTGGTACTGGTGCAGGGAAGTAAAAGTGCTGAAGTCAAATAAAAGCAAAAGTTCAGTCCACAATATGACTCACAGTTAGGAAGCAATTAGGAGACATAAAGAGAATATATATATATATATATATATATATAGCGGGTGGAGCGGGGCAAGGGGCGCCGTACAAGAGGCAATACAGCAGAGAGGGTGGAGTATATTTACAAAAGATGAAATGAGTAAAGTTTATAGGCAAAGAGAGAAAAAGACGGAGGAAGGATTCATCTTCATTAATGGACAAATGAGGGTCAGAACACCAGCTTTTATATCCAGAGACATTTCAAAAGAGTTATTATGACCTGTATTTAAAACTTTTAATATGTTGTAATTGACAACAAAGTACTACACATGTCTACATGCACATACAGCACACACACACACACACACACACACACACACACACACACACACACACACACACACACACACACACACACACACACACACACAAATGAAGTGACATATTTACATAAAAGGCATATATATATAAATTGAGACATTGAGTGAGTTGAGCTACTCTGCTTGGATGCTATATTTCAGATATGGATTACAGCTCTATAAAAGTATTTTACCACAGCTGGATGTGTGTGTTTTCATTCTGTGTAAGCAGCATTGTTCTTTTCTCATTTTGTGTGTCCGAATATTCCTGCATTCACCCTCGGTTTTTAGCGGCCCGTCTCTTAAAGCCCTCCTCCCGAAAAAGCCCACTCTGCTCTAGTTGGCTTTTCGAGAAAAACACGGCGCACCTTTTGCAAAGGTAGCTCTCAAGCTGCAGGCGGAGATATGCTCAGATGGGGGCGGTGGTATATTCTAATAAGCCTGCAATAAGCCAAATCTGAATGGCTTGTTGAATTACATGTTTTCTGTGTGGTCTTATTTCACAGTTTGTGGGTTGGTAGGCGCTCCAGATACCCAAATGTATGTGCACAAGCTCTGAAATGAGTTTTTAATGCTAATTCCCCTTCAAGTGAAACCATCGGACCCTCCTAGACCTCCGGAATGTGACAAGATGCTCCAAGTAGAAACGGCTTTCAGTCAAAGAGGTTGGCAACCACCAGTTTAACAATGCATTGTATTTTATAAGCTCACCATATGATGTGCAATTTTAATATGAAAAGTGTCTAGTAGCTTCAACTGTCAGTTAAATTAGGTAGAGTCAAAAGTAAAAAATGATTCACTTTGAAAGGTCGTGGAGGAGTATAAAGTAGCTCAAAGACTTCAGGGAACTAGTGAATGTCAGTTCACTAGCCGCTCATTCAGTCACCTTTAGGACACAAGGATAGGTAAACTACTGGAAAGCAGAAAACGTGTTGTACATTTCAAAGAGCAGACGCCGCTCAGTCCTCAGATGGCGGCTCAGACGGCCCACTTTCCTGGACACTTCAGGGCAAGTCTCAGGAAATTTAGCCTCAGCTGTCTGATGGCTGCGAGAAGCCCCAAATATTACTACTTAGTAATTCATGACACACATAAGCTGCTTCTATGAGGCTCTGAGGTCGTGTGAGATCCTGACCCAATTCATTCCGAAACTTCGGAGAGAGGGTTAGCTCCTAGTTTGTTTGCTTGCTTGTTTGGCTTCGTACGACTACACTGCCAGTTTAAACGTTGCCTCAAACAAAGCAGTTAGAAGCAGACGGTGTTTCGTTCCCGTTGGGGGAGAGAGTTGTTGGAGGGAATATGCATCCGTGTCAGGCAGGAGTCCACAGGCCGTTATTTACTGGACTTGTAACTGCCACCTTTTCTCTCTGGGCTGTCGAAGCATGAAGCATGCATATGCACACATGTGCACGCACACACACACACACACACACACACACACACACACACACACACACACACACACACACACACCATCCTCAACTTAGCTCTGTGTCCTGCTGTGCTGCACTGAGGTGCAGAAGTTGGAAAGATTTTGCTGCACGTACCATCGCTTGAAAAATAACACATTTAGACACAAACCCTGTCGCGCACACAGTCTCACAACCACACGTTTCCACTTAACGCACACACACAGAATCACACAGCAAACATATTGTTCTCAGAGCAACACAACGCATTATCTCCCCCGCAGTTGTTTCTCTCTCTCTCTCTCTCTCTCTCTCTCTCTCTCTCTCTCTCTCACACACACACGCACAACCAGGCACATGCTCCCTCCTAGTAGCTCTGTGTGTGCCGCGCAACGCTGAGAGGAGTGTAGAGTTGTCAGTCATTAATCTGCTACAGCACAGCCTGTAATCCTGATGACAGAGCAGAGCAGGCTTACAGAGAGCAGAGAGGATCTGAGCCCAGCCTGGAGTGGGGAACAAAGGAGCCAGAGAAGACTGGCTTTGAATCCATAAAGAGAAAGGAAGTGTGTGTGTGAGTGTGAGTGTATGTGTGTGTGTGAGTGTGTGTGTGTGTGTGTGTGCAGGGATTCTGGGGTGAGGTAGGTAACTATTTTGTCAGCAATGCTGCAGTGCTATTCAAGAATGCTGGCACACACAAAAGGGAGAAAAGCTTTACATGGAAAGCAACCCGGGCTGCCGGTGTGTCACACTGACACATGAGGTAAACGGGCTCTGGTCGTTATGGAGCACCAGAGAGAGAGAGAGAGAGAACAAGCCTATCTAGAGGTCTCTTCAAAGAAAACATCAAGGGTCAAAGTTGGCTCACGCAATTCAGTGCAACATCAGTCGAGGCTCGACTTAAAATGAAGGAGAAAGGGGGAAAAAAAGACCCATGTCTTCGGGCATCAACAACCGTGCATAATGGGCATGTGAAAACAACTACAACTGCCTCTGCATGCTGAGAGGAAGCAGCAGAGCTAATGCTGCATGAGTCATTGAGCTTAGGCTGCTATCGAGATATTATGTTTCACTTTGCCACATTACAACTAAAGAGGTCATTTCACAGTCAATCAGACGGAGAGGTAAGAGGTGCTGGAGACACAACCTGTCTCTGCTCGCGCATCCAGCACTGAAGTAACGCCACTGGAAGCCTAACGCAGTGAAGGACGCAACGTAAGCCGTGTCTTTTCTCAATGACTTAGTGATGGTAAACCGATAAACAAGCCCCCAAAGATGCAATGATACTTGAAAGAATTGTCTTTTCTTTGAACTGAGATTGGAGCCTCATTAGTGACCAAATAAAAGAAAAATATGGATTGAATGTGGACCGGGGGATCCAAATTAAAAATACACCCACATACACAATGCCTGGGAGTATCCTCTGGCAGGGGAACCACCCACACACACACACACACACACACACACACAGTATTCCGGTCATATATGTAGCGCTGCAGCACTGTGTGTGTGTGTGTGTGTGTGTGTGTGTGTGTGTGTGTGTGTGTGTGTGTGTGTGTGTGTGTGTGTGTGTCACTGGGACATGGTAAATAATGAATTAAAAAGTATCCATTTGAAGACGACCCGCCAAGTTTCTGAGTAAACTGCAATAGCTGCAGATAGGTTTAATAAATTATGAGCTAAATTCTCCCTCGCCACAGCTGTCACTGATGCAAAAATGGGCAACGGAATGTAAATACGTCGAGGCTGGGCTGAGGAGGACGAGAGGAACGCTGCAGACCTGCGTCACCGCGAGGCGGGTCGAAAAAAACAAATCCAGTGTGCTCAATTTGTCAATAAGTTGCATAAGTTTTGATTAGTTTTGGACATTTTGCCTTCACAGAAAACTTCATAGAGTAGACACACACACACACACACACACACACACACACACACACACACACACACACAAACACACACAGACACACACACACACATGACAGAGTGGGATGATATTTGACAAGGACCCAGACTGCATTCAACCCAGAGACGTTGGAGGAGGAACATCGACGTACTGTAGGAGCTGAGCTGTGAGCAAACTTTGGACTGTGTGCTCATTCCTTCACTTTTAATGACAATGATATGTGAGCTGCATCGCGGTGTGTACACTGTGTACACTGTGTACACTGTTAAGACTGTTTAGACCGTTTAGTGCGCTGATGCACAAGTTAATATTCAAACTGGGATTCTCCAAACTGCATGTGGGCGAACGTGCACCAGGGGCCTTCGACAGGCGTTTTACCTTTTTACTGTCCTGCTCCGTCTCTAACCTGCCTCCCAACAGTGCAGCCACTTGATCACCTTGGTTGCGGCTGGCTGAGGACACAGCGGGGGCGCCGACACTCTCGCCAATCGACTTCATCGAAGAACTCTGTATTTATTTTTGCCGTGACGCAGAATAACATAATAGCCGCGGTGACTTTCTGTAGTTGTCTTTGGCCTCTGTGAAGTCTTTAAGTTCATCCATCTGCTGCTCACACTTCCTGCGCGTTTCATCCACGTCTTCAGTCTGACGTCATTCAGAGGCCGGTTACAAGAAATAGAACTTTTAAATCCAGGTTTCAAAATGCGAACTACTTATCACGACGTGTCACGCAGCAAAACTCATGTTGCAAACAATGACAGTTTATAAAACAGTAGCAAAGAATAAAGGGTTCATGCCTGTGCTGCCTGCAGGCCAGTCGACGGGCTCAGGAACACGCTTGACAATTATTTCCAGGGGAATGTGTCACTGTTTGAGAAGAGTTTTCTGAACATCAAAGTCAGTCTCTCTGAAGACGCGTTAGATAACTTCAAAGTCCTGGGACTGCTTTGCCGAGAGGTGTTTTTCCTTTGTTTTCTTCAGCTGGTTTGTTTTCTTCTCCGTTGTGGAGCAGATGATAAAGACTGTGAGCGCATATTGCGTCATGAACCTGCTCTTTGTAATTCACGATTCAAGGTCACGGTGGACATTGAACGTGAGTCGAAGCATCGACGTATTCTGTCTCCAAACCAGGCGCTTGGAGAGACCGTTGTCTGCTGGTTTCTTCTTTTTAGGACTCAGAACTTGCTGTGAAATGGTAAGTGATGATACAACATATATTATTGACGTTTTGATCATTTGATTTTGCCTCCGGTTGCATTTTACATTCATCCTTCAATTAGTGTTTGAGAGAAATGTTTCCTTCATGTTCTGACAGCACGTCCAAGGATTGCTGCTTTTCTTTCAGACCAGTGATCGTATATGTTTGTATGGAGATCCTTGGCTGCTTGAGGTGGAACTGAACTGTTTTTGGGGGGTTTACGTCAGCTCAAGACTTGGTCCTTGCAATCAATATCCTGCTTCTTCAAACATGAACTCCTTCAGAATGTCCTTGTTGTAAACAAAGGCTTCATCTAAGTGATATAAAGTTATGGATTAATCAATTTAAAGGCAATGAACACTTCTTAAAACCATTGCAGACTGAAAGCAGGGTTAATGAGTGAGCTTCAGAGGTCGGCTGAATAAAAAGACGGGTTGAATGTTGTATATTTGTGCCCATCTGTATGAACATGAAGTACATTTTCATTGAATCTTGATTAGATATTTGAATGATTGTTTTGCGTCTTGATACAACGTCTGGCACGAGACCGTTTGCTGCCTTTATTTCCCACAGCATCAAATCAGCAACAAGAGGCCGCCGCCTTCGACTCTTAATTAGTAAGGGATGCAGCACACATCGCATTATGAGCTTCATCCACCTGCCGCACACATAGCTGGTCTCTGGTGGCACAATCATATGACTAACGCTGCGGTATTAATCTGAACCGCTGCCCCGGAAGAATTTCATTAGTGAAATAAGTTCATTTGTCCTGATGGCTTGATGATCGCTTCCACCAGGCTCGGTCAGACGGCTCCTCTTAAAAATCAAAGAGCGATTGAACTGAAATGAACACACTGGGACATGCTGCGTCACATGTTAACACGGTAATACTGAAATTCATATCAACGCCAGACGTTTGCATTTCTCCCATAGTAGTTCTGAAACGAGCACTAATAAACTAATGTATTCTACAACATAACGAGATGAAATATACTTCTCCAGCTGCGTCCATCATAGAACGGATTTCATTTAGTTCACTTCCTCCTCCGGCTTCTCCTCACTAATAACAAATATGCACTTTTTATTTACAGATAATTCTCCTAAAAAGATCATCATATCAAAGATAATTCACTAAAATGCTTTGTAGTAAAGATGAAAATACAGTTTTATTTGTTGAGTTTAAAGGTAAACAAATTATAGGTGATTCTTGGGTTAGTTAGTACCTTTCTGGTGGACTTTTATGAGTTGCATGATGACTAATTCACCCGTGATTTATTATTTGCTGGATGATATGAATTTAGAAATAGAATAAATGAAGATTTGCATTGATGCGCTCACACACACACACACACACACACACACACACACTGTAGGCGATCTCTCGCTTCACTAACTGCAGTTTCTCACCCCTCAAGTTTCAAGTCTTTCTTATCTGTGTAGAACATTAATATTTAAAAATATCGTGATGGTCTTCTTACACACCATGAAAGATTTTTTTTTTTTTCCCCGTTGCTTCAGATTGACCCAGTTAAAAGCAGTGGATTTTGAAATGCAGGGATCTCACTTCACAATGCACAGACCGCTGTGGCGCCGAGGGGGAAGGCATTTGGCCAAGAATACAAAAAAAAGAAAGAAATCCATCGCTTTAAGGGAGATATTATTTCTAAATATTATCCCCCCCCCCCCCCAAATGCTAAACACATCCTCATGGTTATGGATAAGGCTTTTCACTGAGAACACACGACCCATATCCACATCAGTTTAGACTACGTCATTCTGTACGTGGTGCGTGTTAGAGCAGACAGGCAGCGGCATGAACGTGTCGGGTGTTACAGCTGAACCCCGTCCTGTGAAACGGAGCAGAACCTGTAACGATGTAACATGACACCGACGTCATGAAGTCCATTTGATGCTTTTCATGCTAACGTTGTGCTCCAGTCAGTGGTGGACCACGTCCTCCCTTCTCTTTTACTTCAGTACAAGTTACAAGACAACCGTCCACAAAAAGTCCTGAAATCCAAACCCAGTAAAGAAGGAGAGAAGAATTACTACTGAAAGTACCGAAAGTAGCAAAGTTATATTTAAATGCAACCATCTGAGAAGACAACGGGACTAGACATCACTGTTTTTATGAGAGGTCACAAGATGAAAACCACTGATTTAATCCTTCAAAATGTGTTGTATTTTCTGAATTCTTTGTGTTTTTTTCATGTAAAAATCCTCTGATATGTGGTGGTGTAGATGTACAACACAGTATAGAATGCTCAAGTAAAGTACAAGTACTTCAAAACTGTACTTAGGTACAGTACTTAAAGTAAGTACATGTATTGAGTTACGTTCCATTAGTAAAGAAGATACATATAAAAATGAAGATTTTTTTGTATTTAGGGAAACCTGTAGATTTTCTTTTCAAAGCAGGAAATTATTGTTATGCTGCTTTGTCAGTTTCAATGACGATTAAATTGAGGCCTTTAACATAATGTAATTCATGAAAATGTAATGTCATTTGCAGAATCTTTTAGCCAGTTTCCCTTTCATGTCTTTGGCCACTTCTTACCCATGTTTGCACGTTTCTACAGTAAACAACGGGGACAACTAATGAGGACAAAGACGGCTAGTTTAATTAAAAATGTAAGACGCAGACGAAGCTGCAACATAAGGACATTGTGGGCTGCAGCCACAGATGGGATCCTCATAATGAACACAATGCAGTTGATCCCTGGCTCCCATGTTGAAGCAGTAACTTGATAGTTGCTCGTTCCTGCTGAAGGAGAGCCTGGACAACTGCAGCCGCTCAAACATCCTTCCGTTCCTGCAGAACGTCCGATGAAACCGGGTTCTTTGCGACAGTTGGACTTCAATTTCGGCAATGAGAAACAGCATCCGTGGGAGGAGATCGGTGTGCAGGGACGACGCCTGAAACCACCTGTGGGCTCGGTCTCATTAGAGGAAGCCTCCTTATCTCTGCAGCAATGGTGCCTTTCTTGGCGCTGTGGATGGGAATTCTTCTCCAGTTTTGTCGCGCAACGATTTACACCAACGACTGGGCGATAAGGATAAGAGGGGACCGCGAGTCTGTCAACAGGATAGCAGAGAAATATGGATTTACTAATATGGGTCAGGTAAGTGTCATCCAACATGCTAAGAAGCACCAGGCAAGGACCCACTGAGCATGTGCAGCCATCGTTCTCTTTGCAGTTTAAACATCACCAGCCACTGTTCATGCAGGGCTGTCAGAGGGACAGCCTGTCAGTCAACAAGCTCCATCTGTTGCAGAATAATAATAATTAAGAGAAGTCTTCTGTAGCTCAGCACTGTAAATGATGTAGATTTAATCAGATGCATTAATAAGTTACCAGTCCATCAAATAACCAGGCTGCTAATTACATCTGTATTCATATTATTGCAAATTTCCAACTGGAGTAGGAACATAAATAGTATTATACTTAAGATTAAGTGCAATAGAGGAATAGAAAAGAATGGAAAATACGTGTTGTCTACTATTTGTGTGCAAAAGACAGACATTTGTATGATATTGTGCTAATGATAAAGGTACATTAAAGCTTATAGCTCATCTAGACAGGAGGCATTAAACCACAGTTACATAAAACATGATGGAGCACCAGATACTCCATGATGAGGACTGAATTAAGGTAAATATAGATGGCTACCTATTCTTGCCTTGAAGAAGATTTTGCACAGATTTGAGTGCTCTTTAAACAAATGAAATATAAATACATAAAATGCTGTGTGCTGAGGTAGCAAGCTGGCTTCAAGAAGTGTCTGTCCTTACTAATTAAGATATTTTATGGCAACAGCCACAAACGCTTTTCTGTAGATGTATTGGAATTTTGTAAAGCGAGTCACTGTCTGCCATCTGCTTGGCAGAAGCTAGAGTAATGTTTAATTAATTTCTGTACAAGATTTAAGAAAATCATGATAATTTATGACGGTGAAAAGTCATTTTTGGAGCCGCCGTAGATGATTATGTCTCAAAATGATGAAGATGGTAATAAGCCTAACTGGTAGAGGTAGCGCTAAACTGCCATTAAGCTGCTGCAGAATAAAGTTAGAATATTAGCCTTCTATGGGCGCCAACAGTTCTTACTTTGGAGGACTACAGAACTTTTTACATTAGAAGTCAGCAGCTGCTCATCTACATTACAAGCCTGCTGAGAAGCTCATCGGTGTGTGAGACGGACACCAAGCTTTTTCACATTTTGTTCCCTAACCCTAACCTCTTTCCTTTATTTCATTATAATAACTCCCCCCTGACTATATAAAGTAATATTAATTATCCAAACAGTTAAAGCTCAAAGAACCAAGACCCAGCACTTTAGCACCGTTCCAATCAAGGCCGCAAAGTGTTGTCAGAACTCATTTATTCCAAAGAAAATAGAATCGGTCGGACCACAGATACGCCCACAGAATGACCAAATACAAACTAAATCAATAAATAATAAAGCAAATAAATAAAACAGAGTGAGGCATAGAGGCCAGGCACATAGAGTTCTACACATGTACTCCCCGAGGAGAGCTGCTGTAATGAAAGCTGCAGGTCTTGGGTCCATGTTGCACTATGGGTGATATGAGACCCTTTTGATAATGACCTTTTTCATATTGCTGAGGTCAGACGGCAAAAGATAATTTCACAACAGAACCATTAGGGAATAAATTAGGATCATCATTTGTTCTAGTCAGTCACAGAAAGTAAGAAACCTATGACACTTTTTAATATAAATTAGCTACAGCTCCTTTTCTTATACATTAGAAAAATCTGTCTACGTCATGGCATCATGGACACACACACACACACACACACACACACACACACACACACACACACGAGCAGTGTGTGTGGCCGGAGTCCGGTAGCTCAGGTTGCCGTCGCCTGAAAAGCTATCACAGGTGTAAGGTAACGGCCTTAATGAAACGCACCAAAGGCACTTTCATAATTCATCAGCTGTTTATCACAGTGACGGAGCGGGACGAGCAACACGCCTACACCTGGAAACAAATTAATTTCCGAGGATTTGATGTCTGTTTTACTAGATCGGAGACCTGAGGAGTTATTACAGTTTTCGTCACCGCGAGACGCCGAAGAGGTCCACTGTGTCCAATAAAGAGGTGGCTGTCAGTGTCGCCAAGGAGACCGAGGTATAGTAATGGGATATGAGGAGACTCTGCTGGATTATTAATCAGCAGCGTGTCCCCTCCCTCCCTCCAAACACAGACGCTCACACATGTTCATGTAACCCCCCCAACCCCCCCCCCCCCCCCCCCCCCCCCTCTACACACTCATGCCCTCACACAACCACAGAAGCTCAAGATGAAATGCCCGGATCGCACGCTGCATTTAAAGTGCGGCTTATTCTAAGTTAGATCTTACTTTTTGTAGCTTTCACCATCGTTTCTACCAGTAATAACAATAACAACAACAATAACTGTACACACTGAGGTAATTGCTGAGATCTGAGAAAATTATGACATCTCCAGAAAAGAAGTCGGATGATTTACAAAAGATAGAACATGTGCAAAAATATGATTAACATATGCTAATTAGCCCTAAATACAAAGTACAGTTTAGACTGATTTTGCAGATATTTGGTCTAGCAAAGTATTGGACAAATTAAGAAGTACCTGATGATGTCATTGCATTTCATCCTAAAGGGTATGGACCAGATTTGTGGCAACCCATCTAATAGTTGCTGAGATATTTTGGTCTGAACCAAAGTGGTCCAACTTAGGCCGAGCCAATGTCCATGTCTGTACCAGTACCCTGTGTGCTCCTTCTAAGGTGGAATGGCTCCAACAGCAAGCGGTCCAGAGAAGAGTGAAAAGGAACTCCGGAGCGAGTCACATCTACTCCAGTGAGCAGAGCAAACCCCTTCCTGCTCCTTCTCACTCGCTGCCCTACAACAACTCAGTTTGGAACAGCCTCTGGTACATTGTGAGTCTGATTTATTTACATGTTGTTGTCCTTTACTAAGCTGAAGTCTGAAACACAGACGCGTAAACAGAACCTAGACTATACCCTGATTAGCTCTTTACTCCCAGGGGCTAAATTGAACGTCTCGCTATTTGCTCCGCAGCACTGCAGCGATGAGTCCAAAGGCCGCCGGTCTTGTATGAACATTGCGGGGGCCTGGAGGAGAGGGTACACCGGGAAGGGTGTGGTGCTGTCTGTCCTAGATGACGGCATTGAGAGAGAGCATCCGGATCTGAAGCCAAATTATGTAAGTGCCCTGGGATGGGACACTGTTCTGGGGGAAGGGGACATTAATCATAAGCTATTTGGCAGAGCTCTTAGTGTAAGCGCGCCGAGCTGAGACAGATTTTGCAGGCGGAGCTTTTGGGCCAAAGGTTCGGAAAGAGCGGCCAACGGTATTGGAATGGACATTAAACGTCTGATCCACTTAACTGCGCAGTGGACTGGTGAATAATGCTCTTTGTGATTTGTCTGATGAAACGGAGACAGATAGCCACCGGCATCTCATAATGTGCTGCTACTTACTATCCATCTGATTCAGGATCCTCTGGCCAGCTCTGATGTGAACGGACAAGACGAAGATCCTTCTCCGAATAATTCCAACAATGCGTCCAACTAGTGAGTCCTTGTTATTCCTAGATGTCTCTTTGCAACTGTTTTGCAGTTTCCTTTCCTCGTCACGATTCCAACTTTAATTAATGCACGCTTTTCTTTCCACGTTTCGGTAATTACATTCACATATGGATATGCAAAACCCCCGGTCTGAATTCCTGTCTTCTCACTGGTTTGATGTAACGGAAATAGCCCATCGTCTCCTCATGCATATGCATCTAACCTCATGTTCTGATGTTCTCCTCCCTCTCCTCTGAAGCCATGGGACACAGTGCGCAGGGATGGTTGCCGCGACTGCAAATAACTCCCGCTGCACGGTCGGAGTCTCTTTCCACGCGCGGATAGGTGGTGAGTCCGAGTGATGGCGTGACAAGTGGAGTTTTGTGCGGCTTCAAACATTTGCTCTTCCTGCAGGCGTCCGTATGCTGGATGGCGATGTGACAGACATTGTGGAGGCCCGATCCCTGAGCTTCAGACCACAGCATATTGATGTCTACATAGCGAGCTGGGGGCCAGAAGACGACGGGGCCACTTTGGAGGGACCCGGGGCTCTTGCTCGTCTCGCTTTACAGAATGGCATCAAAACAGTGAGAGAGAAAGAGTTTGTTCATGAATACGACTTGTTGGTTTATGTCTGTGTGTCCTACCTGAGGCAGTGTGTTTACTTTAAGGGCATATCTTCTCCCTCTCATCAATGTGTAAATATCATTCATAAATGAATCACCTCTGTCTCAGGGCCGGCACGGGAGGGGCTCTGTGTTCGTCTGGGCGTCGGGGCAAGGAGGGCGAAGAGGGGACCACTGCTCCTGCGACGGCTACAGCAGCAGCATCTACACCGTCTCCATCAGCAGCGCCACTCGGCGCGGGAGCCAGCCAGATCACCTGGAGCGGTGCTCCTCCACACTTGCGACAGCTTACAGCGGAGGGGAGACGGAGGAAGTGGTGAGTAGAGGCTGGGAGCAACGCGCTAAGCGCCAAAAGGGCCGTGCTAAGCACCATGGGTCTGCAGGGGTAATGGAGGCTTGTGTTGTTTATGATCCACAAAATAACACCGTCTCCTTCTCAGTAACCGGATCCAAGCACACTCTGCACATTGCTCCTTTACTATCATCAATCCATTACGGGTAGAGTTGCCAAGATTTAAAAACAAAAAAAGAAGCTTTTTCCTTGAGACCATCACCCCAAGTATGAATCATTTACTTCATGAGATTTCACTTTATTTTATGTTTTAAATGTAACAGCAAGATGTTTCCTGGAGAGAATCTTTTGTTTTTTTAAGTAATATTTTAACTTGAATAATGAGAGTCACAGCTGTGATTTACTGGAAAGATGAGAATTAAAAATACCTGAATTTATGACGGGCTCACTTCAGTTCAACTCCCTTTTCTTTTTCTGCAGCGCTAAACACAGATTATGGAATACATGATGTCATGTGTTGTGTTATGATATTGGTGTTGTGGCCTGTTGAGGCCTGGAGTCTGGAGGAGCATTTCTGGTGTATTTAAAAAGACAACATTATTTTTGATGATGATATTTGTGGCCGTGGTTGGACGAACACTCCAGCTGCTTAAAGCTGCTTAAAGCCACAAAATACTCATTTTGTGTGGAGCGGTGTTTTGGGGGCGAGTGAGCAACAATTTCGGCAGTTGAGCGTTATCGGCTGAGACACCTGTCAATCAAATGAACTTTCTTTCTGGTAGAACAATATTTTGAAAATCCACAAGACACAAACCTATAATCTAGAATAAACTAATAATAATATTAATAATACAAAACGATCTGGAAATTGGCATTGTCCTATTCATTTTAGAAGAAGCGGAGCATTTTGAAGCCTATTGTTCACTTGCACTAGGAACCGTACGAGGAGCTGCATTGTGGAGCACCTCAGCAGCGTCTCTAATTATACAGTAAGAAGCTTTGTAAACATCCTGAAAGCCAGAGACTCGAGAGGCCTTCCGCAGCATGCCGGCAGAGACAATATGGCCAAATGACAGGCTTCTTAAAGATGGAAGAGATACCCTCCTGTGGAATCCATAATTACATACTTCTGCTCCTTTTCTTTTGATTGATTGGCAGTAATCCTTGTGTTTTGCATCGCAGCCCACCGGGGAAAAAAAAAAAATGTAATTATACAGTATGTAATTACATCTACTTTAGAAGCAAGGCATTTTGAAAACATATCAATAAAAAAAGCAGCACCTGCCCATTGACTCCACATATTCACTGTATAATAATATGAAAAAAAAGACATGCGGTTCAGCCCAATGGTAGATAACTGTGTGTCATCTGGTGGTATGTATCCCATCACTCAACTCAAATGTGAGTTTGCTCCATTAAGGCCAGCTTCTGTGGAGCGACACGTGAATACTGTTAAAGACGTGAGCGATCCGGTGTCCTCGACAGGTAACGCTGGGTCCACAGCAGAGCTGCAGCCGGGCTCAATCAGAGGCCTCGCTCTCCTCCTCCGTGGCTGCAGGCGTCATCGCTCTGACTTTGGAAGCCAAGTGAGCAGCCCCCCCCCCCCCCCCCCCCACACACACACACACACGAAATCCATACATGCAGGCGCCATTAATTGGTTTGATCGGGTGATGAGATGTGTTTCCTCCGTTTGACCTTTTCTCAGCCCTTTGCTAACCTGGAGGGATGTGCAGCACATCATTGTCCGGACATCAAAACCTCATCATCTTCTTGCTCCTGACTGGAGCTTTAATGGAGCCGGATACAAAGGTGCTCCCACTGGACTTCTGCTACATTTCTAATTCCACACAGGTTTTCTTTATTTTTTTTTATTTTTTTTATTGCAGTATTAGCAAGCAGTTTGGAGAAAATGAATAATTACATGATCTCTTTTGAATCATCTCAAAACTAATAATGAAGAAGACGAGCAAAGATGAGTTCAGCTTGATAAGCATATTTTGTAAATGTTCTCTCTGCTCTTCATTTTGGGGGGGAAACTATCAAGCAGCGAGCACAAACTAATGAGATACTGTGAGCAGAACAGTAATAAACGCCTACAAAGTCCCAGGAGTGTGTGATGATTTTTTATAAGCTACAGCGCCTTTTATGCCCCAGCTAATGTGCTTTATGTGTGTGTGTGTGTGTGTGTGTGTGTGTGTGTGTGTGTGTGTGTGTGTGTGTCAGTGAGCCACCTGTATGGCTTTGGCCTGCTGGATGCTGAGAGCATGGTGAAGGAGGCCGAGCGTTGGAAACGAGTCCCCACACAGCAGGAGTGTGTGGAGGAGGCTCCCACCCAGCTGAGCAGGTATCGCACCAACTGCTCTGCAGCTCCGCTTTGAGTCAGGGCTTCCCTTCATTCCTCCCCTTTCTATCACACTTCATCTCTTTCTGTCTCAGTTCACACATGGATTTCTTTTTAATTTCCTTCTCCTTTCCTTGCAGCCGTCTCTCGTGTTTCCCCTTATCGCTGCCACTCACTGCGTGTCTTTATTCTTTTTCCCGTCTCCGTCTCGTGACAGAACTATTCATCCGGGCTCTCCGCTGATGTCTGTGTTGGAGAGCTCGGGCTGCTCCGGCGAGCCCTCGCAGCGCGTTGTTTATGTGGAGCATGTCGTCGTCCGTGTAGCCATCACTCACAGCCGTCGCGGGGACCTTTCCATTACTCTCGCGTCGCCTGCGGGAACTGTGTCGCAGTTGCTGGCTAACAGGTAACCAGAGCGATGCTCAGTCACGGACCCCAATGTGTGGGAAATATCACCGCCCCCCCCCCGCCCCCCGCCCCCCC
The DNA here is from genome assembly GCF_023349555.1 of Cebidichthys violaceus. NCBI lineage: Eukaryota > Metazoa > Chordata > Actinopteri > Perciformes > Stichaeidae > Cebidichthys > Cebidichthys violaceus. The sequence continues at coordinate 16,005,024 of NW_027176285.1, forward strand.
CCCCCAAAGCTCCACCACATGGTGTCTACATACAGTAATCTATGAGCAACATTTTTGTTTAATGCACAGCATAACTCTCTAAATTCTTCAATTTGGCAGCTTGTACTATTGAGAGGGAGGGTTTGGATTTTGGCAAACGCTACTGGAAAATCACAGGAGTCGTGCTCTTATGGTGTTTCAGGGAAACTGGTACCTGAGCAAAATGATGTTCTATTTATCTATTCTATTAATTCTATTTACTTCATGCAGTTTCTTACTTTCGGCAAACTGCAATGTAAAGAATACAGCATGTAGTCAAAAGACACATTTTTGGGGGAAAGTTCTTATGTACATTTTCTCAAATTCTCTTTTTTAGGCTGAACCAATCAATACTTTTGTATCATATTACTACAGAAGATGTAGTAGAAGATGTAGTAGTAGTAGTAGTAATGTGAGCAGTTGTAGTGTAATTAGCAGCAGCTGTAGCTGTAGTGGTGATACTATCAGTGGTGATTATTTAATGCTTCGGTTTAGGCCTCTTGACGACTCCCCCGAGGGATTCCAGAACTGGGAATTCATGACGACTCACAGCTGGGGGGAGCAGGCAGCAGGGGAATGGACTTTGAAAATCCAGGATACTTCCTCTCAGAAGAGAGACAACGCCGAACTAGGTCTGCTCCTCCTCTTTGTAACATCACAGCATTACGAAATGCACATTGAAGTTCAACTTGAACCGCAGCTCAAACGCAGTGCGGGCCTCCCGGGAGAGGCCTCTTATCTTGCTCTCTTCCCGTTTCTCCGTTGTTTCACAGGGACGCTAAAGGAGTGGTCCCTGCTGATTTATGGCACTGCAGGGCAGCCGTATCCCAGTCGTCACGAGCGGCGGGCCAGGTCGGCCGACACGCCGATGGACGGTGACCTCGCCGAGGAATACAGCGGTGAGTCATGTGCTCGGCTGGTGTGAAGCTGCCCCCTCTTGTTCGAGCTCAGACGTCTCAGACAGCAGCTAAATGTTGCTTTTTGTTCAGATATGCACCTACAGTATATCAGCAGCTAAGAGAGTAGCTTGTCTGCTGCAGCCGTGATGGTGCGGTGACTTTGTGAGTGTTTGCCCTTCCAGGACCCTGCGACCCAGAATGCAGTGACGATGGCTGTGAGGGGCCCAGCCCGCAGCAGTGCGTCACGTGTTTACACTTTTTTCTCAAGTTCAAGAACGGCACAAGGTTGGCATGATCACACAGCGATGAGAACAGAATGCAGTATACGGTATTTGGTGATACTGCAGAACATATGACTTACACATATTGCAAATTTAGAATATTAAGCTGTTATTTTCCATGTGTTTATATGTGGATCAAAATTCTTAACAGAAGCATTATGGTAATGAAAGTGGATCCAGACCGGCTTCTTCCTTTGATCCGTGTCCGTCCAATAGGATGTGTGTGTCAGAGTGTCCGAGGGGATTCTGGGGCGACCGCCGGCGTTGTAAGAGGTGCTTTTCCTCCTGCGAGAGCTGCACTGGGAGTCGCAGTGACCAGTGCTCTACCTGTCAACCCGGTCATTACCTAACTGAGGGGACCAGCACCTGCACGGCCGCTTGTGGGGATAACTACTACCTCGACCACGGTGGGATTTCTGGCCTTAAAGCTGCCCTTCTGAACATGTTTTTGTCGTCGTTACAGAAGGAATATCCTCTTTTTTTTTAAGGATCCATGGTTTACAAAAGAGCTGTTTGGAAACAGCTGCATACGAGCCTGCTAATGAATAGTCAGTTGATGTAACTGCAGTTGAGGGGTGTGTGAGTAAGATTGATTAATCGCTGTGATGTGTATTCCATGTGTACTGTTTAATTTCCCCACAGATGCAAACATGTGCAGAAAGTGCAGTGAAAGCTGCTCGAAGTGCACCTCCTACAGCATCTGCACGGAATGCAAACCAGACACAAGGTGAGACTAATTCTCCCGATGATGGCTGAGTGAGCTGCTTGGTAAACATCACTCCTTCTCCTCCAGCTGCTGAGAATACTGATTGTCCCTGTGCAACAAACGCTCCGCAGCATCATAACAGTTAGAAAAGGCTACAGTGTTTTTAACTGTTATATAATAATAGAATGTGATTTCCTTCCCTATTCGCACACGGCTCAAACAAGAAACAAGAAAACAAAACATCCCTGTCAAATTCGCCATATTGTTGGGTTTGAAGATTCCGCAACACTGTGCTCAATGACTCAGTTAATCAAGTACTTGTGGTGGTGTGCTGTGGGTTGGAAAACTACAGTCTAGGCAATGAGTCATCTTGGTGGTGTCGCATGATTGGTTGTGTGTGTGTCACGCTGCCACATGCTCTCTCCGGCCTCTACAGTCTGCAGGGGAACCGGTGCCAGCGGAGCTGCGCGGCGGGATTCTACCACGACCAGCAGGAAGGCACATGCGAGCCGTGTCACAAGGCCTGCGCTACCTGTGCAGGTGAGAGCACAGGTCAAAGGTCGTGAACTGTGTGAAAACCTCTTTTGAGTTGTCATTAAACATACAGGACAGCGCAGTGTTTGCAGCACTCTCCTGTGTCTTTCATCCATTTAAAAACACGCCGTTCCTGCGCCGGGCGACATCAGGTGCAGGTGTTGCGGCATGCGACGGTTGTGCAGAAGGCTTCTTGATGGAGGAGTGGAAGTGTGTGTCCTCCTGCAGCGCTGGCTTCTACGCCACGGAGCCAAACCCAGAGATAGCTGATGGGCACAGGATATGTAGGAGGTGAGCTCACTGGTGTGTGTTCAGGTGTGGGTGGTTTGTTTATCTGCTGATGGCAGGCCTTATTCTGGTGTTTGGCTTCTGTGTGTGTGTCTGTGTGTGTGTGTGTGTGTGTGTGTGTGTGTGTGTATATTGTGCTTGTTTTTAGTTGTGTGCCTGTATGGGTGTAAGTTTGTTTTTCCCGTGTGTGTTTTTTTGTGATCGCTGTGTATGTTTGCGTGTGTTCAGTCTCGGCGCTCTCCTCCTCAGGTGTGACGCCAGCTGTCTCACCTGTGTGGCGCCGAGCCGGGGGAACTGCAGCAGCTGTTCCAGCGGTCACAGCCTGCAGGAGGCAGCGTGTGTTGTTAACACTGTGTGCAAAGACGGTCAGTCAACCGTCTACTTCCTCCACCACGTGTTGGCCCACTGCTGCCAGATAATTAAAGCGACCGCAACACATTCACTTCTTACAAAAACAATGATTTCATTTGAACTGAAAACAGCTGTTTGACGGGAGGAGAAACGCTGATTTATGGATATTTTATATCTACATATGTACATATTTACAACAAGACGTGTCATCATTGCTCTTCATTCTGAGTCAACCATAAGTCAGCCATGTTTATTGGTAAGAATGTGTAGCGTGAGCCACACACACGGTGCTCTGTGTGTGTGGCTTGCACCCTTCGGTATCTAAGCCTCATATAATTATTCATTTCTGAGTCGTTCTCTTGCTGCATGTCGATCAGGAGAGTACCAGGACGGTGACGGAGTGTGCCACGCGTGTGACGCAACGTGTCTGAAGTGCACAGGGCCGCAAAGAGAAGACTGCATCAGCTGTGGCTCTTCACGGTGGGTGAAAAGCTGCTGCTTCACCATGATTTAGAGTCACAAATAACAATATTTATCGGTATTCTGAAAACCAAAGCCAGCGAGATGCTGACAGTTCTTTATCAATGAAAATGAATTGTGTGTTGTTACGCCAGAGTCTTCTCTGATTTTAAACAGAAAGGAAATGAAGCAGAGCTGAAATGATCAGTCACTTAATTGACGAGTCGATTCACAGAAAAATAATTGGCAACTGTAATGAACTATGATAATTGATGAGTCGTTTCAGTCATTTTTTTTCAAGCAAAATTAGTAAAAGACAAATGTTGAGCAGGCTCTGGTTCCAGCGTCTTTGTAAACTGAATATCTTTAGATTTCTGCTCAAACACACAAGATATTGGAAGATCTCACCTTGGGCTCTGAGATGGGCAGATTTTCACAGTTTTTGACTTTTCATAGACAAAATGATTTATTGGGTAACTGTACTGAATATGAATAAGGCATAAAATGTGTCATCTGTGGTCTGTTGCTTTTTAAATAACTTGACAGAAGGAAAATGATCCAATTGACAATGTATGCCAAAAGACAGTAATTCACTGAATACAGTGTTCGGGATACGTTAGTGTTGCTGATAGATTGCTCACCAGTGTGTCGATTGTATATCAGAAATTTGATTTTCAAATAATCAGCATTCAAATATCCCCCCCCCCACTCAGCTTCATGTGTGTAACTCCGCCATGCGCTACACGCTGGCGTGTGAACGAGTCCATCTCGTTTGCATAGACATAGTTCATATCTGTGGTGTTGCAGCTAAAACAAAAAGTGGGTTTGGATGTTGTTGTCGTCGGCTGCAGGGCTCTAGACGCCGGCCTCTGCGTGACGGAGTGTGGAAAGGGCAAGTACCAGTCAGGTGGCCGGTGTCACCTGTGCGACCACACCTGTGCCACCTGTGTGGACGCGAGGCCTGCCAACTGCACCAGCTGTGACACTGGTGAGGGCCGAACCGACTGCTTCACTTTCCTAAAGACAAGTAACAGGACTATATCACAGTTCAGCATCGCACATCTTCACACCACGATTGGCTCTCTGTCCTCTCTGTCCTCCAGACAAGTTTGGACTGGAGCGATACTTGCATGAAGGCCTGTGTCTGGACGCCTGTCCCGAGGCCTTCTACCACACCGAGCAGAGGAGCTGCGAGTCCTGCTCGGACCGCTGCCGGCTCTGCACGAGCCCCGCTCACTGCCTCGAGTGCAACTCCTCCTCCTACCTCTCCGATGGCGTGTGCGTGAAGCTGGAGTGTGGGGAAGGTAAACAAGGTCGCACTATTCATGAGCTTGGTTTTTTTTCTTATACCTGCCATGCTACAGTGTCAAAGATGTCCTTGAAAAGCGTTGTGTAGCTCCTGTCCCTTCGCTGTTCTCGCCCTATTTTTACACTCTTTTCCTTTGTTCTTTCCTCAGGGGAGGTGGAGGATCCAGATTACGACGACTGCATGGCCTGCGAGGAGGGCTGCAGGAAGTGTGTCCTGTGTAAGTCACTGCTCAGCAGCCGTAAATAAAGGTTTTCTCGCAACGAAGACCGAGCTTCCCTCCTCGGTGTGTTGCCGACCACGTTCAAAGGTTTCTCCTGGTAGTTCCTGTTTTAAAAGGAGAGTTTCTGTTTGTCTGCTTTCAACAGATAACCCCAGGCATTGCCTTTCCTGCACTGAGGGCTTTTACAAGTAAGGCTGTGTGCCTCACTGTCGCCATGTGTGATCTAGCCTCCCTGCACTCGCTCTGCCTTTCAGTTCACTGATATGCTAGAATGAAAAGAGACCTTCTTTTTTTTTTGTTGCTGTGAGAGTAGAGTGGATTTGTGTGTGTGTGTGTGTGTGTGTGTGTGTGTGTGTGTGTAAACCACAGGTATAGACGCAGTTTTTTTTTTTTTTGCTATCAGCTTTCAGGATGGCTGCTACAAAAACTGCCCGGCTAAGACGTACAGCGTGGAAGAGGAGATGACCTGCGTTCCGTGTGACGACAACTGCGTGAGCTGTGATGAACACGAGTGCTACTGGTGTGAGACGGACCTCTTCTTATCAGGTAGAACTGAAGACAAGACGGCAGGAAGCAGTGTCTTCAGTGGTGGAGGAAGTGTTCAGATCCTTCACTTCAAACATCAATAGTGCAATATAAGACATTCCAAGTCTTAGAGTTGATTATTATTTACTGATGCATTATTGTGCAAGTAGCATTTTAGTAGCATATTTTATAAGATAATCACGTGTTTTTAATGTAAAATCTTAATTTCTAAAGTAAATTATAGCTGTCAGATAAATGTACAAATGTATAGTTTCTCCTAAAAGGTAGTGTAGTAAGTATAAAGCAGCAGAAAACGGAAATACTCAACTAGAGCACATCAAATTTGTACTTAAGTGTAGTACTTGAGTAAATGTACTTTTGTTGTACATCTTATGTTGACTACAGTATGATTAGTAGGGCACTTTAAATCATTTTAACGGGGGGGGTTTGACCTCGTCCATTCTGTTGAGATTAATGAACCGCTCCAGCTTGTTGGGTTTTCTGTATCGGAACCCAACGAGCTCCATAGGTCACATGATATAGATCCAAGAGGCGATTGACAGGAAAGCAGGACTCGGAGAATAATTAGCAATGACAAATCTTTCTGCCACTTCAGCACCATGGATTTATCAATGCCCGGTGCAGTTAGTACACTTAGTATAGATTCTAAAATGCACAAAGCTCAATGAGTCGGGCAGACTGACATGTTTAACTAGCTGGGCTGGAGAGGGGTAGGTCAACTAACGAGGTAATTGCTTATTGACTATATTATTGTTTTGTTAGAACAGATGCAGCTTTTAAATGTCGCAGCAGGTCGAGCTAATTGCATCGACTCTCTTTACTTCTTCATGTTGGGTAATTTAATGTCTGACAAATGCATCGTATTTTACAAGACGATTACTCATTTTCAAATATGAATCTTCGAAAGTCTTTGGTAACTATAGACGGCACAGATTCACTACCAACATGCCTTGTCTGCTTTATATCAACCTGTTCAATGTATGAACACTGGATTTTGTAAAGTACAAGTAACTTAGATAGTGACTTTTCCCAGCTAACAGCTTTACATACAAAACGTCTATTTCTTCCCAGAGGGGAGATGTGTTTCGGCGTGTCCTGACGGCTTCTATGGTGACGAAGACACCAATGACTGTGAGGAGTGTGACTCGGCCTGTGTGACATGTGACGGCCCGGAGCGCGACGACTGTCGGTCGTGTGACGAAGGGAAGATGCTAGAAACCGGAGAGTGTGTATCTGACCGTGAGGTCTGTCCCATTAAGACCTTTCGCAGCGGTAAGACTAATGCTTATGTATTCCACTAATCCAACTGTCTGCTTATAATGAATCAGGGATTTGGGCACTTTCACAGGGGCAGAAAAGAAATCTTGGAGGGTAATTGGTCTGTGTGCCACCGTCCCTGAACCCCGTGCCAACTTAAGTCCTCCAAACAGGCAGAACCACTGAACGTTGGGCAGATACGGACTTTGAAATAATTGATTGTATATGCTGAACATTCAGTTCCCCCGAAGAATTAGCAGGGCAGACCTTTAAACAACATATGATAATTAGTGCGAGACAAGACATCTTAATTATAGGAACTAAAGTAACTGAGAAAAGTACGTAGGTCATTACAAAGGTTGAGAATGAACACACAGAACTGAAGTTATTATTAAACTTTTAATCTTAGCAAGTACAAAACCTTAGACGAAAGCCTCAGACCTCCACACACAATCTGTGTGTATCAGGATGCAGTCAGGCTTTGCTGTAGCCATCAGCTGGTTTAGATTGTGAAGAGCGGGTTTAAGTTAAATGCTGCTGTAGGACGATTACCATCATGTCTGTACGCTAAATATGAAGCTAGCCAGCAGGCAATTAGCTTAGCACGATGACTGAAATCAGGGGGAAACAGCTAGCCTGACTCCGCCCATACAGCATACTACCCCAGTAAAACAACAAGGACAGTTATTCCTACTGTTAACTATTGCTTCCCCTTCAGATGATGGAGAGTGTGAGAACTGCCACCAGTCGTGTGCGTCCTGCTCTGGAGAAGAGAAGAACCAGTGTACAAAATGTGCAAAAGGTCAGATTAGATATGCTTTCAGATCTGAGACAGCAGTTTCATATTTTGCGTGGTTCCAACACAACATATGAATCTTATTTTGGCGGTATTGATGTGTCCCCTCTCTTCCTCCTCCAGGCTGGTTTCTGACCTCACAGCAAACGTGTGTGCTAAAGTGTCCGGGGGCTTTCTTTGCCAGTCGGCTGAGCGGCGTGTGTGAGGCCTGCCCTCCAGGCTGCTGGCAGTGCGTGGACGCTCAGCACTGCACGCGCTGTCAGAACACTCGTAAAGCTCAGCTGTTCCTGCAGGCTGGACACTGTGTCCAACAGTGTGTCAGGTCAGGGGTCAATCCTATCAATATGAAGTTGATATGCATGCGTTCACGTGTGCTTTTTACACACTAGGACACGATTATTCTCCTTTGGAAACACCGTAGGGATTTTACTCTGGTGGCAAAATCATGTTGAAATCACATCTTTTGAACATCAGGTCAGATGTTCTACAGAGCCCCCCCCCCCCCCCAAAAAAAAAAGAAAATGTCAGGAGACGTATCAGCCGGCCATGATTCTGACATGTTGATGTTTATGTGCCATTAAATTGTGACATCCTTGAGTTTGAAGGAGTATCATGTCCTTGCTGCAGAGGTCCTTGAAACATCCATTAGCACTGAGATGACTATTTTAACTTTTTGGCCATGAGGGCTTCATTTCTTTTACTACTTGTTTTAGCACTGATTAAGTACTACATGATTGTCTGGATGAATCATTACTTGTCATCTGTAGACTGAAGCAACGACCAGAGCAAAATGTCCTCTTGTTTACCCAAGCAGCAGAACACACACTGATGACAGCGTTTCTTTTTCATATCATGAAGAAATATATGTAGTCAAGCTTGACGCCTATTACAAGGGAAACACATTAATTAAGAGTCTTAATACCACAACAATGTTTATACGTACATTGTTTTTAAGTTAATGCATCCGTTTAGTGATACGTCTGCTTTTTGTCAATTATCCAGCCTGGTTTAACTGATGTGGACGAGGATGCAAATCCAGAGCATGCATGCATAGTAACCCCAGCGTGTCCCAGCATGTGTCTCTGCCGACGTCTGTCTGTCTTCTCACAGGGGTTATCCTGCAGGCCAGGTGTGTCGCGGCTGCGCGGCTGGCTGCGCCTCCTGTGGGAAGAACGCCACCCACTGTCTCAGCTGCGAAGAACCTCTCCTCTTACACAAGCACCAGTGTGTGGACGAGTGTCCTCCGGCGCACACTGCGCACGACAGGGAGTGCCAACACTGCCCCTCAGTCTGCCGGGAGTGCAACCCTCTTGGGCAGTGCACAGGTGCTGGAAGATCTCAATGCTCATTCAGTTAAATCCAGAATGTGATTCTCTCTGTGTCGTCTTTGGATGATGTTATCAGTTCTGGCAAGTTGGTGTTTATCTTTAGCCACACTAGTGACATGGCTCTAGATGTGGTAATTCTGCTCAGTCAGCTGGTCCACCGCTTTGATTCAAACTGTCAGGAAACCAATGAATGCATGCACAACATGTCAGGGCAATCCATTTCACAGTTACGCTATTTCAACGTATGATTCCCCGACTTTCCCTCCAGCGCCAACATTTTGTTGACAGTAAAATAACTCAACTAATGGATGGATTGCCATGAAAGTTGACAGGCAATCACGTTGCCCACAGGAGGAATTGTAATTATAACTGATGATCCCTTAACTTTTCCTGTAGCGCCACTAACTACTTTGGATTATGACTGAACACCAAAGCAGTGACATTCCCATCAGCCTCAGCTGTATTTTGTGTTTAGCGCTACGTAAGCATGCTTTACAAGATATTGAAGGTGATAAACATTATACCTGATAATCATCACCAGGATTTAGCTTTGCTAATCCGAACACATTAGCATGCCGACTGTTACTCATAGCCTTGTTCTCCACTAAGTGCATTGTGTCTCAATGACATTGCCAGGCTGAGCGCGCTTGTCAAAAATGACAACATTTGACGTAAATCTTTCATTCACGTCGTGTCACTTTTTGAGAGCGCCTGACAGAAAGAGGACTTTCCTTCCTCTCGTTTGCCTCTCCAGGACTTGAGGCTGCATAGTATAGTTTTCACTGACTTGCACTAAGTTGTTCTTGCATGCAGTGCTAAAAGCTGTTCTTTGTGCAGGCTGTGAAGAGTATCACTTTCTTCACGAGGGACTGTGTGTCCTCGACTGTCCCGAGAGGTTCTTTGAGGACAAGGAGCAGAGGGAGTGTCTGCGTTGCCACCCTGACTGCGCTTTGTGCGACGGCCCGAACGTCAATGACTGTGACGCCTGTACGGACCCCGAGGCCGCGCTGCACAGAGGGGCGTGTCTGGCAGCATGCCCCTCCCACACCTATAGAGACGCCATGACAGGAGAATGCAAAGGTACAACAGAAAACATGCAGCACGCTGAATATTGTTTCACTCATTTTATTATGCATTCATACATTCAGAAGTCTTGCCCTTTTGGGTATGACAAAGTCAGAGATGCTCTATTTCTCCTGAAACTTTTTTGAATGTACTATTGAGCGTCCTTCGTGCATCTTCTCAATTATATTCTCTCCTATGCCTGAGTGTGTTTCCTGACTTTTAGCTCAGACTAAAATAGCAACGCTGTTTCAGACGGTTAACAGGCAGCTGTCAAACTTTGAAAACGGAACAGCGACGCCAAAGACAGTCCCTAGAGAAAGACGCTCTCTGGTTTTGTTCTTCAAAAACACAGAGGATGGTGTGTTTCTGCAAGGAAAGTGTTGTAGGCGATGCCCACTTTTGTTGCTCCATACAGTAGCTGCCAGCAGTAAGACATTTAAAAGGAAGTGCATTGCTGCACCGCACAATGGACAGAGGGTGATTTTATGTTTATTTTCATCTGAAGTGAAAACAGGCTGCAGAAAGTCTGCTCACAGATCACTCTTCGAGAACCCAATAGGTGGAAATCCGAACAGTGTTTCACTACAGGAAAACATGAATAATTCAAATCTTTGAATAGTAACATGTTTTATTATCAAAATAAACTGCTACCATGTTAGACATCGGCTACATTTGATGTTTCACGTGCTTCACTGTGTGATGTAATGCTTTGACTCTGGTACATTTCCAGACTGTGATGCGTCTTGCCTTACCTGCTCCCACGCCGGCTCCTGCACCAGCTGCAGAGAGGGTCAGAGGCTGGAGGGCCACGGCCACTGTGTGCGATCATCCAACAACTGCTCACCTCACCAGTACGCGGACCAGGCTGGGGAATGCCATCCGTGTCACAAATATTGCCACCGGTGTTCAGGTCCGGGCAAAGCTCACTGTCTGAGCTGCAACCAGAGACATCTCCTGCTCAGTGAGTCGACCTCGGTCTTTGTTTCGCGAATTCTCTAAAAATCGGCTGGATAGCTCTTGTTTGTTAGCCTTCTGATTATGTGTGTGTGTGTGTGTGTTTGTACAGATGGCACCTGTGTGGATGAATGCCCCAGGGGTTACTATGAAGAGTCGGGGCAGAAGTGTGAACCTTGCCATCCTTCCTGTCAGTCCTGCGTTGGAAAGCACAGCCACGAGTGTCTCGCCTGTAGAATCCACTTATTTCGAGAGGGCAAGGACTGTGTGGAGACCTGCCAGCACAGGTAGTTTAACCTGCTCACCGTCCAGCTGCGCCGCTCGTCCATCACATTAAGTGCGGTCACACAGTGTTGTCATTAATAAAAGATCGGCCGAGTCACTTAATGTCATCGTGGACACTAAACCGTTGCTTGCCTTCAGTTAGCTGGTCAGGGCTGCAGTTTTGGGGATAGAAGCTAATTTAGCTTGAGATTTAAATAGCCCTTCATGTGGCCTGTAAAATGCTAATTAGACTTTATTTTATTTGGGGTGCGGTGATTGAGAGAGTTAAATTAATGGACTGTTAAATTGAGGTGCAGTTATATACTCCAGAGAGGAAACACAAAAAGGGATGCAAAGGTTTTTTATTCCTGTGCCACCCTACATACTTTCAGACCTTCTTGGGAGCAAAGCAGCATATAGCAAATCAGGAAATAGGACTTTGAATTCATGCAGGACCTGTGTCTGACTCTCCTCAGCAGAGGTTTGAAGTGTTTTGTTTCCTCTCTCGTAGCGTCTTGGTTTCTCTCATGTCTGAGTACTTACGGTTGTGCAAAGCTGCAAGTGACTGAGTAGGAAAGGATGTTCCTTTGAGGACGAACGAAACTCCAATCTCATCTCCTTTTAATTGAATCTAATCTATCACAACTTTCTCGCTATCCATCCGATAGTCACTATGGAAACACAGGCTCAAGGATGTGCGAGAAGTGTGACCCGAGTTGCAGCGAGTGCATCGGGAGCGAGGAGGACAGCTGCCTGAGCTGCGCTCTGGGTCTCATCTACTTGCGGAGAGAAGGCCGTTGCCTCCCCTCGTGTCCTCAGGGATACTACCACGACAGCGCTCACAGGACCTGCGACGCCTGCCACGCCAGCTGCAGAACATGCTCAGGTATGAGCGTCCGCTCGGCAGTCCCTTGGTATCATGCAGACAAACATCTGCGGACTGCAGATGTGGAAATGGTAGATTGCTTGGACTGTGCTATGTTTCAATAATTATGTTTTATATATATATGCAGTACAGGTTCAAATGTACTGCATATGCACCATGAAACAAAATCACCATTCAGTTCACTAATATTTCCAGCAGCAGGACGGATTGACAAAAACAACCAAAAACACACGGTGCTCTTGTTCGTCGTAATGAAGGAACATGTCACCGAGGGCAGTGGTGTGGGTCAATCGATCTCCGTGGAACAGAGGAATAAACATCAGGCTTTGGCTACACAGACCATACTCCACTGCAGGATCAATTGATTGTTGGTTTTGATATTTTCTTGGGATTTGTTGAAAATGAGATAAAAGCAGAATATCCCCAGACGTGCTCTCTAACTTGTCATGTGTCTGCAGGCAGAGATTACCAGCCCTGTGACTCGTGCCACCCCGGATACCTGCTCTCAGACGGCTTGTGTGAGTCCATGTGCGACATCGGCCTGTATCCAGTGATGAAGGTAACAACGCTCTATGACTTTTTATTTAAAAAAAATGAAATCCTTACCCCGTCCTTGCCTCAGCCAACTAATTATTTCTAATATTTTGACCCTGGGTGTCATACAATGTAATTCAGACAGACTTATTACTGCACCGGTAGAACTCTCAAACAGCAGTATACATCTCCTGGCTCATGCTGTGAGGCAGCTGACTGAAAGTGTCTGGCAGGTAGATGCATATTAATGTGTTTAAGCTGAGAGGCAGTGCATCACTTACATTTTACAAATATATTTTGGAGGCAAAGAATCAGTAGTGTTAAAATGCGTGCTGAAGCTGTGAGTCTGGGTGTGTGGTATTTTCACTAGCAGTCCTCTCTCTTTGCCCTCATCAGAATTCAGGCCACGTTTGTGAAGACTGTGACGGATCCTGTATGGAGTGTCGCGGGCCTGGTCCAGCCAACTGCACCATGTGTCCTACTCAGGCCATCTTAGAGGCTGGAGGACGCTGTCTGCTTTGTTGCCGCCATGAGGAGGAGGACGATGCGGAGGAGGGGGAGGAGGCCACGACGGAGCAGCAGGACTGTTGTAACTGCACCGAGACTCGAGGTAGGCTGCAGGTCGGTCTTGCTTGTTGAAAGAGAATGGAGGAGGATGGAGGAGGATGGAGGAGGATGGAGGAGGATGGAGCGGCACATGTCTGGGTTTGACGTGTCGGATTTTGTCAACTTCAGATCATTTTAGCATCTTTTCTGGTTTTACAGGGGAATGATCTGTAGATTGAACTTCTCTCTGTTTGTCTTGCAAAGTAGACATAAATTATTAGGGCTGAATCAAATCAACATTTTCAATATTGCTTATCTTCATAATGATGCAGTATCTTCATATTAATGCAGTCCCAAATTGCCAAAAATACAGTGTATGTGCAGTGACAGATAGCTGAGGGCATGCTTTTTTCACATGCTATACTATGACTTTGTATTAATTCTTTCGACATCCTATACTATACTATGATTATTTTGTTTAGGATTTTTTTGACATACTATGCTATTGATTCTTTTATCATGTTCTATGACTTTATTCATTTTTTCATGGATCCCCTCCAGACTCTGCGATTAAACTTTTGCCAAAGTCAGGTTTCCTTGCTAGGTAATGAGGTTACTAGTAGGTCTTGTTGGTTCAGTGTGTTCACACCTGCCTTTCATTCAGGAGGTTGCTGGTTTAAACCTCAGAGAAGACAATGATGTTGCTGCTGTCACGTTTTTACCATTGTTCAGGTGGTTTTATAGTATTATAAAATGTATGCAATTTTGTTTTTTTTAAAAGATTCAGGATACCTAACCCTTACGACGTTTTTTCAACTTGCTGTACTATGACTTTATTTACATTTTTCGACATGCTATACTATGACTTTTTACAACATATGTACTATGACTTTTTTATGATTTTTTTTATGATTATATTTTGGACATACTATTGTATGACTTTTTATGACATACTATACTATGACTTTTTTATGACTTTTTTTGACATGATATACTATGACTTTTTTATAGACTATGAACTATAAAAAAGTCATAAAAAAGTGATAGTATAGTATGTCGAAAAAAGTCATAAAAAAGTCATAGTATAGCCTGTCGAAAAAAGTCAAAGTATAGGATGTCGAAAAAAGTCATAGTATAGTATGTCGAAAAAAGTCATAAAAAAGTCATAGTATAGCATGTCGAAAAAAGTCATAAAAAAGTCATAGTATAGCATGTCGAAAAAAGTCATAAAAAAGTCATAGTATAGCATGTCGAAAAAAGTCAAAGTATAGCATGTCGAAAAAAGTCATAGTATATTATGTCGAAAAAAGTCATAGTATAGCATGTCGAAAAAAGTCATAAAAAGTCATAGTATAGCATGTCGAAAAAAGTCATAGTATATTATGTCGAAAAAAGTCATAGTATAGCATGTCGAAAAAAGTCATAAAAAAGTCATAGTATAGCATGTCGAAAAAAGTCATAGTATAGCATGTCGAAAAAAGTCATAAAAAAGTCATAGTATAGCATGTCGAAAAAAGTCATAAAAAAGTCATAGTATAGCATGTCGAAAAAAGTCATAAAAAAGTCATAGTATAGCATGTCGAAAAAAGTCATAAAAAAGTCATAGTATAGCATGTCGAAAAAAGTCATAAAAAAGTCATAGTATAGCATGTCGAAAAAAGTCATAAAAAAGTCATAGTATATTATGTCGAAAAAAGTCATAGTATAGCATGTCGAAAAAAGTCATAGTATAGCATGTCGAAAAAAGTCATAGTATAGCTTGTCGAAAAAAGTCATAGTATAGCATGTCGAAAAAAGTCATAGTATATTATGTCGAAAAAAGTCATAGTATAGCATGTCGAAAAAAATCATAGTATAGCATGTCGAAAAAAGTCATATTATAGCATGTCGAAAAAAGTCATAGTATAGCATGTCGAAAAAAGTCATATTATAGCATGTCGAAAAAAATCATAGTATAGTATGTCGAAAAAAGTCATAGTATAGTATGTCGAAAAAAATCATATTATAGCATGTCGAAAAAAGTCATAGTATAGTATGTTGAAAAAAGTCATAATATATTATGTCAAAAAAAGTCATAGTATAGCGTGTCGAAAAAATTCAAAAAAAGTCATAGTATAGTATGTTGAAAAAAGTCATAGTATAGCATGTTGAAAAAAGTCATAGTATAGCATGTTGAAAAAAGTCATAATATATTATGTCAAAAAAAGTCATAGTATAGCGTGTCGAAAAAATAAAAAAAAAGTCATAGTATAGCGTGTCATAAAAATAGTGTATGTAAATAGTATGACTTTTTATGACATACTATACTATGACTTTTTCAGTTCTTTTCAACATAAAATCACAAGAATCAAAGTTGGTCTTGTTGGTTCAGTGTGTTCACACCTGCCTTTCATTCAGGAGGTTCCTGGTTCAAACCTGAGAGAAGACAACGATGTTGCTGCTGTAATGTTTTTACCATTGTTCAGGAGGTTTTATAGTATCATAAAATGTATGCATTTTTGTTGTTCAGGTGGTTTTATGACTTTTTTTGAAATGCTATACTATGACTTTCTTTGTTCTTATAAACATAAAATCACAAAGTTTATAGTTGGTATTGTTGGTTCAGTGTGTTCACACCTGCCTTTTAGTCAGGAGGTTGCTAGTTCAAACCTTAGAGAAGACAATGATGTTGCTGCTGTAATGTTTTCACCATTGTTCAGGTGGTTTAATAGTATTATAAAATGTATGCAATTTTGTTGTTTTTAAAAGATTCAGGATACCTAACCCTTATGATGTCTTTTCAACTTACTGTACTATGACTTTATTTACATTTTTAGACATACTCTACTATGACTATTTTTATGACTTTTTATGACATACTATACTTTGTCTTTTTTATCATGTTCTATGACTTTATTCATTTTTTCATGGATCCCCTCCAGACTCTGCGATTAAACTTTTGCCAAAGTCAGGTTTCCTTGCTAGATAAGGAGGTTCATAGTTGGTCTTGTTGGTTCAGTGTGTTCACACCTGCCTTTCATTCAGGAGGTTGCTGGTTCAAACCTTAAAGAAGACAATGATGTTGCTGCTGTCATGGTTTTACCATTGTTCAGGTGGTTTTATAATATTATAAAATGTATGCATTTTTGTTGTTTTTAAAAGATTCAGGATACCTAACCCTTACAACGTTTTTTCAACTTACTGTACTATGACTTTATTTACATTTTTCGACATGCTATATTATGATTTTTTACAACATATGTACTATGACTTTTTTATGATTTTTTTTTATGATTATATTTTGGACATACTATTGTATGACTTTTTATGACATACTATACTATGACTTTTTTATGACTTTTTTCGACATGATATACTATGACTTTTTGATACACTATGAACGATAAAAAAGTCATAAAAAAGTCATAGTATAGTATGTCGAAAAAAGTCATAAAAAAGTCATAGTATAGCATGTCGAAAAAAGTCATAAAAAAGTCATAGTATAGCATGTCGAAAAAAATTATAGTATAGTATGTCGAAAAAAGTAATATTATAGTATGTCAAAAAAAGTCATAGTATAGTATGTCGAAAAAAGTCATAGTATAGCATGTCGAAAAGTCATAATATAGCTTGTCGAAAAAAATCTTAAAAAAGTCATAGTATAGCGTGTAAAAAAAATCATAGCATAGTATGTCGAAAAAAGTCATAAAAAAGTCATAGTATAGTATGTTGAAAAAAGTCATAGTATAGTATGTCGAAAAAAGTCATAGTATAGTATGTCGAAAAGTCATAAAAAAGTCATAGTATAGCATGTCGAAAAAAGTCATAAAAAAGTCATAGTATAGCGTGTCGAAAAAAAAGTCATAGTATAGCGTGTCGAAAAAAGTCATAAAAAAGTCATAGTATAGCATGTCGAAAAAAAAGTCATAGTATAGCATGTCGAAAAAAGTCAAAGTATAGTATGTCGAAAAAAGTCAAAGTATAGTATGTCGAAAAAAGTCATAGTATAGCATGTCGAAAAAAGTCATAGTATAGTATGTCGAAAAAAGTCATAGTATAGTATGTCGAAAAGTCATAAAAAAGTCATAGTATAGCATGTCGAAAAAAGTCATAAAAAAGTCATAGTATAGCATGTCGAAAAAAGTCATAAAAAAGTCATAGTATAGCATGTCGAAAAAAGTCATAAAAAAGTCATAGTATAGCATGTTGAAAAAAGTCATAGTATAGCATGTTGAAAAAAGTCATAGTATAGTATGTCGAAAAAAGTCATAAAAAAGTCATAGTATAGTATGTCGAAAAAAGTCATAGTATAGTATGTCGAAAAAAAAGTCATAGTATAGCATGTCGAAAAAAAAGTCATAGTATAGCGTGTCGAAAAAGTCATAAAAAAGTCATAGTATAGCGTGTCGAAAAAAAAGTCATAGTATAGCGTGTCGAAAAAAGTCATAAAAAAGTCATAGTATAGCATGTCGAAAAAAAAGTCATAGTATAGCATGTCGAAAAAAGTCAAAGTATAGCATGCCGAAAAAAGTCAAAGTATAGTTTATGTCGAAAAAAGTCATAGTATAGCATGTCGAAAAAAGTCATAGTATAGCATGTTGAAAAAAGTCATAGTATAGTATGTCGAAAAAAGTCATAGTATAGTATGTCGAAAAAAGTCATAGTATAGTATGTCGAAAAGTCATAAAAAAGTCATAGTATAGCATGTCGAAAAAAGTCATAAAAAAGTCATAGTATAGCATGTCGAAAAAAGTCATAGTATAGCATGTTGAAAAAAGTCATAGTATAGTATGTCGAAAAAAGTCATAGTATAGTATGTCGAAAAGTCATAAAAAAGTCATAGTATAGCATGTCGAAAAAAGTCATAGTATAGTATGTCGAAAAAAGTCATAGTATAGTATGTCGAAAAGTCATAAAAAAGTCATAGTATAGCATGTCGAAAAAAGTCATAAAAAAGTCATAGTATAGCATGTCGAAAAAAGTCATAGTATAGCATGTTGAAAAAAGTCATAGTATAGCGTGTCGAAAAAAAAGTCATAGTATAGCGTGTCGAAAAAAAAGTCATAGTATAGCGTGTCGAAAAAAAAGTCATAGTATAGCGTGTCGGAAAAAAAGTCATAGTATAGCATGTCGAACAAAGTCATAGTATAGCATGTCAAAAAAAGTCATAGAATAGCATGTCGAAAAAAGTCATAAAAAAGTCATGAAAAAGTCATAGTACAGCATGTCGAAAAAGTCATAAAAAAGTCATAGTGTAGCATGTTGAAAAAAGTCATAGTATAGCATGTCGAAAAAAGTCATAGTATAGCATGTCAAAAAAAGTCATAGAATAGCATGTCGAAAAAAGTCATAAAAAAGTCATGAAAAAGTCATAGTACAGCATGTCGAAAAAGTCATAAAAAAGTCATAGTATAGCATGTCGAAAAAAAAGTCATAGTATAGCATGTCGAAAAAAGTCATAGTATAGCATGTCGAAAAAAAGTCATAGTATAGCATGTCGAAAAAAGTCATAGTATAGTATGTCGAAAAAAGTCATAGTATAGTATGTCGAAAAAAGTCATAGTATAGTATATCGAAAAAAGTCAAAGTATAGCATGTCGAAAAAAAGTCATAGTATAGCATGTCGAAAAAAAGTCATAGTATAGCATGTCGAAAAAAAGTCATAGTATAGTATGTCGAAAAAAGTCATAAAAAAGTCATAGTATAGCATGTCGAAAAAAGTCATAGTATAGTATATCGAAAAAAGTCAAAGTATAGCATGTCGAAAAAAAGTCAAAGTATAGTATGTCGAAAAAAGTCATAGTATAGCATGTCGAAAAAAGTCATAGTATAGCATGTCAAAAAAAGTCATAGTATAGCATGTTGAAAAAAGTCATAGTATAGCATGTCAAAAAAAGTCATAGTATAGTATGTCGAAAAAAGTCATAGTATAGCATGTCGAAAAAAGTCATAGTATAGCATGTCAAAAAAAGTCATAGTATAGCATGTCGAAAAAAGTCATAGTATAGCATGTCAAAAAAAGTCATAGTATAGTATGTCGAAAAAAGTCATAGTATAGTATGTCGAAAAAAGTCATGTATAGTATGTCGAAAAAAGTCATAGTATAGTATGTCGAAAAGTCATAAAAAAGTCATAGTATAGCATGTCGAAAAAAAAGTCATAGTATAGCATGTCAAAAAAAGTCATAGTATAGTATGTCGAAAAAAGTCATAGTATAGTATGTCGAAAAGTCATAAAAAAGTCATAGTATAGCATGTCGAAAAAAAAGTCATAGTATAGCATGTTGAAAAGTCATAATATAGCTTGTCGAACAAAATCTTAAAAAAGTCATAGTATAGCGTGTCAAAAAAAATCATAGCATAGTATGTCGAAAAAAGTCATATTATATTATGTCATAAAAAGTCATAAAAAAGTCATAGTATAGCATGTCGAAAAAAGTCATAGTATAGTATGTCGAAAAAAGTCATAAAAAAGTCATAGTATAGCATGTCGAAAAAAGTCATAGTATAGCATGTCGAAAAAAGTCATAGTATAGCATGTCAAAAAAAGTCATAGTATAGTATGTCGAAAAAAGTCAAAGTATAGCATGTCGAAAAAAAGTCATAGTATAGCATGTCGAAAAAAAGTCATAGTATAGCATGTCGAAAAAAAGTCATAGTATAGCATGTCGAAAAAAGTCATAGTATAGTATGTCGAAAAAGTCATAGTATAGTATGTCGAAAAAGTCATAAAAGTCATAGTATAGCATGTCGAAAAAAGTCATAGTATAGTATATCGAAAAAGTCATAGTATAGTATATCGAAAAAAGTCAAAGTATAGCATGTCGAAAAAAAGTCAAAGTATAGTATGTCGAAAAAAGTCATAGTATAGCATGTCGAAAAAAGTCATAGTATAGCATGTCGAAAAAAGTCATAGTATAGCATGTCAAAAAAAGTCATAGTATAGTATGTCGAAAAAAGTCAAAGTATAGTATGTCGAAAAAAGTCATAGTATAGTATGTCGAAAAAAGTCATAGTATAGTATGTCGAAAAGTCATAAAAAAGT
This sequence comes from Cebidichthys violaceus, assembly GCF_023349555.1. Lineage (NCBI taxonomy): Eukaryota > Metazoa > Chordata > Actinopteri > Perciformes > Stichaeidae > Cebidichthys > Cebidichthys violaceus. The sequence goes on from NW_027176285.1 coordinate 16,025,288, forward strand.
CATAGTATAGCATGTCGAAAAAAGTCATAGTATAGTATATCGAAAAAAGTAAAAGTATAGCATGTCGAAAAAAAGTCATAGTATAGCATGTCGAAAAAAAGTCATAGTGTAGCATGTCGAAAAAAAGTCATAGTATAGCATGTCGAAAAAAGTCATAGTATAGTATGTCGAAAAAAGTCATAAAAATGTCATAGTATAGCATGTCGAAAAAAAGTCAAAGTATATTATGTCGAAAAAAGTCATAGTATAGCATGTCGAAAAAAGTCATAGTATAGTATATCGAAAAAAGTAAAAGTATAGCATGTCGAAAAAAAGTCATAGTATAGCATGTCGAAAAAAAGTCATAGTGTAGCATGTCGAAAAAAAGTCATAGTATAGCATGTCGAAAAAAGTCATAGTATAGTATGTCGAAAAAAGTCATAAAAATGTCATAGTATAGCATGTCGAAAAAAAGTCAAAGTATAGTATGTCGAAAAAAGTCATAGTATAGTATGTCGAAAAAAGTCATAGTATAGTATATCGAAAAAAGTAAAAGTATAGCATGTCGAAAAAAAGTCATAGTATAGCATGTCGAAAAAAAGTCATAGTGTAGCATGTCGAAAAAAAGTCATAGTATAGCATGTCGAAAAAAGTCATAGTATAGTATGTCGAAAAAAGTCATAAAAATGTCATAGTATAGCATGTCGAAAAAAAGTCAAAGTATAGTATGTCGAAAAAAGTCATAGTATAGCATGTCGAAAAAAGTCATAGTATAGCATGTCGAAAAAAGTCATAGTATAGCATGTCGAAAAAAGTCATAGTATAGCATGTCGAAAAAAAGTCATAGTATAGCATGTCGAAAAAAGTCATAGTATAGCATGTCGAAAAAAAGTCATAGTATAGCATGTCGAAAAAAGTCATAGTATAGTATGTCGAAAAAAGTCATAGTATAGTATGTCGAAAAAAGTCATAGTATAGTATATCGAAAAAAGTCAAAGTATAGCATGTCGAAAAAAAGTCATAGTATAGCATGTCGAAAAAAAGTCATAGTATAGCATGTCGAAAAAAAGTCATAGTATAGTATGTCGAAAAAAGTCATAAAAAAGTCATAGTATAGCATGTCGAAAAAAGTCATAGTATAGTATATCGAAAAAAGTCAAAGTATAGCATGTCGAAAAAAAGTCAAAGTATAGTATGTCGAAAAAAGTCATAGTATAGCATGTCGAAAAAAGTCATAGTATAGCATGTCAAAAAAAGTCATAGTATAGCATGTTGAAAAAAGTCATAGTATAGCATGTCAAAAAAAGTCATAGTATAGTATGTCGAAAAAAGTCATAGTATAGCATGTCGAAAAAAGTCATAGTATAGCATGTCAAAAAAAGTCATAGTATAGCATGTCGAAAAAAGTCATAGTATAGCATGTCAAAAAAAGTCATAGTATAGTATGTCGAAAAAAGTCATAGTATAGTATGTCGAAAAAAGTCATGTATAGTATGTCGAAAAAAGTCATAGTATAGTATGTCGAAAAGTCATAAAAAAGTCATAGTATAGCATGTCGAAAAAAAAGTCATAGTATAGCATGTCAAAAAAAGTCATAGTATAGTATGTCGAAAAAAGTCATAGTATAGTATGTCGAAAAAAGTCATGTATAGTATGTCGAAAAAAGTCATAGTATAGTATGTCGAAAAGTCATAAAAAAGTCATAGTATAGCATGTCGAAAAAAAAGTCATAGTATAGCATGTCAAAAAAAGTCATAGTATAGTATGTCGAAAAAAGTCATAGTATAGTATGTCGAAAAGTCATAAAAAAGTCATAGTATAGCATGTCGAAAAAAAAGTCATAGTATAGCATGTTGAAAAGTCATAATATAGCTTGTCGAACAAAATCTTAAAAAAGTCATAGTATAGCGTGTCAAAAAAAATCATAGCATAGTATGTCGAAAAAAGTCATATTATATTATGTCATAAAAAGTCATAAAAAAGTCATAGTATAGCATGTCGAAAAAAGTCATAGAATAGTATGTCGAAAAAAGTCATAAAAAAGTCATAGTATAGCATGTCGAAAAAAGTCATAGTATAGCATGTCGAAAAAAGTCATAGTATAGCATGTCAAAAAAAGTCATAGTATAGTATGTCGAAAAAAGTCAAAGTATAGCATGTCGAAAAAAAGTCATAGTATAGCATGTCGAAAAAAAGTCATAGTATAGCATGTCGAAAAAAAGTCATAGTATAGCATGTCGAAAAAAGTCATAGTATAGCATGTCGAAAAAAAGTCATAGTATAGCATGTCGAAAAAAAGTCAAAGTATATTATGTCGAAAAAAGTCATAGTATAGCATGTCGAAAAAAGTCATAGTATAGTATATCGAAAAAAGTAAAAGTATAGCATGTCGAAAAAAAGTCATAGTATAGCATGTCGAAAAAAAGTCATAGTGTAGCATGTCGAAAAAAAGTCATAGTATAGCATGTCGAAAAAAGTCATAGTATAGTATGTCGAAAAAAGTCATAAAAATGTCATAGTATAGCATGTCGAAAAAAAGTCAAAGTATAGTATGTCGAAAAAAGTCATAGTATAGTATGTCGAAAAAAGTCATAGTATAGTATATCGAAAAAAGTAAAAGTATAGCATGTCGAAAAAAAGTCATAGTATAGCATGTCGAAAAAAAGTCATAGTGTAGCATGTCGAAAAAAAGTCATAGTATAGCATGTCGAAAAAAGTCATAGTATAGTATGTCGAAAAAAGTCATAAAAATGTCATAGTATAGCATGTCGAAAAAAAGTCAAAGTATAGTATGTCGAAAAAAGTCATAGTATAGCATGTCGAAAAAAGTCATAGTATAGCATGTCGAAAAAAAGTCATAGTATAGCATGTCGAAAAAAGTCATAGTATAGCATGTCGAAAAAAAGTCATAGTATAGCATGTCGAAAAAAGTCATAGTATAGTATGTCGAAAAAAGTCATAGTATAGTATGTCGAAAAAAGTCATAGTATAGTATATCGAAAAAAGTCAAAGTATAGCATGTCGAAAAAAAGTCATAGTATAGCATGTCGAAAAAAAGTCATAGTATAGCATGTCGAAAAAAAGTCATAGTATAGTATGTCGAAAAAAGTCATAAAAAAGTCATAGTATAGCATGTCGAAAAAAGTCATAGTATAGTATATCGAAAAAAGTCAAAGTATAGCATGTCGAAAAAAAGTCAAAGTATAGTATGTCGAAAAAAGTCATAGTATAGCATGTCGAAAAAAGTCATAGTATAGCATGTCAAAAAAAGTCATAGTATAGCATGTTGAAAAAAGTCATAGTATAGCATGTCAAAAAAAGTCATAGTATAGTATGTCGAAAAAAGTCATAGTATAGCATGTCGAAAAAAGTCATAGTATAGCATGTCAAAAAAAGTCATAGTATAGCATGTCGAAAAAAGTCATAGTATAGCATGTCAAAAAAAGTCATAGTATAGTATGTCGAAAAAAGTCATAGTATAGTATGTCGAAAAAAGTCATGTATAGTATGTCGAAAAAAGTCATAGTATAGTATGTCGAAAAGTCATAAAAAAGTCATAGTATAGCATGTCGAAAAAAAAGTCATAGTATAGCATGTCAAAAAAAGTCATAGTATAGTATGTCGAAAAAAGTCATAGTATAGTATGTCGAAAAGTCATAAAAAAGTCATAGTATAGCATGTCGAAAAAAAAGTCATAGTATAGCATGTTGAAAAGTCATAATATAGCTTGTCGAACAAAATCTTAAAAAAGTCATAGTATAGCGTGTCAAAAAAAATCATAGCATAGTATGTCGAAAAAAGTCATATTATATTATGTCATAAAAAGTCATAAAAAAGTCATAGTATAGCATGTCGAAAAAAGTCATAGAATAGTATGTCGAAAAAAGTCATAAAAAAGTCATAGTATAGCATGTCGAAAAAAGTCATAGTATAGCATGTCGAAAAAAGTCATAGTATAGCATGTCAAAAAAAGTCATAGTATAGTATGTCGAAAAAAGTCAAAGTATAGCATGTCGAAAAAAAGTCATAGTATAGCATGTCGAAAAAAAGTCATAGTATAGCATGTCGAAAAAAAGTCATAGTATAGCATGTCGAAAAAAGTCATAGTATAGCATGTCGAAAAAAAGTCATAGTATAGCATGTCGAAAAAAAGTCAAAGTATATTATGTCGAAAAAAGTCATAGTATAGCATGTCGAAAAAAGTCATAGTATAGTATATCGAAAAAAGTAAAAGTATAGCATGTCGAAAAAAAGTCATAGTATAGCATGTCGAAAAAAAGTCATAGTGTAGCATGTCGAAAAAAAGTCATAGTATAGCATGTCGAAAAAAGTCATAGTATAGTATGTCGAAAAAAGTCATAAAAATGTCATAGTATAGCATGTCGAAAAAAAGTCAAAGTATAGTATGTCGAAAAAAGTCATAGTATAGTATGTCGAAAAAAGTCATAGTATAGTATATCGAAAAAAGTAAAAGTATAGCATGTCGAAAAAAAGTCATAGTATAGCATGTCGAAAAAAAGTCATAGTGTAGCATGTCGAAAAAAAGTCATAGTATAGCATGTCGAAAAAAGTCATAGTATAGTATGTCGAAAAAAGTCATAAAAATGTCATAGTATAGCATGTCGAAAAAAAGTCAAAGTATAGTATGTCGAAAAAAGTCATAGTATAGCATGTCGAAAAAAGTCATAAAAAGTCATAGTATAGCATGTCGAAAAAAGTCATAGTATATTATGTCGAAAAAAGTCATAGTATAGCATGTCGAAAAAAGTCATAAAAAAGTCATAGTATAGCATGTCGAAAAAAGTCATAGTATAGCATGTCGAAAAAAGTCATAAAAAAGTCATAGTATAGCATGTCGAAAAAAGTCATAAAAAAGTCATAGTATAGCATGTCGAAAAAAGTCATAAAAAAGTCATAGTATAGCATGTCGAAAAAAGTCATAAAAAAGTCATAGTATAGCATGTCGAAAAAAGTCATAAAAAAGTCATAGTATAGCATGTCGAAAAAAGTCATAAAAAAGTCATAGTATATTATGTCGAAAAAAGTCATAGTATAGCATGTCGAAAAAAGTCATAGTATAGCATGTCGAAAAAAGTCATAGTATAGCTTGTCGAAAAAAGTCATAGTATAGCATGTCGAAAAAAGTCATAGTATATTATGTCGAAAAAAGTCATAGTATAGCATGTCGAAAAAAATCATAGTATAGCATGTCGAAAAAAGTCATATTATAGCATGTCGAAAAAAGTCATAGTATAGCATGTCGAAAAAAGTCATATTATAGCATGTCGAAAAAAATCATAGTATAGTATGTCGAAAAAAGTCATAGTATAGTATGTCGAAAAAAATCATATTATAGCATGTCGAAAAAAGTCATAGTATAGTATGTTGAAAAAAGTCATAATATATTATGTCAAAAAAAGTCATAGTATAGCGTGTCGAAAAAATTCAAAAAAAGTCATAGTATAGTATGTTGAAAAAAGTCATAGTATAGCATGTTGAAAAAAGTCATAGTATAGCATGTTGAAAAAAGTCATAATATATTATGTCAAAAAAAGTCATAGTATAGCGTGTCGAAAAAATAAAAAAAAAGTCATAGTATAGCGTGTCATAAAAATAGTGTATGTAAATAGTATGACTTTTTATGACATACTATACTATGACTTTTTCAGTTCTTTTCAACATAAAATCACAAGAATCAAAGTTGGTCTTGTTGGTTCAGTGTGTTCACACCTGCCTTTCATTCAGGAGGTTCCTGGTTCAAACCTGAGAGAAGACAACGATGTTGCTGCTGTAATGTTTTTACCATTGTTCAGGAGGTTTTATAGTATCATAAAATGTATGCATTTTTGTTGTTCAGGTGGTTTTATGACTTTTTTTGAAATGCTATACTATGACTTTCTTTGTTCTTATAAACATAAAATCACAAAGTTTATAGTTGGTATTGTTGGTTCAGTGTGTTCACACCTGCCTTTTAGTCAGGAGGTTGCTAGTTCAAACCTTAGAGAAGACAATGATGTTGCTGCTGTAATGTTTTCACCATTGTTCAGGTGGTTTAATAGTATTATAAAATGTATGCAATTTTGTTGTTTTTAAAAGATTCAGGATACCTAACCCTTATGATGTCTTTTCAACTTACTGTACTATGACTTTATTTACATTTTTAGACATACTCTACTATGACTATTTTTATGACTTTTTATGACATACTATACTTTGTCTTTTTTATCATGTTCTATGACTTTATTCATTTTTTCATGGATCCCCTCCAGACTCTGCGATTAAACTTTTGCCAAAGTCAGGTTTCCTTGCTAGATAAGGAGGTTCATAGTTGGTCTTGTTGGTTCAGTGTGTTCACACCTGCCTTTCATTCAGGAGGTTGCTGGTTCAAACCTTAAAGAAGACAATGATGTTGCTGCTGTCATGGTTTTACCATTGTTCAGGTGGTTTTATAATATTATAAAATGTATGCATTTTTGTTGTTTTTAAAAGATTCAGGATACCTAACCCTTACAACGTTTTTTCAACTTACTGTACTATGACTTTATTTACATTTTTCGACATGCTATATTATGATTTTTTACAACATATGTACTATGACTTTTTTATGATTTTTTTTTATGATTATATTTTGGACATACTATTGTATGACTTTTTATGACATACTATACTATGACTTTTTTATGACTTTTTTCGACATGATATACTATGACTTTTTGATACACTATGAACGATAAAAAAGTCATAAAAAAGTCATAGTATAGTATGTCGAAAAAAGTCATAAAAAAGTCATAGTATAGCATGTCGAAAAAAGTCATAAAAAAGTCATAGTATAGCATGTCGAAAAAAATTATAGTATAGTATGTCGAAAAAAGTAATATTATAGTATGTCAAAAAAAGTCATAGTATAGTATGTCGAAAAAAGTCATAGTATAGCATGTCGAAAAGTCATAATATAGCTTGTCGAAAAAAATCTTAAAAAAGTCATAGTATAGCGTGTAAAAAAAATCATAGCATAGTATGTCGAAAAAAGTCATAAAAAAGTCATAGTATAGTATGTTGAAAAAAGTCATAGTATAGTATGTCGAAAAAAGTCATAGTATAGTATGTCGAAAAGTCATAAAAAAGTCATAGTATAGCATGTCGAAAAAAGTCATAAAAAAGTCATAGTATAGCGTGTCGAAAAAAAAGTCATAGTATAGCGTGTCGAAAAAAGTCATAAAAAAGTCATAGTATAGCATGTCGAAAAAAAAGTCATAGTATAGCATGTCGAAAAAAGTCAAAGTATAGTATGTCGAAAAAAGTCAAAGTATAGTATGTCGAAAAAAGTCATAGTATAGCATGTCGAAAAAAGTCATAGTATAGTATGTCGAAAAAAGTCATAGTATAGTATGTCGAAAAGTCATAAAAAAGTCATAGTATAGCATGTCGAAAAAAGTCATAAAAAAGTCATAGTATAGCATGTCGAAAAAAGTCATAAAAAAGTCATAGTATAGCATGTCGAAAAAAGTCATAAAAAAGTCATAGTATAGCATGTTGAAAAAAGTCATAGTATAGCATGTTGAAAAAAGTCATAGTATAGTATGTCGAAAAAAGTCATAAAAAAGTCATAGTATAGTATGTCGAAAAAAGTCATAGTATAGTATGTCGAAAAAAAAGTCATAGTATAGCATGTCGAAAAAAAAGTCATAGTATAGCGTGTCGAAAAAGTCATAAAAAAGTCATAGTATAGCGTGTCGAAAAAAAAGTCATAGTATAGCGTGTCGAAAAAAGTCATAAAAAAGTCATAGTATAGCATGTCGAAAAAAAAGTCATAGTATAGCATGTCGAAAAAAGTCAAAGTATAGCATGCCGAAAAAAGTCAAAGTATAGTTTATGTCGAAAAAAGTCATAGTATAGCATGTCGAAAAAAGTCATAGTATAGCATGTTGAAAAAAGTCATAGTATAGTATGTCGAAAAAAGTCATAGTATAGTATGTCGAAAAAAGTCATAGTATAGTATGTCGAAAAGTCATAAAAAAGTCATAGTATAGCATGTCGAAAAAAGTCATAAAAAAGTCATAGTATAGCATGTCGAAAAAAGTCATAGTATAGCATGTTGAAAAAAGTCATAGTATAGTATGTCGAAAAAAGTCATAGTATAGTATGTCGAAAAGTCATAAAAAAGTCATAGTATAGCATGTCGAAAAAAGTCATAGTATAGTATGTCGAAAAAAGTCATAGTATAGTATGTCGAAAAGTCATAAAAAAGTCATAGTATAGCATGTCGAAAAAAGTCATAAAAAAGTCATAGTATAGCATGTCGAAAAAAGTCATAGTATAGCATGTTGAAAAAAGTCATAGTATAGCGTGTCGAAAAAAAAGTCATAGTATAGCGTGTCGAAAAAAAAGTCATAGTATAGCGTGTCGAAAAAAAAGTCATAGTATAGCGTGTCGGAAAAAAAGTCATAGTATAGCATGTCGAACAAAGTCATAGTATAGCATGTCAAAAAAAGTCATAGAATAGCATGTCGAAAAAAGTCATAAAAAAGTCATGAAAAAGTCATAGTACAGCATGTCGAAAAAGTCATAAAAAAGTCATAGTGTAGCATGTTGAAAAAAGTCATAGTATAGCATGTCGAAAAAAGTCATAGTATAGCATGTCAAAAAAAGTCATAGAATAGCATGTCGAAAAAAGTCATAAAAAAGTCATGAAAAAGTCATAGTACAGCATGTCGAAAAAGTCATAAAAAAGTCATAGTATAGCATGTCGAAAAAAAAGTCATAGTATAGCATGTCGAAAAAAGTCATAGTATAGCATGTCGAAAAAAAGTCATAGTATAGCATGTCGAAAAAAGTCATAGTATAGTATGTCGAAAAAAGTCATAGTATAGTATGTCGAAAAAAGTCATAGTATAGTATATCGAAAAAAGTCAAAGTATAGCATGTCGAAAAAAAGTCATAGTATAGCATGTCGAAAAAAAGTCATAGTATAGCATGTCGAAAAAAAGTCATAGTATAGTATGTCGAAAAAAGTCATAAAAAAGTCATAGTATAGCATGTCGAAAAAAGTCATAGTATAGTATATCGAAAAAAGTCAAAGTATAGCATGTCGAAAAAAAGTCAAAGTATAGTATGTCGAAAAAAGTCATAGTATAGCATGTCGAAAAAAGTCATAGTATAGCATGTCAAAAAAAGTCATAGTATAGCATGTTGAAAAAAGTCATAGTATAGCATGTCAAAAAAAGTCATAGTATAGTATGTCGAAAAAAGTCATAGTATAGCATGTCGAAAAAAGTCATAGTATAGCATGTCAAAAAAAGTCATAGTATAGCATGTCGAAAAAAGTCATAGTATAGCATGTCAAAAAAAGTCATAGTATAGTATGTCGAAAAAAGTCATAGTATAGTATGTCGAAAAAAGTCATGTATAGTATGTCGAAAAAAGTCATAGTATAGTATGTCGAAAAGTCATAAAAAAGTCATAGTATAGCATGTCGAAAAAAAAGTCATAGTATAGCATGTCAAAAAAAGTCATAGTATAGTATGTCGAAAAAAGTCATAGTATAGTATGTCGAAAAGTCATAAAAAAGTCATAGTATAGCATGTCGAAAAAAAAGTCATAGTATAGCATGTTGAAAAGTCATAATATAGCTTGTCGAACAAAATCTTAAAAAAGTCATAGTATAGCGTGTCAAAAAAAATCATAGCATAGTATGTCGAAAAAAGTCATATTATATTATGTCATAAAAAGTCATAAAAAAGTCATAGTATAGCATGTCGAAAAAAGTCATAGTATAGTATGTCGAAAAAAGTCATAAAAAAGTCATAGTATAGCATGTCGAAAAAAGTCATAGTATAGCATGTCGAAAAAAGTCATAGTATAGCATGTCAAAAAAAGTCATAGTATAGTATGTCGAAAAAAGTCAAAGTATAGCATGTCGAAAAAAAGTCATAGTATAGCATGTCGAAAAAAAGTCATAGTATAGCATGTCGAAAAAAAGTCATAGTATAGCATGTCGAAAAAAGTCATAGTATAGTATGTCGAAAAAGTCATAGTATAGTATGTCGAAAAAGTCATAAAAGTCATAGTATAGCATGTCGAAAAAAGTCATAGTATAGTATATCGAAAAAGTCATAGTATAGTATATCGAAAAAAGTCAAAGTATAGCATGTCGAAAAAAAGTCAAAGTATAGTATGTCGAAAAAAGTCATAGTATAGCATGTCGAAAAAAGTCATAGTATAGCATGTCGAAAAAAGTCATAGTATAGCATGTCAAAAAAAGTCATAGTATAGTATGTCGAAAAAAGTCAAAGTATAGTATGTCGAAAAAAGTCATAGTATAGTATGTCGAAAAAAGTCATAGTATAGTATGTCGAAAAGTCATAAAAAAGTCATAGTATAGCATGTCGAAAAAAGTCATAGTATAGTATATCGAAAAAAGTAAAAGTATAGCATGTCGAAAAAAAGTCATAGTATAGCATGTCGAAAAAAAGTCATAGTGTAGCATGTCGAAAAAAAGTCATAGTATAGCATGTCGAAAAAAGTCATAGTATAGTATGTCGAAAAAAGTCATAAAAATGTCATAGTATAGCATGTCGAAAAAAAGTCAAAGTATATTATGTCGAAAAAAGTCATAGTATAGCATGTCGAAAAAAGTCATAGTATAGTATATCGAAAAAAGTAAAAGTATAGCATGTCGAAAAAAAGTCATAGTATAGCATGTCGAAAAAAAGTCATAGTGTAGCATGTCGAAAAAAAGTCATAGTATAGCATGTCGAAAAAAGTCATAGTATAGTATGTCGAAAAAAGTCATAAAAATGTCATAGTATAGCATGTCGAAAAAAAGTCAAAGTATAGTATGTCGAAAAAAGTCATAGTATAGTATGTCGAAAAAAGTCATAGTATAGTATATCGAAAAAAGTAAAAGTATAGCATGTCGAAAAAAAGTCATAGTATAGCATGTCGAAAAAAAGTCATAGTGTAGCATGTCGAAAAAAAGTCATAGTATAGCATGTCGAAAAAAGTCATAGTATAGTATGTCGAAAAAAGTCATAAAAATGTCATAGTATAGCATGTCGAAAAAAAGTCAAAGTATAGTATGTCGAAAAAAGTCATAGTATAGCATGTCGAAAAAAGTCATAGTATAGCATGTCGAAAAAAGTCATAGTATAGCATGTCGAAAAAAGTCATAGTATAGCATGTCGAAAAAAAGTCATAGTATAGCATGTCGAAAAAAGTCATAGTATAGCATGTCGAAAAAAAGTCATAGTATAGCATGTCGAAAAAAGTCATAGTATAGTATGTCGAAAAAAGTCATAGTATAGTATGTCGAAAAAAGTCATAGTATAGTATATCGAAAAAAGTCAAAGTATAGCATGTCGAAAAAAAGTCATAGTATAGCATGTCGAAAAAAAGTCATAGTATAGCATGTCGAAAAAAAGTCATAGTATAGTATGTCGAAAAAAGTCATAAAAAAGTCATAGTATAGCATGTCGAAAAAAGTCATAGTATAGTATATCGAAAAAAGTCAAAGTATAGCATGTCGAAAAAAAGTCAAAGTATAGTATGTCGAAAAAAGTCATAGTATAGCATGTCGAAAAAAGTCATAGTATAGCATGTCAAAAAAAGTCATAGTATAGCATGTTGAAAAAAGTCATAGTATAGCATGTCAAAAAAAGTCATAGTATAGTATGTCGAAAAAAGTCATAGTATAGCATGTCGAAAAAAGTCATAGTATAGCATGTCAAAAAAAGTCATAGTATAGCATGTCGAAAAAAGTCATAGTATAGCATGTCAAAAAAAGTCATAGTATAGTATGTCGAAAAAAGTCATAGTATAGTATGTCGAAAAAAGTCATGTATAGTATGTCGAAAAAAGTCATAGTATAGTATGTCGAAAAGTCATAAAAAAGTCATAGTATAGCATGTCGAAAAAAAAGTCATAGTATAGCATGTCAAAAAAAGTCATAGTATAGTATGTCGAAAAAAGTCATAGTATAGTATGTCGAAAAAAGTCATGTATAGTATGTCGAAAAAAGTCATAGTATAGTATGTCGAAAAGTCATAAAAAAGTCATAGTATAGCATGTCGAAAAAAAAGTCATAGTATAGCATGTCAAAAAAAGTCATAGTATAGTATGTCGAAAAAAGTCATAGTATAGTATGTCGAAAAGTCATAAAAAAGTCATAGTATAGCATGTCGAAAAAAAAGTCATAGTATAGCATGTTGAAAAGTCATAATATAGCTTGTCGAACAAAATCTTAAAAAAGTCATAGTATAGCGTGTCAAAAAAAATCATAGCATAGTATGTCGAAAAAAGTCATATTATATTATGTCATAAAAAGTCATAAAAAAGTCATAGTATAGCATGTCGAAAAAAGTCATAGAATAGTATGTCGAAAAAAGTCATAAAAAAGTCATAGTATAGCATGTCGAAAAAAGTCATAGTATAGCATGTCGAAAAAAGTCATAGTATAGCATGTCAAAAAAAGTCATAGTATAGTATGTCGAAAAAAGTCAAAGTATAGCATGTCGAAAAAAAGTCATAGTATAGCATGTCGAAAAAAAGTCATAGTATAGCATGTCGAAAAAAAGTCATAGTATAGCATGTCGAAAAAAGTCATAGTATAGCATGTCGAAAAAAAGTCATAGTATAGCATGTCGAAAAAAAGTCAAAGTATATTATGTCGAAAAAAGTCATAGTATAGCATGTCGAAAAAAGTCATAGTATAGTATATCGAAAAAAGTAAAAGTATAGCATGTCGAAAAAAAGTCATAGTATAGCATGTCGAAAAAAAGTCATAGTGTAGCATGTCGAAAAAAAGTCATAGTATAGCATGTCGAAAAAAGTCATAGTATAGTATGTCGAAAAAAGTCATAAAAATGTCATAGTATAGCATGTCGAAAAAAAGTCAAAGTATAGTATGTCGAAAAAAGTCATAGTATAGTATGTCGAAAAAAGTCATAGTATAGTATATCGAAAAAAGTAAAAGTATAGCATGTCGAAAAAAAGTCATAGTATAGCATGTCGAAAAAAAGTCATAGTGTAGCATGTCGAAAAAAAGTCATAGTATAGCATGTCGAAAAAAGTCATAGTATAGTATGTCGAAAAAAGTCATAAAAATGTCATAGTATAGCATGTCGAAAAAAAGTCAAAGTATAGTATGTCGAAAAAAGTCATAGTATAGCATGTCGAAAAAAGTCATAGTATAGCATGTCGAAAAAAAGTCATAGTATAGCATGTCGAAAAAAGTCATAGTATAGCATGTCGAAAAAAAGTCATAGTATAGCATGTCGAAAAAAGTCATAGTATAGTATGTCGAAAAAAGTCATAGTATAGTATGTCGAAAAAAGTCATAGTATAGTATATCGAAAAAAGTCAAAGTATAGCATGTCGAAAAAAAGTCATAGTATAGCATGTCGAAAAAAAGTCATAGTATAGCATGTCGAAAAAAAGTCATAGTATAGTATGTCGAAAAAAGTCATAAAAAAGTCATAGTATAGCATGTCGAAAAAAGTCATAGTATAGTATATCGAAAAAAGTCAAAGTATAGCATGTCGAAAAAAAGTCAAAGTATAGTATGTCGAAAAAAGTCATAGTATAGCATGTCGAAAAAAGTCATAGTATAGCATGTCAAAAAAAGTCATAGTATAGCATGTTGAAAAAAGTCATAGTATAGCATGTCAAAAAAAGTCATAGTATAGTATGTCGAAAAAAGTCATAGTATAGCATGTCGAAAAAAGTCATAGTATAGCATGTCAAAAAAAGTCATAGTATAGCATGTCGAAAAAAGTCATAGTATAGCATGTCAAAAAAAGTCATAGTATAGTATGTCGAAAAAAGTCATAGTATAGTATGTCGAAAAAAGTCATGTATAGTATGTCGAAAAAAGTCATAGTATAGTATGTCGAAAAGTCATAAAAAAGTCATAGTATAGCATGTCGAAAAAAAAGTCATAGTATAGCATGTCAAAAAAAGTCATAGTATAGTATGTCGAAAAAAGTCATAGTATAGTATGTCGAAAAGTCATAAAAAAGTCATAGTATAGCATGTCGAAAAAAAAGTCATAGTATAGCATGTTGAAAAGTCATAATATAGCTTGTCGAACAAAATCTTAAAAAAGTCATAGTATAGCGTGTCAAAAAAAATCATAGCATAGTATGTCGAAAAAAGTCATATTATATTATGTCATAAAAAGTCATAAAAAAGTCATAGTATAGCATGTCGAAAAAAGTCATAGAATAGTATGTCGAAAAAAGTCATAAAAAAGTCATAGTATAGCATGTCGAAAAAAGTCATAGTATAGCATGTCGAAAAAAGTCATAGTATAGCATGTCAAAAAAAGTCATAGTATAGTATGTCGAAAAAAGTCAAAGTATAGCATGTCGAAAAAAAGTCATAGTATAGCATGTCGAAAAAAAGTCATAGTATAGCATGTCGAAAAAAAGTCATAGTATAGCATGTCGAAAAAAGTCATAGTATAGCATGTCGAAAAAAAGTCATAGTATAGCATGTCGAAAAAAAGTCAAAGTATATTATGTCGAAAAAAGTCATAGTATAGCATGTCGAAAAAAGTCATAGTATAGTATATCGAAAAAAGTAAAAGTATAGCATGTCGAAAAAAAGTCATAGTATAGCATGTCGAAAAAAAGTCATAGTGTAGCATGTCGAAAAAAAGTCATAGTATAGCATGTCGAAAAAAGTCATAGTATAGTATGTCGAAAAAAGTCATAAAAATGTCATAGTATAGCATGTCGAAAAAAAGTCAAAGTATAGTATGTCGAAAAAAGTCATAGTATAGTATGTCGAAAAAAGTCATAGTATAGTATATCGAAAAAAGTAAAAGTATAGCATGTCGAAAAAAAGTCATAGTATAGCATGTCGAAAAAAAGTCATAGTGTAGCATGTCGAAAAAAAGTCATAGTATAGCATGTCGAAAAAAGTCATAGTATAGTATGTCGAAAAAAGTCATAAAAATGTCATAGTATAGCATGTCGAAAAAAAGTCAAAGTATAGTATGTCGAAAAAAGTCATAGTATAGCATGTCGAAAAAAGTCATAGTATAGCATGTCAAAAAAAGTCATAGTATAGCATGTCAAAAAAAGTCATAGTATAGCATGTCAAAAAAAGTCATAGTATAGTATGTCGAAAAAAGTCAAAGTATAGCATGTCGAAAAAAAGTCATAGTATAGCATGTCGAAAAAAAGTCATAGTATAGCATGTCGAAAAAAAGTCATAGTATAGCATGTCGAAAAAAAGTCATAGTATAGCATGTCGAAAAAAAGTCATAGTATAGCATGTCGAAAAAAAGTCATAGTATAGCATGTCGAAAAAAGTCATAGTATAGTATGTCGAAAAAAGTCATAGTATAGTATGTCGAAAAAGTCATAAAAAAGTCATAGTATAGCATGTCGAAAAAAGTCATAGTATAGTATATCGAAAAAGTCATAGTATAGTATATCGAAAAAAGTCAAAGTATAGCATGTCGAAAAAAAGTCAAAGTATAGTATGTCGAAAAAAGTCATAGTATAGCATGTCGAAAAAAGTCATAGTATAGCATGTCAAAAAAAGTCATAGTATAGTATGTCGAAAAAAAGTCATAAAAAAGTCATAGTATAGCATGTTGAAAAAAGTCATAGTATAGTATGTCGAAAAAAGTCATAGTATAGTATGTCGAAAAAAGTCATAAAAAAGTCATAGTATAGCATGTCGAAAAAAGTCATAGTATAGTATATCGAAAAAGTCATAGTATAGTATATCGAAAAAAGTCAAAGTATAGCATGTCGAAAAAAAGTCAAAGTATAGTATGTCGAAAAAAGTCATAGTATAGCATGTCGAAAAAAGTCATAGTATAGCATGTCGAAAAAAGTCATAGTATAGCATGTCAAAAAAGTCATAGTATAGTATGTCGAAAAAAGTCAAAGTATAGTATGTCGAAAAAAGTCATAGTATAGTATGTCGAAAAAAGTCATAGTATAGTATGTCGAAAAGTCATAAAAAAGTCATAGTATAGCATGTCGAAAAAAAAGTCATAGTATAGCATGTTGAAAAGTCATAATATAGCTTGTCGAAAAAAATCTTAAAAAAGTCATAGTATAGCGTGTCAAAAAAAATCATAGCATAGTATGTCGAAAAAAGTCATATTATATTATGTCATAAAAAGTCATAAAAAAGTCATAGTATAGCATGTCGAAAAAAGTCATGAAAAAAGTCATAGTATAGCATGTCGAAAAAAACGTCATAGTATAGCATGTCGAAAAAAAAGTCATAGTATAGCGTGTCGAAAAAAACGTCATAGTATAGCATGTCGAAAAAAAAGTCATAGTATAGCGTGTCGAAAAAAAAGTCATAGTATAGCGTGTCGAAAAAAAAGTCATAGTATAGCATGTCGAAAAAAAAGTCATAGTATAGCATGTCGAAAAAAGTCATGAAAAAAGTCATAGTATAGCATGTCGAAAAAAACGTCATAGTATAGCGTGTCGAAAAAAAAGTCATAGTATAGCGTGTCGAAAAAAAAGTCATAGTATAGCGTGTCGGAAAAAGTCATAAAAAAGTCATAGTATAGCATGTTGAAAAAAGTCATAGTATAGCATGTTGAAAAAAGTCATAGTATAGCATGTTGAAAAAAGTCATAATATAGCATGTCATAAAAATAGTGTATGTAAATAGTATGACTTTTTATGACATACTATACTATGACTTTTTCAGTTCTTTTCAACATAAAATCACAAGATTCATAGTTCGTCTTGTTGGTTCAGTGTGTTCACACCTGCCTTTCATTCAGGAGGTTCCTGGTTCAAACCTGAGAGAAGACAACGATGTTGCTGCTGTAATGCTTTTACCATTGTTCAGGAGGTTTTATAGTATCATAAAATGTATGCATTTTTGTTGTTCAGGTGGTTTTATGACTTTTTTATGACTTTTTTCGACATGCTATACTATGACTTTTAATAATTTGTTTGTCATACTATACTTTCACTTTTGTCCATGATTTAATTTTTGATATGCTATACTGTCTTCTATTTATTTTAACATACTATGACAACCTTCTACATGTACTTGTCTATTTTATGACATATTATGCTATCACTTAAATTTTTTATGTCATACTATAATATGATTTATTTTCCGACAAACTATACTATGACTTTTTCTTACTTGTGTTATGTCATACTATTATATAACTATACGTTTTTTTTTAATGACATTTTGGGACATGCTATACCATGACTATTTTCACCATGCTATATTATGGCTTTTTTATGACATACTATCCTCCTCTGAGCCGACATAAAGACAGCATTAAGATAGGGCGGTCTTTATGTAGACCCCAAGGGGACAACAGTATACGATTTACTTGCTGCTGCTCGTTATGCTTATCACTGAGTGCATGGAATAACTGAAGTTGACTCGGATGAGCATATACATATTTGTATCAGCTCCTTTCTTCTCCCATCTGGATTTAAGCAGCTTGTCAGTGAGAGAGACAGATTTTCCGGTCTTTGTGGGTTTCTAGGAGAGTGCGTCCTGAGCACCAACTTAGCGTTCAGAAATGAAGAGGAAGAGGAGGCCAGGGGCAATCCCACAATCTTCATCATCGCCTGCATACTGTTGGTGCTGGGTCTGGTGGCTGTCGTCTTCATCATCAGGCACTCCCGCTCCAAGAGGGCGCCCCCTGACATCACTCCCCGCGGGTACGAGAAGCTGGGCTCGGGGGGCGGGGGACACGGAGGTGGCTACAGCTCCGCTTCCTCAGCATCTTACAGCGGCCGCACCACCTCTTCTGGAGGTCAGTTCCAGGAGGCTCAGCTGGTTGACATGGCTGAACGTCGCTCAGGGAGTAAGGGCAACGATGACGAGGACGAGGACGACGACGACGATGATGAGGACATTGTTTACATGGGCCAGGATGGCACCGTGTACAGGAAGTTCCGGTACGGACAGCTGGGAGAGGACAACGACGACGAGTTGGAGTACGATGATGAGAGCTACACGTTCCGGTGAAGTAGAAACGTCCCTCCTCTGGATTCCCCCTCTTTCTTTTCATCTGCGCTGTTTGTCTCCTCCTGCCCTGAGGGACAGACCCATTCATCCTTCACTGAACACGAGTCGAGACACAAGAAGCTGTTTATAATAAGCTGCATTTTACAACTGCTATTCATTCACAAAAAATGTGCTGCAGCAATATTCTATGCTATTTAATATTCTCATGGATTTTTTAAATAATTATGCTTGACTGTTTGGAGTATGATGACGTCCAGCATATATAATAAATTGTATCGTGGACATTTACTAGTTTTGACAGTTTAATTAATCATATATTCATCTTTTTAATTGTTGTGGTGGTAAATTTGCATTTTAAATTTGACTAATAATGGTAGTTCTTTAGCTTTTCGATATTCCCATGTGTTTGCTGTCTTTGCATTTCAATTTGAAAATGTGTTCCGTTTGAATAAAGTCTTGAAAAAAAAAAAAAAAGGAAGATCTAGTACAGAGTAAGCCGTACATTTTATACAACAAATCACAGTTAAAAACGATGACGTTGTTTGGATTTCAGTCCATTTATTTGAATTACTAGACAGTGATCCTTCATTTCTTTGCACCCACTCAATACAGCACTGAAGACTCGTGGGTAAGAGGACAACCCGTTATCTATGAGGGGACATGCACTGATGCACAAACACACACACATGCATGCATGTTGACACACAAAGATATTGTGCTTTACAGAAATCCCATCTTTACTTTACTGAGGTTTATTCTTAAAGATCTAAGAGAAGCTGAAGAGATGATTCCCAGTCTATGTGTCTTTAGAAAGTGATTGAAAACACACAAACACACACACACACACACACACACACACACACACACACACACACACACACACACACACACACACACTTACAGAGCTCAAAGGATATGCTCCGACACTCCACTAGAACTTGGTTTCACATTTAACTTATTCCTAAGTTGTAATTGTTTTTTGTAGATTCGTTTCCCTCAGTTTTAAAGTGAGAATTAAGGAGTGGATTGCTTAAATGCAGTAATTGGTCATCTATGGCACAAGGTTGTTTTTTTTGTGCACACAATGTGCTTTTTATTGTACATTGCTGACACACACACACACACACACACACACACACACACACACACACACACACACACACAAGTCGCCTCTTTATCTGAAATACTGAGAGTGTGACACCAGTAAAGTGATATTATTGCTTCACTGCTTCTCATGCACACAACTACAACACTATAGACTCTACAAATGGATCTGTGCAGTGTACGTCTGCTTGTTCCCTACCGTGAACGACGATGCTACTCTGTAGGCGCTGCCAAGCGTCACGCTCGACTGTGTAGTTCTCTGGATAGCCAGTGTTAAGGTACAGTAGATGCTACAGCAGCCATGGAGAATGAGATCCAACCCTTTAGCTTTAACAGGAACTATTGCAAGTTTTGTTTTCATATTAAACTCCAGTGTCTAATTAACAAACACACACACACACACACACACACACACTAGCTTAACAAGCCTTTGACTTTTTCCAGCTTCACCCGTACGATACAACAGTGACTTGAGAACATTGAGAGAACCTATCCGTTTAGGACGTCTGTGTTTTAAGAGCTGGTGGCACCGGCTGCATCTGGTCTGTTGGGAAGACGAAGGAACAAAACGGAGACATTAAAGGCTGGTCTGTTTATGTGTCGGTGACAGAAGAAAAATGGCCTCGAGTAAGCGGTCTGTGTGAACATCTTAGAGGACTTACTCTGTTCTGCTTGCTGCTGTTGGATCCAGTCCCAGCAAAAAACTATTCCTCCTTGAAAGAAGGAAATAAAGTGGCTGTTAGAGCAGAATTTATTGTCGTGAAGTGTTATAATGCACTGGTATTTGGTGAATTTTAAGATGTGCAACTTATGATGCAATGCGCAATTAATCAGTGTGTGACTTCTACAGCGTCGCTTCAACATTAATTATCAGCGTAATAGATCACTCTGCAATAAGGCCTGGCTCCTTTATTTCACTGTAATGATAAATGAGATGTAAGCGATGCATTTAGCATCTTTAGCAACTTTTTTTACCCCCCTGTGTCCTTCCTATAATTGCAACCATAGTCAAATCCAATTGGTTCTCATCCAGCAGAAGAGTCCCTGTGATCTAAAAGTGAGCCGTCTGATAAATGAGCGCTCCAGCCGAGGATGAAACTGAGGCAGGGGCCACTGCCTCCACACGGGCGAATAATGAGAGTAAATGCTTACTTTGAGTTCTCTGCTGCATCCTTCAGCTCCTTGTCAAGTCTAGAGGTGAGAGTTCAAACGACAAGATGAATATGAAGTCATTTAATAAGACGACTTTGAGCAGGTGGGGGTGGTGCAGCGTTTGGGGGGTTTGGAGGGACTCACCTAATGATGCACTCTGGGATCTGGATGCAGTCCATGGGGATGGATTCGTGCAGTTCGTCCAAACTGTTCACATACTTAATCTTACTGCTGAACTTGGTGCTGTGACAAGAGAAACACATGAAGAGCACAGTGAAAGGAACCAGCTCGGCATCACAGAAACTCAATTATAATATTAAACTTAAGCAGTTTAACTCTGCTGCAGTGGGCCAATCAAAACATATATAGAGCATTCCTAGTCGTCCAACCACTCAAAGCCCTTTAACACCACATGGCATTCACCCATGTATACACGGATAGAAGAGGCTACCATGAAAGAGACCACCTGCCCATCAGGACTGTCTAACCATTGATACGCCGCACATACGACGGACTAGCCATGCTAGCTGCTCTGTGAAGCCTTACTTGGCAGCAGCAATACTAAAAAAAAGTCCCACTTTATGATTTCATAAGAAAGTTATAGCGTATTATCTCAGTAAAATGTCTTATTATAGTTTGTCATAAAAAAACAGAAAAAAGTCATAGTGTGCTATGTTATTAAAATTTCTTATTTTAGTATTTCATCAACATAAAAAAGTCAAAGAATGAAATTAAAAAGTCTCTGTATCATTTGTCGTTAAAGTTGTAAAAAAAAAATAATATCATGGGTTAGTATTGCATTAAAGCGTTTCTACAAAGTACGCCCTATAAGGGCAAACATGACTTTTTGGAGGAATAAAGACTCGATCCTGTGGACAGTTATTCTTTTTTTGTTAAAAAAAAGAATAACTAGAAAACTTCCCTTAACTAGAAAAAGTTCTAGAGAAACGAAAGGTTCTCATGAATAATTTAAGGTTCTCTGGCTTAGTTCATCCATAATGTCACTGTTTCACCTCTTTTTAGTTGCTGTGTTTTGCCTCAGTGTTTTGTTGTCGTTAGTCCGTAACGTCAACGTGACGTTAGCGTAACTTTAACGTAACGTTAGCGTAACGTCAACGTGACGTTAGCGTAACTTTAACGTGACGTTAGCGTAACGTTAGCGTGACGTTAGCTAGCTAAGAGACAGAACTGGAAAACTATCAAACATGCAATCAGAACTGTACTGGTGTGACGAGGTAAATCAAACAGAATGAAAGGCATGGTTAGCTTATGTTATAATTATTACTGATTCTCATCATACATTTTGCTTACTGTAATCAACAACAAAGTGAGCGATCAAATGGAAGTTGATGCCTTTTATAATAATATAATTTTGTAGACAATGTGATGGCAGAAGACCTCAACTTGAGAAAAAGGATCAAAGGTTGAGCTCAAGATTTCTATGTCGATTAATGACTACTTTAGCTGGAGACCAAATCAACTTTAAAGTGTTTTAAAGTGCTTTGCCTTTGTAGGGCACTATTACTGTCTGTAAATGTTGACATGTTTCAGTGGTGGACCGTCCAATAAGCTATCACTAGATCCTAGACTATCTCTGCAATCTCTAGAGATGAAACTGGGAAGCTTCGTACCTGATGAAGGGCTTGGTAATGGCTAGAATAGTCCTGATAAACCATGATGGATGGAGAATAATGAAGGATTTCAAGTTCTTCCTGAGCCTGAAGACGACACAATGTCACACGTTAGATGTGTTTATGTGTTTATGTTGCATTGTCACAAGTCACGCTATTGTTATCTCTCACAGGATCACGGTATGATCACACAACAGACCTTCTGTCAATCATCTGATAGCATTTCTTCAGCCAACCAAGGCCAGGCATTCTTCTGTGGGGCGTGGCTCCGTTCAGGTACACGATCATGTAGTCCTCTGCAACCATCAGCTCCAGTGTACTGATCACATAGCTCAACACACACACACACACACACACACACACACACACACTATAATGTTACACAACATTGTGGCACCATCACAACAGCGTCAACAGTCATGTATTCCAATCAGGAAACATTTTAGAAGCCAAAAAAGGAAAACAAAGTTTTTACCATTATGTACGTCAGAATGGTGAAATACAAGAACCTTGTCTTGTGACTCTGAATGCAAACAATATGAGGAAACAGGAGACTGTTTGAGTCTTCTTCCGTGTTTGGAGAACTACCAGAATTTCAAGAAATGTCTCTCCTCTGATGTAAGCCACGAGAAATCGGTACGAATGTCGCGTCATGGATGAGCTGTTTTGCTTTGAATTTCTCCTTTTTTTAAATTCTCTTGCATCCATCTCAGCACCTCAATCACACTTCTGCCTTTATAAAATCCAATGCTGTGAATCAAACCAATTTATTTTGTATCTCTTTCTCATTTCTCTCCTCAATCTCCCCCCCCCCCCCCCCCCCACCATCTCTCATTCTTCTCGGTCAGCAGGGAACTTTGTCATCTCCTTTGAAAATGGTTGACAGTATTATCAGCCGACGTAGTCCTCTCTAGCTTCCTCAATAACTCCTCTTCCTTCAGTGACTCGGGGCTCACTCCGGCTCTGATCCAATGTCATTCTCCAGCTTACAAAACAACACTGCTGATCCACTCTGTTTCGTGACTATTGTGATCGTCTCCCACTGACATCAAGCTGCACACCATTCACCTCCCAGCTACAGTTAACTCCTCCTCGCAAGGATTCAGACATCAAGCCATCTGGCATCAGAAAGTGCAGACGCTATAGTTTACCTCCTTTCATTTCTATCCAAAACTCTCAGATATGCCAGCTTACTCAATATCGTTCACAGAACAGCCTGTGGGATCTCAATCACCCTGTCCAAGCATGACGTGTCTCTGTGCCAGCGTCGCAGTGAAGACGCGTCAACATGGGAGGTCTCTACTAACAAGCCAGACTTTATTTGAATAGTTTTCCTCAAGCGGAAGAGCCGCGGCACATTTGAAGTATTAAGAAGCAACGTCAACATGCAAAATGCTATTTATAGAGAATGAAATGCATCTTTTGAGCGCGGTCCCTGTATGAATTCAGAAAGGAGGGCATCGGGTGTTCAGCACTGCTAGCAGCTCTGTGACACTTTGTTGCTTTGAGCTACATGTGTGCCAGCATGCTCACAGTGACGATGCTAACATGCTGAGGGTTAGCAAGCATGGCAATGTTAGCTCGTTTGCATGCAAAAAAAAAATTAAATAAATGGCAAATTAACTGTAGAAGCAAATCTCTGACCTTTCCACTAGTGCCACCATGAGGTTGGATGAACTCTCAAAGGGTCACCAAAGTAAGGCTTTGTCCTCTGGGGACCATGAATGACTGTACAACATTTCACTGTAATCCATCAGTTTTTAAGCCATGGTTCTATGGATGGTAATATAGGGTTGTCAGTCGATCCACCACATTGGTTCAGAGTCAAATAACATTTAGTAGATGAATTCGTACGGAGATTCAGGCTCTCATTACTCCAAGGGCAAAACTTAAAAAGTGGGCCAGTGTATAAACTATTGAAAAAGTGAAAGACTGGTTAAATATGTATGTGTGTGTGTGTGTGTGTGTGTGTGTGTGTGTGTGTGTGTGTGTGTGTGTGTGTGTGTGTGTGTGTGTGTGTGTGTGTGTGTGTGTGTGTGTGTCATTGCAGAGTAAAACTCACAGGAAGAGGTTCTCCATGATTTCGTGGTAGTCCTCTCTGTCACTGTCTGGCAGGAAACAGGCAGCGAACACTATGATGGCGTTCACTCCGTTGCTATAGTAGCCTTGACAAAAAAACAAAACACAAATAGAAGTAGTAAGAGTTAACAGATTCCGTTCCATTGTTGGTGAGGGCTTAGCCTTAATTAGCAGAGTTTTCATAACTCGATTGCTTCAGTTTATCTGCCAGTCTGTGTCTCTTTTGTCCGACTGTCTCTCCGTCTCACTATTTTGATGATAACTAATGATATTTCCTATTATTCACCAACCCATTCATTACTAAACGCGGTGTCACTCAGACAGAGGGTCTTTTATCTAAATGACAGAGCTCCTGATGTTTTCGGTGGCAGACGTCTCGGGTTTCCACGGGACGGCTGTGTCTCACTTAAGCCCACGGCACAGTGGGAAGAAAGTACGCCACCTACCTGTGGCCCCATAGAGAGGACAGAAAGAGACGGGGCCCCTGTCTGTGAAACCAATGTAAGACCCAGGTCCCCCAGCAGCCTTAATGTGGCAACATAGATGGTGAAGAATTAAAGGAAAAAGCAACTGAAAGTGTTTCAGTAAAGGTCGGGTGACCAACGCTCCCTGGCTCTCTCTGTTTTGTCAATCTGAAATGAAAAGTCAATTAATTAATTAGTGACAAAAAAGGGTATTATTTTAATAATCGATTTCGCTGGCCTTAACTACGGCCTGTATACTTCCTCAACTTTTGGTTTGGCCCGCCTCCAAGTCAAGATGGAGCATTTTTTTAAATGAGACATCGTTCTGCCGTCTCGTTACCCGAGATGTGGCAGACGCCAGCTCCTAAACAATAGCCGATTGTGACACAGCAGAGCAGCGATTATGACTTTTATAATATGCTGTTACTTCCCGAATGAGATATTCAGACCTGCTGTCGACTAGAACACAACATATTTACTGTGTATTCCCACATTAATTCAGATCTATCTTAAAAACCTATTGATGCACTAACCTTATACTTTATGATGAAAACATGTTATATTAAACCTCTATAATGAACCTAAACTCAATAAATAATGTTTATATGTAATGTATGTATTTCCACCTTTACTACAACGAGTTGCATTAGCTTGGACTGGTGTTATCTGCAGAATTATCTGAAAATAAAAACGGATTAAATCATATTAAATCAAAACAGTGGAGGTGAGTAGTGTCTGCAGAGCTTCTGCTCAGGATGCGAACAAACTCAGCAATCTGCCTCCGAGATAAAACTCCAGCCTGAATGTTGCCAGAGAGGTGGAAACGAAGGAAAGTACGGAAATCATTCAAAACCGCCTTGAAGCTTAACAGCTGTGAGCACACGGTAACACTGAAGGCAATTTACTACCACTTCAATCAACTCATCAACTTCTAGAGGACACTATTTAGAGAGAGTTTACTGAATGAGTAAAATATGCATAAGGCCATTTAACCGGAGAGTGAGCAGAACAAAAGTGACTTCTTAGCCAGTATTGATATTAATGTGATATTAATATGCTAAAAAGGCTCTTTTAATAGTCACCTCCGTGGGAGATGACTCTCATGTAGGGCTCGATGACCTTCATGTTGATGCGGTGCTCCTGCTCCCCAATGATGACCGTCCGCCACAGTTTGCCGTCCTGCCGCTCCTCCTCGGCGCTGTATGTCGGGATTGGATTGTAAGGCTCACTCGTCCCGCTCCTACTGGCTGCATTGGGGTCTGATAGAGGAAAAGACCAATACTGTGTTATACAGGCACAGGTGTTACCAACATTAATGCAAGTGTCCCAGTGTGACATTTAACCGGGAAGACCAGGACCCTGAAACTGAAGCAGCTAAATGGAATTCAGCCATCAAAGGAGCTACTGGTAAAAAGGTTAAGAGGGGACATATTATGGAAAACTCACTTCCTCAGTGCTTGTGCACATATATGTGGGTATCTGGAGCCCAAAATACAAATATGAAGCTAAAAATTAGCATGATATGTCCTCTTTAAACTCATGGTCAACCTTGGTGGTTTGGGGAATCAGACCATAAAACATAATAAGTTCTAACGGCTGCATCATGCCGACATCCAGAATGACCCACCTTCCCAGTCCATTTCATGGTCCGTGTAGTCGAGGTAGTCCCCCTCATCAGGAGTGTCCAGGTCATCAACATTAATGTCAAGATCATCCGGTGTCTCCCCCAAGTCATCCTCGCTCTGGTCCAGTGACAGGCTGATTCGAGGGGCAGAGAGCTTCTTTCTTTGGCTGGGACCTCCTTGCAGGGGAAGAGAGGTAGGAGGGACTGCAGGAAACAATTCATAGAAACAGTTTTCAGATATCAAGAACCGGTTCTTTCATTTCTTTCACTGATGTCTTGCTTTAAATCATGAGCCTTGGTTGACACTCACCGGGTCTGCCTTCGCCCCCCTCAGAGTTCATTTTACTCTCTGATGCCAGGTCCATCCCCACGAGGACCTGTGAGAAGATCATTACAGTTATTGAATATGATGCAACAAACACCTGGGGATTATCGAGACGATGCAGCACCTGTGACTCCTCCAATCTGGAATCTGGAATTTTAATCTGATTAATCGGAAGACCAGTTGTTGAATGCAAGTTGCAACTTGAGCCAAACATTAAAACTACCAGTAGTGGAATTTAACTAAGTACTGTGCATTCACTCAAGTACTGCACTTAAGGGTATTTGAGGTACTTTACATGAGTATTTCCATGTCTTTATACTTCAACTTTACTACATTCTGTTCTCTTTATTCCACTTTAAAGATTCATATTTTACATCTAAAACACATGACACATCTATAAACAACGATGCATTGTTGCAGATTAAACTTCTCAGCGGCATATAAAATACTTCAAATGATTTATTTATTATCATTTACTGGTCAACAGTAAAATGCTACTTTCACATTAATGCATCAGTAATAATAATAATAATAATAATAATAATGTTGTGTGGACCACACAGCAGAGCTAGTTCATTCGTTTGTGCAGATGCTGGCGTCTAATTGGCTTTGAGGTCATTTAGAAACACCATCATATATTTGTCCACCAGAGAGCACTGGCACATTTATTTAACTGCATGATGTGCAGCGTAGTATGAATCTATGATCACAATTCTTTAAAAAAAAAAACCATGAACATCAAAGTTACTCTTGTGTGTTTGTGTTGAAAGAGCATCATGGGACAATATATCTCAAAACCTGCAGCATCTGTCGGGCTACACTGCAAAGCATTAGTACAAGAAGCCCCCCAAACACCAGCACATGTTAACAGATGGTGCAGGCAATAGATTGTATTTAATAATCCATCTATACCACTGATACACGTCCACAGCTAAGAGAACAGGGGGAGTAAGACAACAATGGAGAGGTTGTAAGAGGAGGGATGAGGAAAATGAGAAAGCTTTTGAGGTTAAAGGTCATCTTCCCCAGGGAATAATCCCTCCATTCAAACTGGAGGAGGGGGAGGATTCTGGGGGGGGGGGGGGTTGTTACATCATGACAAGCTCACTCCCCCTCCTCGCTGTCTTTTTCTATCGCTGATTCAAATCGAATGACTGTACGCTCGCATGAGCACAGATTGGGCAGAGATGCAAATTCACAGTGAGTCACGTGTTCTCGTCATTCGCACGAGGAGAGAAACATCCTTGTTCCTCGTCGGGGAGCCTCTCTGCCTGGAACAAGGAAGATGTGATCGTATTAACAGCTGCAAGAGAAAACTGCCGATGGCTGACTCATAATGCTGACGATTCACAGGAACATGTACAGTATGCAAACACACACACACACACACACACACAACAGAGACCACAAACATACAATGACACGCCATCCGACATCGCAGAACAACAACAGAACCAGCCTCAGCTGTTATGTGCATCCTCCATGGAGGATGCTGAGCTGCTTCAGATCCACTTCAACAGCACAGCACAGCATCACAGTGCTGATGACAGCAGCCCCTCCCTCACTCTCGCTTCCTGTCTGCTGGCTGTGAGGAAAAAAAAATATCACAAGAACATATCCCTTCATCTTCTTCTTGTCTCCGTGGAATAAAAGCCGTTTACTCACCACTGCCGGGGCTCAGGGTATCTCTGTCCTGTTTGCGTCTCAGTGCATGGAAGTACTTCCAAGTTCCCTGCCTATTTCCTCTTTTTTTTTTTCTCCCCCAGCCTCTCGATGGAGATGCTCAGCTTACGAACGGCTCACAGCTTCCACCATTTTGCGGTCACATGACTGGGCCATTACCAAATAAGGGCGATCACCTGCTACAACAGCTCTCTGCACAGCGGCTTCCTCGGGCAGTGCTACTGAATGGAGATATAGGAGGAGTTGTGTTTGTGTCATTATTCTCCCCGACTGGAGGGGATAAACTCTGCGTGTGTGTGTGTGTGTGTGTGTGTGTGTGTGTGTGTGTGTGTGTGTGTGTGTGTAAACGCTGTTATGTCATTACTGGTAATGTGGGTCTGCCTTTAACGCCCGACAGTAGATTTATGAAAATGACTTTGCAGTTACAAGATTATATTAGCCCCTTGGGGTAAAACAAAAAAGAAAGAAGCAATAATCAGCTGTCAGTTTCCTGTGCTGATACCATTCACACAGAATACAGTCACCAAAGCAAATATCTGTCTGTAAGGCAACTTCAAGTGTGCTCTTTATATTCTGCATTAGCTTTGAACCTTTGAACCCTTAAACAAGCAAACTGCTGCACGGCTGCAAAGCAGGTAACAATCAATAGCACCTATACAGGCTTTTTCCTCTGACTGACTCCTTTCACTTACCACAGTTCTGTCCCAACAGGAAGACAGGAGGACAGAGCGCAGCCCGTCAGACCTTTGCTCATTGTTGAACCATTGTTTGGTTCAAAGGTCGCTGCCGCAGTGTGCCAATCCACCACGCCTGGAGCTCCAGCATTCAAGCAGACGCGTCCAAAAAACAGCTTTTGGTTAATCAGTGTCGTATATATCATGAGATACCGCTGTTTTGTTTTTTTTCTCATATACATTTTTTTTTAATGTCAATAAAAAGTGACAAGATCATGAATGGCACACAATCCAGTTCATCTAAATACACAAATTACATGTGGGTTCAATGTCTATGATTTTGTTACATGAAAACATCAGCATAAATATATATATATATATAGTAAGGCACTCTAGTTCACTGCAGGCTGTTCTTTCACTTCCTCCTCCCAGAGACGTAAAGCAGGAAGGGTTGCATTGTTAGTCGACGAGGTTTCGTCTAACCAGTTTGATACCATTTAATGAAGACCATCAAACAGCATGGGAACGAAAGGAACTCCTCCGTAATAGTTTAGTACAGTGATTAACTGCTATTTCTCTTCTGTAGCAATAGAAAAATATGCTTTTCTACCGCATGTATTCTGTGTTTTTACAGTGGAATAGATAAAGACCTGATAAATGTCCCTAACCTGACAATGCTGTCACATTGTCTTTCTGTGATGTCTGTGAACAAGCAGCAACCGACAGCAAATAACAGATCAAAAATGTCCATAAAAGTGTTACAACGTGTGACTGTATAACCCGGCTCCTTGCTCCTCAAGGGGAAAGCACCACTTTGTTGCCGCGAAACCTCCTTATCCCAGGTTGAATTTATCAATGTTCTCTTTGAAGACGGTATTTTCCACAGCTTGGAAGACCACCTGGATGTTCTTTGTGTCTGTGGCGCAGGTGTAGTGTTTGTAGAGGGATTTAGGATGCCCGCGGTGCCTCTCCACATACATTTGCAAGATGAATTTTTCCGCAGATCTGGCGTCACACCGAGGCCCTGTGGAGGCAAACGTGGTCAGAATCACAGTTTCTCTTAGGAAAATAAATCACATTGGAGGAAGTATTCAGATCCTTTAAGTAAAAGTACTAATACCATACTGTAAAAATACTCAAGTACAAGTACAAGTCCTGCATTCAAAATGTAAAAGTAAGTACCACAATAATGTACTTTAAGTATTAAAACGTAAAAGTACTCAATGTAGAAAAATGCCTGTTGTCATTTTTATACGATTAGATTATTTTTATTGAGGCATTAATGTAGAAGCAGGATTTTACTGGTGCAGTCAGATGAGGTGGAGCAGTCACCGTCAGTCCCAGAGCCCAAAGTGACAACTTCTCAATGTTCGTTTGGTCAAACCAATAGTACAAAACACAGAATCATTTAAAATACATTTTAAATAAAAAGCAAATCCTCAAATTTGAAATGAACCATGAAATGTTTGGCAGTTCAGTAAAATGTCTTGAATGAATCGATTATCTGTTATAAATTGCAAAAAGTGAAAAGCACAATATTTCTTGTATTGTAGTGGAGAAGAAGTAGAACGTGTCATGAAAAAAAGACTCGAGTAAAGTACCTCAACTTTATACTCAAGTACAATACTTGAGTAAATGTTCTTGTTACATTCCAACACTGCAGAACGTAAAAGAAAGACCAACAGTCCAAAACACAAGGAAAGTAGTTGTTGATCAATCTTCTGTCGACTAATCATTTCACCTCAACCCAAACAGAACAAAAGGTAAATTACCAGTAAAGGCCGGGAAGTAGGTTGCCAAATGAGACCGTGTGATTTTCTCCTCTAGCAAGTCCGTTTTGTTCAGGAAGAGGATGATGGAGGACTCTTGGAACCAAGGGTACGAGAGGATGGTCTTGAACAAGGCGAGGCTCTCTCTCAGCCGATTCTGTAGGAGGAGAGAACAGACAAAAGACTAATGTGTGCAAATAATAGTTGTTTTTACAGCTGGATGGTGAATAAGGGGTAAAGTTACAAAGAAACCATGAAGAACGTTGAAGCAGACTGAAAGGTTTTGACCTTACATCGTTCTCACTCTCGTAAAGGACCTGGTCGTACTCGCTGAGGGCCGCCAGGAATATGATGGAAGTGACGTTCTCAAAACAGTGGATCCACTTCTTCCTCTCCGAGCGCTGACCCCCCACATCCACCATCCTAGAGACACACGGCCGCGGGTCCAAGCAAAACATGAAATGTCCGAGATTGTTAAAGGAATCATTCAGCAGTTTGAGAAAATATACTTATATGCTGAGAGTTAGCTAAGAAGATGCTAAGTCTGAAGCTAGAGCTTAGTATGAATACTGGAAACAGATGGAAACGGCTAGCGTGGTTCTGTCCAAAGATTAATATCATATTCTCAATTAAGGCACAAACAGAAATGATATATATAGCTAATTAGTGAGCTTTTTTCTTAACAAGCTAGCTGCTTCCCAATGCCTCCCAATTGTCATGCTAAGCTAAAGCTACTCACCAGCTGTTTCTAGCTTCATATCAAGCGTACACACATGAGAGTGGCATCAATCGTCTCATATAGCTCTTGGCAAAAAAGCAAATGAACACCGTTTTCAAAATGTCTAACCATTTCCTTAACAGATGCACTCTGAGTTTGTTATAGCGCCAAATAGTTTCATCAAATCAGTTCAAAAGGAAAGTCACTGGCAGCTTTTCTGAATAAAACACACAAAGAAGAATTGTAATTGGGGTTTTTTTTTTTAGCACCCAGCAAACACTACGTTGTGTTTTTGTGGCAGGAAACACGGGTTCAGCAGCCTACCTGAAGATGACTTGTGAGAGGTCAAAGGGGTACTCTATGATGCCTGTGGTGGGGACCCTGACCCTCAAGACGTCTTGCAGGGTGGGGATGTACAACAGGCCTGTGATTCTGTCCATGTCGTCAAGGTAGCTGAAAAGTTAACAACGGATCCACATGTAACAGTCTGACGGGACAGAAGAGAACGTCATGCGGACATTTGCATTGGCTGCATGCATATTAACAACTACGTTTTATCAGTATGAATTTTGATGAATGCAAAATGAAGCAGTGCAAAAGCGTCGGCCCTGTGAGAGAGCCTTGGGTTTATATAAAAGTCTTACTATTTGGCAGAGTCCGACAACTGGAATTCCCTCCTGCGGTCGTAGCACCTTTGAACACCGTGGTCACTCCACACTCGCCTAATGCCGTCCGCCTGCCAAGCCTCCAGAGTGGACACCTGGGTCGCCTCCACTTGGCTCAGCTTCTGTGCGTGGCTCTGACACACACACACACACACACACACACACACACACACACACACACACACACAAGACATCCACAGGGGATTTTTTATAAAACACACATTTTCAATCGTTGTACTGACCTATTAATAGACCATCAGGAGGACCAGAACGGCAACAGAACTCCAATCTAGAACTAGGTGGAAATAAACAGAAACTCTCATGTGGTAAAAGTCCACCGCTTTGGTCCGGACTGAAATATCCCAACAAACATTGGACCGATTGCCGTGTCATGGTCCCCAAACTATGAACTCTAATGATTTTGGTGATCCCCTGACTCCTCCTCCAGAGCCACCATGAGGTTCACATTTGTAGTGAAACGTCTTAACATCCCTCTAGCAGCATCACCGGGTTAAGATCTTAATTTCGTCCGATACCTCGGTTCATGACCTGCGAAACAAATTCCCATCAGTCTCAGCTGTACGTTGTGCTTAGTGCTAATTATCAAACGTTATCATGTTAACGTCCCAAGCTAGGAGGGTAAACCTAGCCTATTAGCACGCTGACTTTAGCATTTAGCTCAAAGGACGGCCTCGCAGAGCTGCCAGCATGGCTGTAGACTCTTGTTGGTCTGTTAACGCCGGTTAAACCCGCACAGTTTCTCACAATGTTCTGGTCATCGATGTAGTCAATCCGCAGAGTCTTCATGGCGTCGATCAGCGCCTGGATGGCCGTGATGATGTTCTGAAACACTAGCCGAGCGAAACCTTTCCTGTCGGCCTCGCTGTATCCGGCGCCGTGGATGATCCTCATCTGTTTGATGAACGTGCTCTTCCCGCTTTCACCAGTCCCTAGGCAAATGAGATGAATGAGACCGAGGGATGAAAAATGGAATAAGATCAAAGCAATGCCAGAAATAGGACAAGAAAAGAAAAAAAAAAAGGAATCATCTGAACATCAATCAGTTGCAGCTAAACAGGATTTTCGGCAACAAACAAACCAAAAATCGGTGTTCTTAACAATGCGAGAGAATGTTTAGATGTTCAAGTTTCACAGATGTGGTGTTTATTTCCCAGACTACAGCTGTGAGTGTGTGCACCTGGTTTCTTCAGGTGCATGCAGGCTGTCCACCTCGCATGTGTTTCTATTAAACGCCCCATTACTGATGTCACTGCTCAGAGACAACACGCTCTTTTATTTTCTATGTATTGCCACTTACATAAACAACATTAACATTAATTTTTATGATTAAAAACACAGTGGACCAAAAATAAAAAATGATGTATACACAATAGAAATGAATAAAAACGGTACACTGAAGGTGTGTGTGTGTGTGTGTGTGTGTGTGTGTGTGTGTGTGATCCACAGCAGTCAGTGCACAGCCATGTGCCTCTAAGTGAAACAGCTTCCTGCCGTCTGGTTGTTAATTTCTCTCGATAAGAGCGTCGGTTAAGCACCTAAAATGCCAAAAAATGTTAACCATTAGGCTGACCTTTACAGGAGAATATTCCAATCTCCAAACTCAAGTTAAAGTTTAAAGCAGCGGCGACCTTTAAAACAGAGTCCTTCAGGCATTGTTTCCAACAGTCAAGCTTTCATAAGTGGGCTGTTTGGATAAGTCTGGGAAACACAGGCCTCCCGTGAAGCTGTGACTTATTTCACTCGACTGACGCTGAACTCTGCACTATATGAAGCGTCGTCTTTTTACGTTCTGCGCTCTGCACTTTGAGAAGACAGCCTGCATGCTTTGCATTGACCCGACGTAGCTTTCACAATGAATCATTAGAAGTGTGAGCTCAAACATCCTAATCTAGCAACAGCACATAAAGCAGGCCTTCACCAACTATCTGAAGAATGCAGGAGGTAACCTGTAGCTCCAGTAAAAAGGCACCGTGCAATCAAAACACATACCAAAGCCCCGCGATCTATCGATCTATACCTTTGTTTCTCAGTCAATCGACTGGAACACCTCTAATTATTTACTTTGAACTTTTGGATGGATCATGGTCCCCAGAGGATGAATCTTTTGGTTTTGGTGAAATGTCCCAACAACCATTGAACGGATCGTCAAGCCATTCATGAGAACCACTCCACGTTAAGGATTACTTCACCCACGAAATAACTTGTGTATATCAATTTCTCACCTTTCCTTTTTGAAGAAATGCTCTCGCATGCCTCCGCGGTGAAATGGAGTAAATCCTTGATGAAGTGAAGTAAATGGAAGCCAGGTTTAACAAAAGCCAAACTACAGGATATCAAAAATCCATTCTCAAACTCTCACACGTCTCACGTATTATATTCCAAGTCTGGTTCATCCAGTTGTTTGCTCACCACTTCCCAAACACAAGCGTTCCCAACTAAATCTTCTGTCACTGCTGACTCATGCACTCATAAGTGCTGCGAGTCTGTGCATTAGTACGATGTTGGCAAAAAATACATGCGTTTAGGAAGTAGTGAGCATAAGACTTGGAGAATACTGCATCAGTTTGAGAGTTTTGATGCAGTTTTGCTGTTGTTAACCCTGGCCTCCATTTACTTCCATTCATCAAGGGTTTGCTGCATTTCCGGCAGGTTTCAGAGTCTGACTAAAATGGTGAACGTGGGAAACATTAAGCCTGTTAATTGAGCCTGTTAAGCATCCGTAAGTTAAAAAAAATAAAGTGTCTAATAAAACTAAAGTTGGCCAATAAACAAAATGAACTCTTGAATATCAAATGCAACTTCTAAACTAACAATATAAGTGAAGCAGGCTCATCACTGTATGTCTAACATGTCAGTAAGTCACATTACTGGATGACGACAATCACAGGCTCTTCTTTTGTTACAGACTTCTGTTGAGCTGGATGAGTCAGTAAATAGATCAACCCAGACACAGAAACAAAACGTGTTTGACTTAAATTACAGTCATTCTATTCACCATGCCATGAAATATAAAACAACCTATAATGATACGTTTTAAGTCATTTTGTGGACTACATTTAAATGGTAATATTCAAATTGTTTTAAATGTATCAGAAGGTGAACATGTGGAGTTTAATTGTTCCCACTCACCTAAAAGCAGCAGCTTCAACTCCCGGTAGGATTTGTCTTTATCTCGGCGGAGTTGCCTCTCTATTTCTTTGTGCACCCTGCGTCTCTCCCGGTCCTCGTCGTTGTCTGGCCGGCAGCACTCATCCATTCTTGTACCAGTCGACGAGCCGCTGTAGGTGAAACTGTGCCGCAGCTGACGGGGACTCAGTGAACCGAATGGACGTCAACTTTTCCCCGACCTGTCCCGGAACAGGTGGCTCGGCGAGTCCTACCGCCTCGCGCGGGATCCAGTTCAGGTGCATTCCGCATTTCTGGGGAGGCGGGCGGATGGGCGGCCCGGCTCAGCGCGAGAGGCAATGCGAGACTATATGCGGACGGCTCGTGTGCGTCTGCTTACAAACCCACGCGCCACAAAGGCCGCTGGATCTGACCCTCTGTGCGTGAGGAGACACGATGGAGCACAGCCAGGTGCGTTATAGTACGACACACACACACACACACACACACACACACACACACACACACACACACACACACACACACACATATATATATATATGTATATACATACATGTATACACACACATATATACACATATACATACATCTATACATATGGAGGGGTGGTGGACCTTTAATTGTCCGTTTTCTTATAATCTGTCATTAGCTGTAGGCTATTTGAAGTTACAAACAGCCTACAGCTAATGACTGATATTATTAAATATTAGAATGTTTGAAGTGGTTTATTTCTTGGCATTCCTTAATTACACTGAATAAATCATATATGTATTAATAATGCACAGTTTTTAGTGCCATGTGCTTCTGCCACACTGCTCTCAGTGGCTCTCTTGCCAAACCTCCCGTCCCCGTGCACCACACTAAAACCACGGAGCGCAAACAGAAGCGGCGCTGCAGCCTCCAGCCAGACGGACGCATCGCAGAGCAGGATTTCAGGAGCGACGCCGCTCCAGATGAGCCGGCAACGAAGCCAAGAAGACGAACACTCCAATGCTTGAACCAACAGTGTGCCGGAGATGGTTGGTAAAGACGGACAACGGACGAAACACTGAGCAGCAAAAGTCTGTTTATTTATCCAATCACATGAACAACACTAACACCGCATTGAGATAGTGCAGCGACAGTGACACCTAACCATAAATTAAACTGTTTAAATTAGGCTGCAATTATTTCTCACAAGAACAAAAGGGTTGTGTAAACATTCGTGCCGTGGATTTGCTCTCATTAGGGGTTTAGTCATGCATTTGAGACCCTTTAACAGCGCAAGAACAGAAAGAATGAACTAGTTCAATAGTTTAACAGAGAATACTTAACAGAACAGTTCTTCTCTCCACGCGAGCAAAGGTGAACAATCTTTCACCGTTAATGTACCGCGTGATAGTTACAATATGCGTTCAGATAAATAATGGCAGAAGCTCTACAGACGTCATCGAAAACGTTTACTCATCTAGTCCCTGAACTGCATGAACGCTACTTTCTACAAAACAAAGCCTGTATGGGTTGAAGTACATTGAGTGTATATGTGTATGTATGTGAACGCTGTGCTCACAGAAAGTGGTTTAGGAGTGATTAATGCCATCACAGACACATACTTACGTGTACAAAGTCTCGTAAAACTCAAAGTGAGGTTGTGGAAACGATAATAGCCAGTGAGGAACACAACAAACAGAACATCAGCGCAAACAGCTACGTAATAAAGTTAATGTAGTGTTAATTAATACTCGTCTGCCATTAAGCCAAGACACAAACTATGTGTTTAGAGTATTCAAAACAGCTTTTGACATTCAAAAAAAAAAAAGTAAAATAATAATAATAAAAAAAGAGCTCGGGTTAGTGATGTGAGGCGCTGCATTGCAGTGAGTCTACATTCACGTCCACAGATTCCCTGAAGGAGAGACCTAGTACATTACGAGTCCTCGGAGGCTTTCGAGGCCACTGAAATACTTTCTTTTTTCTTTTCCCTCTTAATTCATCCATGTGCATTTATACCGTTACCGCTCGAAAAAACGTTAAGAGCTCCGTAAATTTCAGAGTGCATGCTGTAATAGACTCCTCACTTAGGCAGCACTTTAATTGTCAGGACACACTTCATTATAGCTGGAGAGACATCCATTTCCAAAAAGCCTCACAGGGAAATTTGAAATATATCAGTAGTACAGTCATTTGGCGACAAGCTCTGTAGCTTCTCAATTTCCTGTTGTGGATTATAGCGTTCAGCGGCGGTGTGAGGCAAGCCGAAGCACCGCAGAGCTCTCCGGGCCACCGGCCGCACCGAGCCGGACGAATCGCAGCAGCAACGCCACCGGTCTAAACCAAGTTGTAGACTTCCAGGTTGATTTGCAAGATGTGGTCCTTCACCGCTCTGAAGACAAAGCGGATGTTGTCTGTGTCCGTGGCACAGGTGAAGTGGGAGTAGATGATTTTTTTCACGTATGGATTGAGAGTCACAAACATGTCTAAGATGAATTCTTTTCCCGCTTTGACGTCCTGCTGGGGACCTGGTGGACAGACAGTGAACGTCACCGTAGTGTTTCCAGTAGTTACACACAGGCTCAAGAACAGAAGAAATTAACATGAAATGGTTGCAGAACATTTAAGTGATATGCAATTATTATTTTTAAAGAGGAAATAACCAAAACTTCCAAACTTTAAAATGAAAAGTTGAATTCCAGAGCAATGAGACACACCCTCGATCAGTCCAATACATGCTGCCTTTATGATGGCTAATGCTAGCTAACTTTATAGAGATACCTATATTGCTCTGCGACACACATTAGAGTCAGACGTCAACATTAGGCAACATGACGGAGCAAATAAAGCCGGACCGAAAACATGCTTCCATGTGCTTACCTTACATTTATGATAAAAAACATTGAAATGTCTATCTGTGACATGCAACAGCAGCACAAGTACAGACGACTTAGATCCACCCAGACGTCCTCTACGCTGAAGATGTCGGGTCAGGATCTTACCTGGTGCACAGCAGACAGGTGGTGGTGTCGGTTGAGGCTCGGTGACAGGTTTAACTTGTATTGTTCTCTTTAGTTTTGAATTACCGGTATGTTTTAAAAGGTCTCGTGTGTCTTGCAGCATCTAGTGGTGAGGTTGCATATTGCAGCCAACTGAAACTTATCCCGTGTTCCTGTAGGAGAACTACAGAAACGTAAACACAAAAAAAACGTGAACAGCCCTTTACAGAACCGGTGTTTGGTTTGTCCGTTCCGGGCTACTGTAGAAACATGGCGGCCGTACGTAGCTATAAATGGCTCCTTCTACGGTAACGAAAACACAATGATTCTTATTTTTAGGTGAGTATACACTCAAGATAACACACTTAATAATATTCCATTTCTGCCAAAAGATCCTCCCAAAAGGCCAACAATCCGGGAGCCAATTAGAGGCAGAGTAAGGGGGCGGGTCTTTGCAGAATGCCTGCCCCCCCCCCCACACACACACACAAGCCTGCTACATGTTAGACGCCCTGGTGTGACCAATGGAAATGCTCCGTCTCTCTCGACACATTTGGTGTTTTATTGCTTATAAATTCAACTTTTCATCTGTTCAAGGAAGACTGTGTTATTTCCTCTTTTTAGACACTATAATGTATGAAAAACCTAAATATCACAATGCTCATCTGCATTTATGATATTTCTTTGCCAAGAAAAGAAACGTTTTCCTCTTACCATCATATTCAGGGAAGTAGTCCACCAAATGCGAATGCATGATTTTCTCCTCCAGTAAATCTATCTTGTTGAGGAACAACATGACCGAGGATGACTCAAACCACTTGTAGTTTATGATTGTGCGAAACAAGGCCATGCTTTCCTCCATGCGATTCTTTTGAAAAACACACGACACAAACATCTAAGCATGAGGAGGATTATGACTGCAGCAGAAGAGTTTTAGTATCAGACAGCAGTACTTCAGCAGCGATCGTCTATATCTCATCTAGCCTACATATGACTCTCTCCGTGTGGTGCAGTTTGCTGAACAGAGCGACTAAAGAGCTCCCCCTGCAGATGAACTGTACGCACTGCCACAAAGGATTGTCAAGAAGAGAGGGAGGGAGGGAGCAAAAACAGACTAGTGCTGGACTGTAGAAATCTAGGTCATCATCTTCACCTAACAGGTTCGGCCTTAAACAAAAGAAACAATGTCCCTTTCTGTCCCTCTGAGTGATGTACTTGATTATCCCAAAGAGAGCCACTCACTTCCCCATTCACAGACTAACAAAATACACAGGAAGTGACTATCTGGTAGTCGTTACGGATCACTTCGTAGGCGTCTCACCTCATTGACGGACTCGACCAGGACCTGATCGTACTCGCTGAGCGCCACCAGGAACATGATGGAGGTGACTTCCTCGAAACAGTGGATCCACTTCCTCCTCTCTGACCGCTGGCCACCTACATCCACCATCCTGCAGCCACAGGTTCCACCATCATTACCATACATCAGCATATTACCGATTTAAAGGCAGTTTGTCATCAGGGATGAGAATGAAGTCTGTCCCCCTGTGTGTGTGTGTGTGTGTGTGTGTGTGTGTGCTGTGATCAGAGCTTCTTTGTGCTCTGTTATAAGATTCCATGTCCCACTGGCTAATCGCCGTCTGTGCTCATACGGCGATTAACGTAGCACCACCACCTCCACCCTCCTGCTCCCCCCTGTCCAACTAACACCATCAGCACTGCTGCTCTTGTTAGCGCTGTTAGCTGCTGAGAGCTGCATGGAGGCACATCCCTCAATAACAGCTCTGACTTTGGAATTTAACACCTTTAACTCAACCAATTTAATGTAATTCATTAAAACAGAAACAAAACCAACTTCCAGAATTAATGAACCGTGAGACAGGACAAATGGGCAAAACAAGACCATGGACCTCTGACAATTAAATATGAAATCAAACGAGACTATTAAAGAAGAACAGGACATAATGGCTTCCTTGTGTGTCTACGTCCACAACAATGCTCTTTGGTGTTGTCAGAGGACGCGGGAAGAAACAAAACAGTCACGCCCAGCAGCTAAAGCAACAGAACATACACCAACGACGCGAAACACCCACCTGAAGACCACGTCCTCGAGATCAAAGGGGTACTCGATAATACCCGTTGTGGGCACCCTGACCCTCAGGACGTCCTGCTGGGTCGGCAGGTAAGCAGGATCGGCAATTCGGTTCATGTCATTGAGATAGCTGTTAACGACAGGAGGACGGGAGAACGGACGTTAGAGAGAGCATTCACTGTAAACATATTCCCTTCATGGACGTCTCTGTGACTTCACTGAGGCTTCTTAAACAGACAACCAGCAGATGAAACAATGGAAACTATCTGGCGGCGTCTGAGCGGTCACCGGTCCCTGTTTACACTCACTATTTGGCCGAGTCTGAGAGCTGGTACTCCCTCTTGCGATGGTAACATTCCTGAATCCCAGAGTCGCTCCACAGACACTTGATGGCGTCCACGTAAGGGTTGGTTAGCGTCGTGACCCTCTCCACGTCGACCCCTCGGACGATGCCGGCGTTCTCCTGGAACAGCAGCGGAAAGACACTTCTCAGAAACAAACATACAGCGGGCTTTATGATGAATATGGAGTCGTGTTTATGTACTTGTGAATTGTTATTGAAGCGCTATGAATGATAGAGAGGAGGCACGATGTGGTCGCTGGGTTTATCTCCCACACCAGATGTGTTGTTTTGTGGGAGCTAAACATAGAACAAAAGCTGCATTGTGTTCTCCTGATGTCCAGTGACTTCTAGGAATTCCAAATCTCTCTATTTCACCCTCACCGCCCTCATTTATTTATGATTAATAACAAATGGTTCCCTGACTGCAAATTACTCGTGGAGCCACAGTGCAATCGTTCAGCCGGAAAACACTTCTGCACAAGCTGCTTGGAGAGCGTTTTACGGTCGTTTGTGGCTGAACAATTACTCTGTTTACTCTCGCTTCCTATTCTCTGCCACTTTGGCATCGTGTCATAACTTTGCATCAATAAACAGCTTGATTGTAGGAGGTGTGCGTTCGCAGACATACTGCTGTTGTCATTCTGTTGACGTTAGATGTTGTGATGGTGAGATTGAGACGGTCACGGTACAAACGCTGAATGGGTTTAACCAGTTTATTACACCACCGTTAACGGCGATGAAATGTAAACTATCCGGAGAGCTGTTTTGCTGTCATACCTCCATAATGTGTAAGAATTAAAACGTCGTTTTTCCTGTTTTTTCTGTTGTTTGGCTGGAATTGGTAGCAGAGATTAAATGTGTGTAAGTTTATTTCTAGTGACTTTTCTTTTTTATATTTCTGGAGGGAGCCGTACCCTCCAATGCCTTTCCGTTTTGGTGCATCTTTTAAAATTGATTTCATGGCTCCTGCTTCAGCACTTTCATGCTCCCACTCTCCTCTGTGGAGAAATGATGGGACACATTTAAAAGGATCCTCAGAAGCTGATATGCCAGCCTTTTTTATTTAATCATATCATGATTAAATCATTTATTTAGATATCATGATACACAATTATAATAATTTAAATCTGATATCATTTTTTTTTAGATAATATAATTTGAAGTTTGCAGTATCACCACTCAGCGCACTGCAATTAACAATCTGAAGTCTAACTGGCAACCTTCCAGACACAAGCTTCTCCAGCCTTTAAGCTCCATTACCCAGAATACAATAGCGCATGCAGCTCAGGAGAGAGTCATCAGCATGATAATGATGGAGAATAATGTGTACAGGTCCACTCGGAACCCAAATGTTGGTTGAAATAGATCGCGAGTAAGTGTTTCCAACAGCAGTGTGCAGGATTTCTCCCTACATCCATTCAGCTTTATTCTTCAACTCCTACGTATATTAAGATATTTATATTGTTATCGAGATATGAAATGACTAATATCTCACCGTATCGCCCGGTCCTACTCCCGACAACTATTCACTGCATCCAATTAACTGTTTGCTAAGCCCCGCCCCCTTTAGTTACATACCGTGTATTGGTCAAGTAGTGGTTCGGGCCTCTAATTACCTCAACTGCAGCAGAGCCTTTATTAGAGCAGGATCCGCTCCCTTTAGCTTCCTGTTAAATATGCGTCACCGTAGTACGCTGTCAACAGAACCTCAACACTTCCTGTGTCTGTTTCAAATTAAAAGCCCTCTGGTGTTTCGGTGGACAGTTTAATTAGTGAACGTTCAACTTCTACCTGACCTCTCTGGCCTCTACAGCAACTCTGCGCTTCCGTCCTGCCTGTGCTCAGCGAGTAAACAGTGTCGCCCTGTGAGCCTCCACAGCACACCCGCCAGAGAGCGAGGGAGAAAACTGTGACCCACCTGCTGACTCAGACTCGGCTAATGCTGCCAAAGGTCCACGACGGCCACATGACCCCCCACCCCCCACCCCCAGACTTCCTCCCCTTCCTCGCACAACCGTCACCGGACACAGAGAGTGGACGCCTCCTTTCCTTACCTGGA
The DNA here is from genome assembly GCF_023349555.1 of Cebidichthys violaceus. Taxonomy (NCBI): domain Eukaryota; kingdom Metazoa; phylum Chordata; class Actinopteri; order Perciformes; family Stichaeidae; genus Cebidichthys; species Cebidichthys violaceus. The sequence goes on from NW_027176285.1 coordinate 16,067,747, forward strand.
ACTTTACCTGATTTAGCATATTTGTTTGCACCAGCAGATGTGTGTGATTACCGAGTCTCTTGCTCGTGTTTGTCTCAGGAGCACCTAACTTGTCTTTACACGCCTGCAGCCTAACATCATGTGTATTTTCGAAATGACTCTCTGTAAGCAGTCAAAAACCTCCTCTGGCAGCTGGATTGCAAAACTAAACACCGTTGCAATTTACCAGAAGTGCTTCACCCTAACACACAGTTCAGGCTCCGTCAGCGTCTGAGACTGTAAACCATGCCCTGGCATCCTCCCTCCCTCCTCTCTCTCTCTCTCTCTCTCTCTCTCTCTCTCTCTCTCTCTCTCTCTCTCTCTCTCTCTCTCTCTCTCTCTCTCTCTCTCACCTTGTTGTGTTCATGCTCGTAGGGGATCTTCAGCGTGCTCATGGCCTGGATCATGGCCTGCATGGCTGTGAAGATGTTCTGGTAGACCAGCCTGGTGAAGCCCCTCTTGTCCTCGTCAGAGTATCCACGGCCGTGGATGATCCTCATCTGCTTGATGAAAGTGCTCTTCCCACTTTCACCAGTTCCTACCCGCCAACAGACACACAACATTACTGAACACGCACATCTTAAGGTTAATACATATTTTAAATTGTCAACGAATCCTATTAAAGACTAAAACTCAATGCGTCAGTCCATCTCTCACTACTTGACTTTGTTGAACGCTATTATCAGGTAAAAAAAGTTTTTCCGATACTTTGTTTTATGACTAAATACCTGCAACAATAATGATATTCCATCAACCTCGGCAGAACTAGTGTGGTGACCGTTGTAGCCGACATGATACCTGCTAGGAATCAGCATTTTAGCATCGTCACTGTGAGCATGTTAGCGCGCCGGTGTTAGCATTCAGCTCAAAGCTCCACTGTGCCAAAGTGCGGCAATTGTGTTGCAGAGGTAATACTTCTTCATGGGATTTGTTGACAAAATTAAAGATATATATAACACCACCAGCCTGTATTGTGTGCAGTACTTTCCCGTCCTTCAGTCCTGGACTGTAAACTCATAACCATAGTCTGTGTTTATCTTATTCTTGGGCCCTTGTGGATCTTTGGTTTATTCCTTGCGTCAGGTTTTAGAAACAGTGTTCTGTCATCCAACTGTAAAAAGATGAAGCCGAGGAGATTGCAGCGTTTCCCCCTGTAGCTCACCAAGCTGAAGTGAAATCATGTTTTGGCGACGGTCACAGAGGGAAGTGATTAGAATGAAACTTTGTCCTTCTAATAGACACTGTCAAAGATAAGCAGTAGAATATGTGTCAGGGTTTACACATGACATGATGGTTAAATGAAACTTAGCATGCTACAGAGTTTAAAATGGAAGAGTTAGAAGTATGCGCTCATTGTTTGGAAAGCACCGAAGCTACGCATCTGACTTTTGAACCTAAACGACCGGTTTACACATTCAGCGAGTCAATCATTTTAGAAAGCAGAGTCACTAAAGCCAACGTGACCAACTTCACCTCTCAGAGGCATCCTTGGTCAAGTAGCACAAGTACAACGTGGCCTCCAAGATGATGAGCTAACACACCGTTTATTTATCATACTCATACTTCATTGCTTTGCAAGAGAAAAATATTGTATTTTTACTACATTGTAGCTCCGAATGAAGATTTAACAAACAAACTTTATTATCTGTTGAAGAAATATGATGCAGTGTTGCAAATAAAACTATCAAACACAACAATCTTATTTTTTTTTTAAATTTCTTATAGTAGACCTTAAACGCATCATTATGCACCCAGGTACTTATAAGGCCAATTAGGTAATGGATATGTGTGTATATGTATTCATTTTAGTGAGCAGCATTAATCAATTGGAATATTACTGCTGTATTAAGGTGTACCACAGTATTTTGTTGTTGTGCAACTTTATACATCTACCCCAGTTTAGTGGTTTAGTTTTTCACCTCCATTCTATTCCACAGTAATGTACTTATTGGTACTCTCTACATGGATTCAACAGCATCCTCTCTGTTTCACAGGTTGGGATGTTACATACAACATCATAACGACCATCTCATAACACAATGGTATAAATTAAACTACAGTAGATCACTTAGCTCCACCTGTCCAGCAAGTAGATCCAACAACATCTCTTACATGTTCATGCATTAATAAACGTGTCTAATGATGCAACACTCTGAAAGTACCAGCAGGTAGGCCAACTTTTACTTTAAGTACATTTCAACTATGATTTTTTTTGCAAAAAAATTCAGAATGCAGTATTCTTCTTTTTTTTTTTACTCATCCTACGCGTATTACAGACTGGTTGTATCGTTGGTGCCTCACCGAGCAATAGCAGCTTGAACTCCCGTCGGGAGTCCTTCTTGTCCCGGCGGAGCTGCCTCTCGATCTCATCGTTGATCCGGCGAGCCTCTTTGGCCTCCGGGCTGAGGCAGCAAGCCCCCACGGAGCTCAGAGTCATTCCTCCCGGGTAGCGCTCCACCTTCCGAGGCGACAGACAAGCGTACATAACGTCCGGGTTACGCAAGAAATACAACAGCACGAGTATCATAAAGTCAATATGTTCCCATTAACCCATCCAGAACCCCCCCCCCTACTGCGCACTCAAAACACACACACACACACACACACAGAGAGAAAAGGTTTTAAACAAATGTTGCTTTGCAGGAAGTCAAGGCTGTTTGTTATTACCTTTGTTCCTCTATCGCGAGGAGGAAATTAAGTTTGTGCAACAACTTGAGACTGAAGCAGCAGCAGCAGCAGCAGCAGCAGCAGCAGCGAGTCCTCTCTCCGGGCGTGGTGGGCTGAATATGGCGGAGTTTCACTTCACGGCGCTACAAAACAACACAAACACCGGCAACAGTCGCTCACTCCCCGGGGGCGGAGAAGAAGGATGCTCGCGGTCCAGGTTTACTAGTTTGCAGCCGGAGGTGAAAGCTCGGTGTTATCTTCCGCTTTGCGTCCACTTTGTGTGTGTGTGTGTGTGTGTGTGTGTGTGTCCCGTCCTCTATCCTGTGTGTGTGTGTGTGTCCCGTCCTCTATCCTGTGTGTGTGTGTGTGTGTGTGTGTGTGTGTGTGTGTGTGTGTGTGTGTGTGTTTTAAACAACAGTGGACCATGTGACAGAGGGCTGTTCTCTGATGGGAAACCGTGCGGGCTTTCACCATGGCCATTACATTATGGGAAAAAATTTCCGGTGTTAACTAGTAAACTACGGATGCACGTGACGGTTACGAGCAACAAGGCTGACACACAACTCACTGGAAACCAATTACAGACCCACATGGTGGGCCCGCAAACACAATTATATAGACGTCTCTCCTATCCTCTGCAGAAATAAAGTAAAAAAATAATAAATACCACACACACACACACACACACACACACACACACAGGTGAACTGTGACACAGACTTTATTTACTAAACACCTGCAGGTACTACAGATATGAGATTACAGATGTGAGCAGATAGAAAGCACCACTCATGGACTCACACAGCTGGAGGTTCCTTTAGAGAGGGTTCACCCCCCCCCCCAAAAAAAAATAAAATAAAAAAAATAAAACCTTTAAAAATGCTTTTTGCAAAATTAAAAACACTTATGCAAGAATAAATGGATCAAACAGATCAGATATTAAGGTTGCACTACAGCGAGTCACGAGAGGCAGAAAATAAGTGAAATGATAGAGAGAGACACACACACACACACACACACACACACACACACACACACACACACACACACACACACACACACACACACACACACACACACACGTGTTATGGCGCCATCTCCTTCCAAGAAAGTAGAAAGAACTGTGGGCCTATCTAAGCTAAGCACTTCTGAAATAACTGTTTCTATGTAAATATATACACACACTTTATACAGCTCTTTGTCTTTCTATGAAAAACACAAAATATTAAAATGTATTTTTTCTCCCTATATCACACTGGCACATTTATCCCAACTTAAAAGCAGAAGTGTTACATTTTTGGGGAAACGAGCTTATTCAATTTCTGGCGTACTTTTTTTAGCAGTTGGTTAGCTTAGCACAAAGACTGGAAACGGAGGGAAATAGCTAGCCTAGCTCTGCACCTAGAATATCAGCCATACGCCATACACACAAGTGGGATCAATCTTATCAAACTCTACGCCAGAAAGTGAAGAAACCAAAATGTCAATCGACTCCTTTAAAGCCAAACTTAACCCCCCCCCCCCAAAAAAAAAGCACTTAAATTTGAGAGTGTAAAAAGATATTAGATGTCTGAAAATAAAAATGTATTTGAATGGTTCTTTAACCGTTCTGAGAGCATGCTTCTTCATTTAGACTAGAGTGTGGTTAAACGTTGGGGGGGGGGGGGGGTAGTAAAACTCACATAATGTCCCTTACAAAAAACAAAAGAAGAAGATTACATTCTGCATGCTGTACTGAAATGAGGGAGATGAAGGAGATGAGGACTCGGGGCGGCTCACAACACCAAAAGTTATCACACAGATGACTTTACTCCAATGACGGCACAAGAATCTCCTTAAAAAGAAAAAAGAACTATTACACCGGCACAGAAACATGTTTGCTGTTTGACAGCTTAGGATTTTTCAAAACTCCTCAAAATAAGAAATGGACTTCTAGATAGACGGCGTCGTGTGCGATGGTGAGGGGGAGGAGAGGCCGAGCAGAGGGAGCGGTACGGCGGCGCGGCGTCACTCTTCACGTCCCTCCTCCTAGAAGAAGCGTCCAGAGTACTGCCTCACACTGGAATCAGAGACAGATGAAGGTAAGGGCATTTTTATTAGAACGTTAAGAATATTTATTTGAACCGGAACGCGACATTGGGGTCAGGAGAGCTGGCAATGCTGCACACTGTAAGGCATTCTGTCATGTGGATTGCAAAAAGGTGTAAAAAGTATGCTGAGGTCAAGGCCGGAAATAAATGACGGAGCAGACAGGATGACTGGGGGGGGGGGAACTAAAAAGCTCTTCAAGCTGAAATACTGGTGTAAGGAAAACTAAAAAGAGGCTCAACATTATGTTGTTCTGGCATAATGTGAAAATGTAAATGTTTATCTAAAACACCGACTTCAGTAAAATGTCATGTTCACACATTACGTTTAATAAAATAAGAGCAGCAGCTAACGATCATTAAATCATCGGTTAATCTGTCAAAATGACCCAAGTAACCTCCTGAAAAGCAGCAGATCCTCACATCCCATAAGCTGAAACCATCAAATGCTTGATGCTAGAATAATGTCACAGGAGCACATGCCTGTTCTGCAGCAGGTACTGGGCGTTCTGGATCTGGTCCTGTGTTCCTGTGATGGTGATGATGCGGTCCTCGGAGCCCTCTAGTGGTTCATCGATCTTGATGGACGCCCCGGACTCGTGGCGGATCTGCTTGATCCTCTGGCCTCCCTTGCCGATGATGGAGCCGGCCAGCTGTGGAACAACCACACGGGACGGTCGGAAAGGTCTTCTTCTGTCGCCTGTCGTACTGAGAGTGAGCGGACGTCTTACTTACATCTTTAGGGATGGTGACTTGCGTGGTGATGACCGGGCCTCCGATATCGCTGTACGAGCCTCTACCACCTGAGGTCAGAGGTGAGAGAGAAGGACAGTTAGTCTTTAACTACAGCGTGCAGCAGGAGGAAACAATCCCTTTAGGGTAGGAAACAAGACGCTGGGACTAGAACAATCCATCCCCACTCACCGGACTGAAAGTGCTCCCAGGAAGAATTGTTGTCTTTGAACGCATTGGAAAAGGCAACGAGAAAGTGAAAAATGAAAATACACCACAGGGACAAAGACGAGAGATAGTGCGACAGTAAACAAGAAAACACAGCAAATGGCCAAGACAAACAGCCCCCCCCCCCCCCCCGTGTGTGTGCGCGCTCTAACAAATACGTTGAAGGAAATAAATGGAGTTAATTCACGGATGATGTCCCAGGGTGTGGCGACGTGTCATGACCTGAACCATCAGGCCACCATACAGGTTTTCATTCATTCCCTTTAACACAGGCTTAAACAAACACATGACGCCTGAAATGTTCTGCTTCTGTTGACTTTTGTTTCATTCAACGATGCGTCACGGCACCGAGGTCATAATTAGCATCATGTTCAGAGGCATTTCCGTAAATGGGGAGCATATAATGTGGTTTAATATGAAGTGTATATTAACTACGACCTCAGCAATAAACGTGTTGGTTTGAGTTTACGCATTCTGACAATGTCACCAAAACCCGTGACATCATGAGCGTCGTAGAGACAGCTGTTCTGGCGGGGCTGTTGTGTCGGACTGCATCAGTTTGTACAAGTGTTCCTGGTGAAGTGGACTCAGAGCGTACGGTCCAACCGTGGACTAAAAGACACAGCCTCTACGGGACATGTCTGAAATGAATGGTGGCTAAAACTATGATAAGTCCCGAGATTAATAATAATAATAACACTCACCATATCCACCTCCACTCTGCATTCCAGGGTTGATTGGAAGACGAAAAAAAGAAGGTAAACAGAAAACGGTTTTAATGACAGTATACTATCAGAACCTGTGATAAACCATAAACATTCTGTTATATTGGCCGGTACTGGGTCGGATCACAGGCAAGGATCTGAGTCTGTGCTGGTTTGACAGCATTAAGCAGCTTCTGCTCATTAATCTGTGACGTTCATGCTTCAAACATCTTAATCCGCTTCGTCTGAAAACTACATTATCGGTTTGAAATCTGAGGCCCGCAGGCCACTGAAACCACCTGAGGGCCACCCTGAGACCACGAGTGCTTCTGGAGTTATTCATTAAAAAAAAAGATCACCACAGCAGTGGAAGGTCACGCCTATCCCACAACACTGTGATGGTGATAATGTGTCACTGGCTTTCACACACCTTTTGTGGACACTCCCGAAGGGAGACACGCCGTCACGGTCACCAGCATGTTGGACCTGCAGTTCAGGTCCAACGTGTACCGTCTGCACGGGCCAGGTGGACACCAACTGCAGCGGTTCAGAACCGTAGGAGGTAAACCCGTTGGGGTGCCATCTACAGGCAAGGACAGGAAACGCGTCTGCAAATTTTGACACTTGCAGGTCAATGAGCGTGAGGACGGTCTCACGCCATCTCAAGCGCCAACGATGGGGATGGCTAAGAATGGTCTCCAGCGCCTCGTTGAACCAATAATAACAAGGAATTTAGGGTTAAAGTCAGGCGAACGAGGGTCACGCCCAGCATTACAACGGTGTGCCTAATAAAGAGGCCACTAAGTGTATTTCTGCTGATTATGAGGAGGACAAGAGCTCACACAGCGCTCAGGATTCTGGGTAGTTTGGAGCGTGAAGATCTTTTTTTAAAGCGGATGCCATAAGAAAATTAAAGTATTAAAACTAATTATACTGAAGCGTTTTTAATGCACAAGGATTGAGAAACTATCCGGTCTATTACTTTTTATATCTAGAATTCATTACTTATACTTAGGACTTAATATACTAGTTTGCCTTAACTTCTTAAAGCCACTCTAATGTTGACAGAGTGGTGGAAATGCTAAAGTGTTGAAGTTATTTGAGCATCTAATCAACTAACAGTGAACTGCATGTTGTATTTATTAAGCTTCAGATGAGTAAACGATTATTATCTATTATCAAAGGACATCTTCGTATCATATTTCAGTATCGGTTCCTCTCTTACCGTTTACATTTATTTACATTTAGATAAGAAAAATGGTCCTTGATATGAATGATGTTTTGGATCGCATCATGTTTGTTCTTAAATCTCAATAATTAATAATTCATTAACTGACGGTGTTCCATCGGTGTTTATCAGTCAAGCGTATTCTTCTCGCCTTGTTGTTGAAACTATTTGCTCGCAGCGAACACCTGAAGGAAGCCTGTGCAGCCACTGCTTTTGGTTCTCAGCTCGAGTTCATCCGCTAGCCCGCCGGATCTCTGGACTACGTACTCGGCTGCTCTGTGGTAACCACGGAGACAACTGTTGCCAGGCAACAACAGGCCCTAATATCAGTGTGCACAAAAAAACGGTGAAAAAAGCAGCACGGTGTCCGTGTGTCTCCACGCTTGTACTACAATCAGAAAAAAAGAAAAAAAAAAAAAAAGGAATTCCAATCACGTTATTAAAAAAAAATGCACAACTAGAACGCTGCAAACACACACCGAGCATGACATCAGCACTCACCATGCTGTCGTAGCGGTCTCCTCCCCGGCCTCTTCTGTCACTGAAGACAAAGAGGCGAGCATTAGTACGGTTACTCTCCTCTACGGGACGCTTGACTCTGGAAGTGTCTAGCGGGTCAGAGCCGTTGGACCGGTATTTAGAAAAGCTGCGAAGTGTGAGAGGACATGCTAGACTCTACAGGTGACCTGTGATCAGACTCTGAATCAGGGCCGCCGGGGTTGACAGTCTGCCACTGAGCAACTTGCACCGATATCTGTCGCTCTTGCTTTCGAGAGAAATCAAACGCCGCTCCGTATTCACCTTGGTCTGTCGTCCATGCCGCCGTGGTAGCTGCCATGTGAGAACCTGTCTCCCCTGCGAACAAGAAAAAAAGATAGACGTATAAATGTCCAACCGTGTCTAAACCACCGAGCGTCTAAAGGTGCTTTTTGTGGCTCCTCCTCACCCTCCTCTTGGCGGTGGCGGCGGGGGGAGAGGCAGGTTACGCGCCCGGCTTCCCCCTCGTCCACCTCTGCTCAGCGGCGGCGGGGGGCCGCGGCGGGGGCTTATGTCGTCGTAGTCCCTCCTGGAGGGGGGCATGGGTCGGTTTCCACGGACGGGGGGGGGCATGCGCTCGAAGCCGCCGCGCACGCGGATGGGAAAGCCGCCGATCGGTCGCCTGCCTCTCTCCTCGAACAACATGGTGAAACCGCCGTAGTCGTACGTCTCGTCGTAGAAATTGGGGTCATAAGGCTGGGCCCGACCTTTGATCGGCGCCTGGAAAAAATGACAAAGACGGTTCTGCTCTGCTCTAAAACAAACTATACTACCAACTTTAAATAATGGACTTCAGCCTGGAGCCTTTTAACCGTCCTTACGTCTGCAACACTACATTAATATGTCGAGGTCTCAGGTGTAAACTCACCTCTGACACCAGCTCCAGGATCACTTTTATACATTCAACGACGCGTTCTGGCTTCCCTCCCACCAGGACCACTCTGTCAGTGGAGTGTGGACAGCACTCCTGGAACAGCTTGATAGTGGTCTGTGTGTTCTAGTGCGTGGAAACAAGAACATGTCAAGACATATATGAAGAAAATGCAATTCACGTCAGCTAGACAGCAATAGAATACTCTTTATGTACGCAACGTCCTCAACAATCCTGAGATTAACGGCTGTTGGTGCAGCAGCGGCGAGGCGTCTGCTGATCTGGACTCCGTCCTACCTCTCTCAGCTCCTTTATCTTGGCACCTTTTACCCCGATGATGCCCCCTGCCAAGCTCTGATGGATCAGCAGGCGAAGCTCCGAGTCAAAATCAATCCCACTGTAATGCTGGTACTACAGAGACACAAAGCGGGATCAGCGGCGTCAGTGGGCACCGAAACTCTTCACAACGCTTTGCAGCAATTAGATGCTCTAATTACCATATATATATCTATATCTATATATATATATATATATATATATATATATATATATATATATCTATATATATATATATATATATATATATATATATATAGATATATACGACTCCTACGTGACCAATAGAACTGATTCTGATAAAAGCATGTTGTTCTGTAACAATAGCAATCTGTTGTTTCACTCTCTTATAATGCAATTTAAAACTGAACCGATACAAGCAGATAAACAAACATTTAAAGATAATCTAAAAAGTAATATTGGGATTCGCAGATAACCATATTTTTTTTTACAGGATTAGCACCAAAACCTCTGCCTGATGCTAGCTGCTATAATCCATGTAGTCTTGATTTAAAAGATCTGACCAGAAACTATTAAGAAGTAGTAAAATAAGCCAGCTTTAAAAGAAACAACAACATGTTTTTAAAGAAGACTTACAAAGACGCAGAATAATTGTCTGTCGCAGTCTCAAAAAATCATCATATGACAAAAGAAACTCAATAAATCATGACGGTGTTTGGCGAACACAGAAAAACTTGTTCTGGTTTAGAGGAACAACCGAGAAACAAAACTACATACGATAGTGGATCAATATCAGAACGGGTAACGGGTTAACGGGGTACTGGTCGGGTTAAGGGAGTTTGGTTATTTGGAGCATCACGGGTCATCTGGAGCCGGTCAGTCTGAATCCTGCAGTCAATGGCAAAAGGACGGATGTGATGCGCGCCGCTGCCCGTCTGCTCGTGTGTCCTTGTGCTTCACAGGAAAACATCACGGCTCATGCAGAACTCCATTATAAAGTGAACTTCAAATTCTGCCTAATGCTACCCCCCCGCCCCCCCCCCCCGATTCTATTAATTTCCAAAGGCAATGTCATCAATCATCCCGGTCTGCCCTCTGCTCGTGTTCACTTAATTAACAAGGTAATTAACGCGGCGGCTTACCTCCTCTAGAGTCGGTATGATTTTCAGCAGAATGTCTCCGATAGTGTCGATGCTGGCGTTCACGCTCAGGATCCTGTCGGGAACCATTGTGGCCAAAAGGAAGCAAGGTGTTAAAAAAGGGGGGAACAAGAAGTAGAAAACAAAAGCAACAGCAGGTTTTAAAGAAACACACACGAAGCAGTCAAGCAAACGGTAACGAGCAAAACTGACGAAAGGTTTCAAACTACAAAGAAAAGAGAACTTAAGACACAGTCACACTAGACTCATCACATCATAAGCGGACATGCACTCAATCTGATATCATTCTCTAAGTAAGAGAAGCCTCGGGAGGATGGGCAGCTTCAGAACGGCTGAAATTAAAGTCTGGCCACACAGAGTTTTGGGGGGGGGGGGGGGGGATGTGAAAGAGAGACAGATCTTCTATGACCATCCCACCACCAGCAAGTTGGGGACAGGGGGACGTAACAAACTCAAACATAAGCTTGCCGTGACAACCAGCACACCTTCTCATTGGGACCAGGGGTTGTGGAGGAGGTGGGGGGGAGGGAGGGGAGGGAGGAGGAGGAGGAGGGCTCGGGGGCTGAAGGTGAGGAGGAGACGAGGTGGGCAGTAGTAGAGAGGAGTAACAGAGCAGAGGGGGGTTGAGGTGGGGAAGGAAATGCGAGTGGTTACCGACCACTTAGTGGTACAGGACAGGAGCGGGGGGGGTGGGGTGGGGTGGGGGGGTATGAAAGGGTTAGCAGGCAGCTCTGATCCGATGGGGCCTGAGAGAAGTCGAACAGAAGGGATGCAGCACAATGAAGTAAAGACATTGATGAGTGACAGAGTGTGGGGGGGGGGGGGGCGGAGCCTCCAGACAAGCCAGGGGTCTCTCAGAGGTCATGAACAGTGATGCTGACAACAGTAGGGAGGGGGGGGGGGGTCGGAGGTAAGGGGGGCCAGGTGGGCCACAGAACACAGAGAGAGGGGAAAAGATGTCTGCCTTCCAACAGGTTTTCATGGTAAATAAATAAAATTAAACATCACAGCAAGGAACAAGACATCCAACAGCTGCGTCCCGACTATCTGGTCGGTTTGTCCCCTGATTCACTGCGTGGACAATAAACTAAGAACAAAACGTCCAACTGAATGGAGATGCTGAAAATGGACATAAATAATCAAAAAGGAACAATACACGTGTCTTACAAGTAGAGCGGGGGGGGGGGGGGGGGGTATACTGTCATGTATATAGAAATGTTAAAATGAAACAGAAGGCAGGTTATCAAAGACATGTGTTTCACTGTTCTAATCAGGCAGTGAGGCAATAACTGGTGGGACATACCGCTCTGGGCCACTGCTGTCTGGGACTGATACACTGGCATTGTACTGCATGGGCCGAGGTGGCGGTGGTGGTGGTGGTGGTGGTTGTGGTGGAGGAGGTTGGCATTGGGCGGGGGCATTCAATCACAAGATGTCAAGTTAGGTGCCCATTTAAGGAGGGGCGCGGTTTAATGGGCGGGGCCAACCGGGAGTGTCAGGTGGGCGGGCGGGCGGGCGTTCAGGGGCGGGCGGAGGTTGGGCCAACGTCAAGGTGGGCAACGCAGGAGGGGCATGTCGATCCAGTACATGGGCAACGGAGGAAGGTGGCCAAAAATAAAAACAAAAAAGTAAAAAAGGGAGAAGGGAAGAGGGGGAGAAGGAATACATTTTTAATTGAATACAGGCTATACTTTGTCCCAAACGTGAAATGAGAGACTTGAAACTGTGGTGAGTGAAGAAGAACAGGAAGTGACCCGGACAAAGATAAGAATAAAAACTCCCCGTAAAAGACCCCCGTCCCTGAGACTACGTCCACTCGGGCTTTCAACACTGCGAGGGGAACCGGAGTCACACAAGTCCAACAGATCTGTCTAACGACGCCAACCAACTGAAATGTACGTCTGGATCCTTTTTAATTTATCAGACAGATACATGTGCTCCTCAGCTGCAGAACCGTTAGGCCGCATTTCACCCATTTACTCACGTCTGTGCGTAAAGCTTTTATGTTCTTGCCTCCCTTTCCGATAACAGCGCCAGCATTCTGTGGAGGAGAATGAAGTTTTCCTTTAGAAATAATAATAATAATAATAATAATGGCTTTGCAGTGTGACTTAACAGCTAATACGGGTTTTTACTTTGCTCTGCAGCAGCACACGCAGCTCCACCATCTCATCTGCGTTGCGAGAACGCTTGAAGGCATGCTCCTCGTCCATGTCCTCGGCCGGGCGTTTACCTGAAAGGGAAAGAAAACGCAGGTACGACGTCAGCCTGGTCGCTGTTCTGGACGAGGTATCCGTCGGCAACGGACGTCACAACCTGAACGCAACTCAAGCAGAATTGACAATTCCAACTTATAAAAGACTATGATTATCCCCTGATTCAGGACCGTGCCAAATTACCATTACCAGCCACAAACACTTAACAGAAGTGATACAAAAATATGAATACATGGCGAGTGCTGGGTCTACAGCATGGAGAATGGGTTTCATTCAAACGGCCAACTGTACCCTGGAGCGCGTCCAGCACCACCGCGGACCCTTCCCGGATTAAAAGACGGACAGATCTGCTCAGGGCCCACTGAGCAGCAGTCCTCTTGGACAGGAGAGTCCCTCGACCATCTGACACGTCCACATGCTGCAGAGTGTCCGCCAGAAATGTTCAGTTTCTCTACTTCCTCCTCCTCCCTCCCATGAGTGAACTAATTAGCAGATACTGGGTGCAACACTTCACGGGCTCAGTTCGTTTTCTTGCATAACGCATTAGTCCGTTCACGCACTTCACATCACGGTCACAAATAGCTGATCGGGAGACGAAGGTGTGTGTGTGTGTGTGTGTGTGTGTGTGTGTGTGTGTGTGTGTGTGTGTGTGTGTGTGTGTGTGTGTGTGTGATCTTACCGTTAGCGTCAGTGTTGCCGAATGCGATATCTTCGTCCTGGTGTTCGAGTTTCCCCTCCATTGTCTCGCACCTGCAGTGGAATGCAAACAGGCTCCTCTCCCTGGATCTGCAAAATAATAATAATAATAATAATAATAATAATAATACAAATCAGCCTGGCTACATATGACACATCCATCCAATCAAATATTCTGATTAGAGCTGCAACAAACATCATCGGTCTACTAAGGAATAAAATTATTTAAAAAAAAGAAGCAGCAAATCTTTACAAATGAAAAGATGGAAAGAGAGAAAGTTTGGCAACGTCCCAAATGAATCTATTACCAACGTAGTTGCAGATCATTTGTCTGCAGCCTCTAATCTTGACATTGTAAGTCAAGTGTGCATGGATGCAGCTGCATGCATGCATGCATGCATGCATGCATGTCTGGGTAGTCCAGCATCACAACAGTCAGGGCTGTCACCTGAACACGTTAAACGTAGCCTCACACTAGCCTGCACGGTCTCCACTTTAACGCGTGCAGTCCACCTCCACTCACCTCCGCCGTCCTCCAGTCAAACACTGCTCAGGCGGGGTGTGCAGCCATCCCTTACTGTAAGTGAGGCCTTGCTACGTTACAGGGAGACACTGGTCAACGCCTACACAGCTACGGAATTAGCAGCGACCCCCCTTCTTTATTAAAACTAGCATGAGGTTCATCAAGAGCATTTACAGCTAAATCACGCGTCCATTTCTTGACCCATAACAGGTGTTTCGTCACCTGATCTGTCAGTTTGCGAGCAGACGTTAGCTTAGCTTAGCCGCTTTGCTAAGTTGACATTACTTTGCTAAGCTAGCCAGCTCTGCTAAGCTAGCCAGCTGCTTGTCCGTGTGTTTTGCTAGGCGTGTCTACCAGCGACAGCGCGAGGCACACGTTTCTGTATTATAAACGGAGCGAGCCGGCTACGTTATCCTCGTAACATGTCAGCGGCAGTTGACGAAACTAAAGCTAAATGAACGCAGCGTTGCACACTAACGCCACGCAACAAAACAAACCTGCAGCAAAGCCACGTTCACTGCGGTCCTCCGACGGTCTCCTCGCCCAGGAACGTGTGCACGTTTCCAGCATGAGAAGAGGAGACGACTGTGGATTGAGCTCGATTCGTCGACACTCACCCGGTGTTTGTTTGCTTACTGCTGTCAAGTCAGCGCGGGCGGGCGGGGCTTAGACACGCTACAGTCACAGAGGGGGAGTTGACGTAACCGTGTGGTCACCCAGAGCAATGTATCAAACTCTCCGGTAGATTTTGGGGGGTTTTGTTGTCCCAAATTGAGGCTCGCAGGCAGCGCCTTCTCTCAACCCCGCCCCCTCGGCAGACACCCCCATCCACTAACAACCACTGCGTGACTATGAAGCTTTATATGAAGCTTTATATACATATATACACAATCTAATCAGATTTAAAGTACAGCACGAAGTCCTTTACACACTGTCCGTATTTGGGACTTATCCACTGATCTCTACGTACTTCTAGACATGTTGGTTAGTCCTAAAATGTGATGCTTATTTATGTATTTATGTATTTATTTAGCAGGGACAGTGCACGTGAATGAACATTTCAGTTTGCACCTCACTGTAAATGTGCCAGGGTTAGCTAGAGAGTTCATTTTTTTTTGGGCAGGTTATTACAATTTAGTGGTCCAATATCAGTGCAATGCTTTAAACTTATATATATATATATATATATATATATATATATATATATATATATATATATATATATATATATATATATATATATATATATATAACAAGTGTGGATCATTACTGACGATTGATTCCCATTGTATTTGCCAGGTGGGTACACACACAAAGATTCAGCTGATTGATTGATTAGCCGATCAAACGGAGGATTAAATCTATTGTAATGACACTATTGTGATCATCGTTCAAGTGACTTCTCAAGCAAAATGGGGATTTGCTGCTCCTGGGGTGTTCTACTGTGCTTAACCCCATGATGCACAAACCACTGCTGCACTAGAGCCTTATAAATGATTATTAGTATCATTATTATTATTATTATTTGTCAAAGGACAGCAGCTTAGCACTCCTCATGCATGCTGCTAAGGTTTGGCTACTGTGTTATAATAGAAACAACATGATGACATCAAATGATAGAACAATACTTGTTTTGCAGTTCATATCTCATTTCATCCTTGCGGTGCACATGGAGACAGTTGGAGACGTCCTCGTTATCAGTGACTAAAGATGAGGCCTTTTCACAGTTATGGTTGAAGTTTGAAACTCCAGAAATGCAACAAAGAAAATTATCAAAATTACTTTGAAGTCCAACCTGAGCACCTGCACAAACTCAGACTGTGAACCACGTTGAAGATGGTTAATGACGGCTCCCTCCTCATAAGAGATGTTGTAGTTGCTGTAAGTTTAAGCTTCGACTCTACTTTTGCTGCTAATGAAATGCCACTTAAGAGCCTTCCTTCATGGACCTGGCTTAGCGCACACAATCTGTCCTTTTCCCTCACTGAGGAGAAGCTTTGTGCTTCTTTAAAGAACCCTTTTACAGGACAGGTTGCTTCATCTTTATGTTATGCAGAGACTTAACACAGCAATAATCAAACGCAATCAATACAGAATTGTTCAAGCAATCTCAATTTAGCCCCTTTTTTGTTTTCCTTATCGCAGTTCAACTCTGAACCTTATTTGATTGAAGAATAGTGCTGAAGCAGGTATCAGCATCTTTCTGAGAGGGTTGAGAGCAAACAAGAGGATCCCCCCCCCCCCCCATCTCACTCCGTGCCAGCTGTTAAGCCAGAGGACTATAGGCTCCTTAAGCCAGCCAGACTTTGGGGTCGAGAGGGTTCTGCATGGCGGCAGCGTTGTCCTCAGATGGAAAAACTCTGTTCAATCGTCAGAATGAAAATCAACAGTCAGAGCAATCGATGGCGACTCCTTGCTTCTCTAAAGTCCAGGGTTCTTGACCCCATGGACGTCCTCCACACATCTCCAGGAAGGAGGAGGCCGACCGGGTGGAGCTACAGACGATGACCCGCACTAACGCAATACACGACTCGATCGTCATCCCCAGTTCTGGTAAGTTCTGTGCTCCAGGTCATGAGCCAGAGACAACCTCGGTCATGAACTGATGTTTTGCTGATCCGTTCATCAAACCGTCTATTTCAATCCAGATACTTCCTATTTCCTAAACTGCTCGGCCTTCTGTGTACTTTCCCTATTCACTACACACTTACTTAATCCTTTCCTCATAAAAATCATGAATAGTTCAACCATCAAACTTTACCTGATTCTTCACTTTCAATTTGTTATCGGGATAAATCACACATTTCTATTCAATGATTGTTATCACACTTGTTTCTTAGGTTTATCACTTAATCTCTTTTTCCATCTAACCTCCATCTCCTCCTACTGTTGCTCTCCTGCTATCCGACTAACATCTGGCCTTCTCCTCTCATACGGGCTGTAAGGCCTCCGAAACCCATCCTCAATGTCCGTGTTTCAGTCACCATTTCATCCTCACGACATTCACGCTGGATCTTGATAAAAAGGCAAGTTTCATCTTCTTCTAGATGGATCAAAACATGTTGAGTTGATTTCACAATAACTCGTGAATCCAGGGTGATGAGTCGTTTTTAGAAACACCGTTTGCCTGAAACAAATCAAATGTGATGAGTTTGAAACAGAGCTATTGTTTGCATTCACAGCGTTGATGATCCATACACTGAGATACAGTGGATGGTACAGGATGTAGATCAGCGGGCTGAGTCACAGCTGCATCGCTGCACGCCAGGTTCAAGACAAGTCTGCCACCAGCTGGTGCAGGAAGAGGAAGGAGCGGCGTGGCACCAAACTAAATGCACAGGAGGAGGGAAGAACTCTGGGTTCGTCCAGCGATAAAGATGAAACTGTTCTTTCAAAGTTCAGATCTAAAGGTTGCAAGTCGTAGAAAATGAACAAAAACATGCATATAGTTCACTTAAATGAAGGAATGAAGTCATTTAGATGCTCTAGATTCATTTTAATTTCCCTGCAGTGCTGAAATAAACAGGGCCAGAGATCAGCCACCTCACTGCCCATTCATCCCAAACCAGGAGCCTGACTTGTGTCCGTTCTGTTTCACACATCCCTCTTTCTGACAGTGTTGTCACACTTCGTTCAGATATAAAGGATCTATTGCAAAATAAAGAGCTCTCTTCCCTCTCCTATACTCTGAGGTTACCATGGAGACAGATATAATTCAGTTCTTGATGTTTCTCATAAAAAAAAAAAAAAGAAAAAAAAAAAGACTGCGTACATATTTTCATCTGCAACCATAGCGACACTTGACATTGTCAGCGCTATTTGTAAAAAGCAAGTCACCATAGCGACACTAACCATCCAGGCTGTGTCATAGATCATGTGTCCTCGCTGAGCACTCATTATGAGTGAAATTTAGGAATCCACTGGTAAACAGATTTCATTTGATCATTTTGAGAAGACGTTATCGCCTTGATGTTGAGCACTGTAACTCTCAAAGGACTAAAACAAAGAATTAAGGATTTATAGGATGTTTAATCTTCTCAGTTTGAGTCAAGGTACAAAGTAAATGTTGCAATTAATGCCCAAATATTAATAATGTATCTTGGTGAGTGAACGCCAACATGCCCCTAAATATTGTTGAGAAATTCAAATCTATTTAATAGGTCATGGTTTATTTAACTAGAATCAAATCATGCCAGCGCCAAAAATAAACCCTTTACAAAAGATTAAAGTGGGTTGTTTTTTAATTGTGTGCCAAACTTAATAGAGTAAAATACCTTATTTCTGACTTAATTAGCTTTTTGTCAGGGACAATTAAAAAAAACAAAAAAAACAGAAGCAGACCTTTTTGTTTTTTTTGTTGTAATTCTTGCTCCTATATCGCACACGGACCAGTAATTGGAGTGAGACCCATTTGAAAGCTCGCAGACATAGTATAGGTAATTATTTTTCATAGATGCACCCCGTCTTGTGCGTCAACCGTACGTCACACTATAGGCCTAATGGCCAACCGTACAACGGTGTTGGTGAGTGTGTGTGTGTGTGTGTGGAGGGGGGGGGGGGGGGGGGGGGGGGGGGGGGGGGGTGGAAGCGCCGCTTCCATCCAATGCATGGCTTCAGAGCAACTACAACACAAGAGTTTACATCCATATTGTTGTTGTGGCCGCCACTAAACAGGCCATTTGACCCACTTTGTGCAGCCCCCCAATGAGACTGCAGCAGGTGATGTGTTACGTTTTGTTGCATGATTAAAAAAAAAAAAAAAAATCCCAAAAGAAATTCCTATAAATACGATTAGTGATAAATACATCTCCAGGGTGTCATCACAGCCATCTCCCGTGTGAACCCGATCCCAGTGATGGCTGGGAGAGATGCGCTCGTCCTCGGCGATAATCGATAGACGCATGCAGGTAGCTTTCCTCCCTACACACGCAGCATCACCACGCATCCTTACTCCACTGTGCAGTCGCTCTTATTTCCCTCCCCATCACCACACGTATGAGAAATCGCTCGTGGGGGCCGTGCCTATTGATCTCTAAACATCTGGAACACCTCATATTTGTTTTACAAGGCAGAGGCGAACAGTCTGTGCCCGAGATAGAGGGACGAGACGGCGGCGGCAGCAGCAGCAGCAGCAGCACCAGGACGGACCACTTGACACCTTGCTTCACGACATCGATATGCAGTAGTGTGATACCAGCTCTGCGGAGACGGGAAGGCCAGTCCATGGCATCTTGATATTAAAACCGTGGGCTCTGCGCATTCCTCACCGACGGCGTAGTCTCTCTTTTTTTTTTTTTTTCCTGCGGAGTCGAAAGGATTAACTTGGCCAGATAAAAGCGGCGAGGGAGGAAATCTTAACAAGAATTCAATCTGACCAGATTCTGTTTGGGGGATTCGTGGGATATCATTGGACCTGCGATGGACTCCAGCGCGGGGGAATATGGCATGGCTCGTCTTGGATTGTTTTTGGTTTTGATGGGGCTGTGGAGATTTAGCGATGCTTGCCCCGCATCCTGCACTTGCAGCATCTCAAGGATTGTTTGTATTGATTCTGTACCGGGGATCGAGGATTTCCCTGTCCTCACGTTAGATGACATGGAAAACATCACCGAGATGTAAGTGTATGAAAACGATCGTGCAGACAGCGTATGAACTTATTAGGATGCAATGCGTAAAGAACTACCTTCGATCGTAGGTCGCAATAATACCCAACGGGCTAGGATTATGATAATAATAAAGGTAATAGTAACGGCAACATTAATAACAGCAGGCCTGATATCATGTCCCCCTGTGGATTACAGATCAATAGAGATCTGCCTTCTGCGCTTGATGTCAAACACAAAATGTGTGATTTTCTTCTTCTTCTTCTTATAACCAAGGGTTTGTCGGATCATGTAGCCTAGTATATGTGCGCGCGCGCGTGTGTGTGTGTGAGTGTGTGTGTGTGTGTGTGTATATTTGGCGGAGATGGGGGTCGCGCGTGCCAGTAACGACGATAGCGTGTGTGTGTGTGTGTGTGTGTGTGTGTGTGTGTGTGTGTGTGTGTGTGTGTGTGTGTGTGTGTATGTGTGTGTGCGTAATGGTGGTGAGAGTGCGCGTCAGGCTTATTTGGATTAGTCGGTGTTTCCTTTACAAAACAGCTCCAAAGGTAGTGATGGAGTAAATGTTTAGGCCCGACGCAGCCTCTGAGGTGTTCACTCGGCTTCTGGGCGGCGGTGTGATATAACCTCAACATTTTAAAAAATAAATTATAAAAATGACCACATTGTTGCCAGATTACACATGAGATCGCATCACTTGTATACAGCCGGCGATAGGCTACCCACAGTTATGTAGCCTTATCTGCGTCAGCGTGTAGGCTTGTGTCGGAGCGTACCTGCTACAACCCTGCACAAGTGTACAACTGCATGGCACCCAGTGGATACTGGGGGGGGGGGGGGACTGGCTGAGTTCTACTGAGGCAGACAGATTGGAGACACATGAATGTAGCGCACTGAGTCGATTCTTCTTGTCTTCAGTTAGCAGCTTGACCCTGGTAAAGGGCCACCTCGTTGTAAAAGGAGCAGCTTTGGCAAATGAATCACATTTGAAGTGTGATATTAAAATAAACTGCATTTTGATGAAGACCATGCTCGTCAGCTGCACCTTCTAAAGATCTAACCATGAATTACATTGTTTTGTAATGCTTGGGAATAAAAACAAAGCTTCTGAAGCATCAAAGTCCATTTAGATTGTTGAGGATACTTATACTTGTAATATATTGTAGTATTATGTTGTTAAAGGTACAATATATATGAAAACAAAAGTGTTCCCCACCAGAAACCTTTAAAACAACCTGTGGTCGTTCTCAAAATGATTCACAGGTCTTTAAACACAACTACATTATTTTCTAATGCTGTGAGAGGTTTGTTTACTTCATATATATATATATATATATATATATATATATATATATATATATATATATATATATATAGTGATGTACCTTTGAAAAGCTCTTTTTCATTCATTACTCAAACTCTTCATTTAAATACCTCTAACTAATCGAGTAAAACATGTTGTAAATAATACAAACGTAACATATTATACAACATTTATTTATCAGATTATTAATAATGCACCTTTACTGGTGTAATGTCATTGGAAGAAGTAGCATTAGGTCATAAAAAGTGAGCATTTTTGATCTGTAAAACCTAAATAAGATGAACAGTGACCGATGCAAAAGCATGATGTCTGTCACTACACACTGCCAGTGTGCAAACACGCTGTACTACCGGCTCGCATTATAGTGACAATCAAAAAGGGCTGCAGATTAAATTCCCTCAGTAGGAGAACATGACAGCTGTGTATGGACAGTATATATATATCACATACAAACATACCCGTTTCAGATCAACTTATCTACTTCCAACCCAACTTCACATAAAGTGAACGGCGTGCACGTGTGTCCTAACGCTGCTTCTCCTCTTTGCTTCCACAGATACATCACGAATCAGAACAGACTGTTTGACATCAACGACAACAGTCTGAGGCACTACATCAACCTCAGAAACCTGTAAGTATCACGAGGAGCCTCTTCACTGATTTACATGGACCCACGACATATGTTTAACTCGCCATTTTACCCTCACAACAGAACAGTGATGAAGACGAGGCTGACGTCCATATCGTCAGACGCCTTTTTCAACAACACAAGACTCCAATACGTGTGAGTAGACGCTCTGTGGATGCGGCGTCGATGTGCGCACGAGTAGCCGGATTTTGATTGCTATTTCTTCCCCTTTTAGAAATCTCAGAGACAATAACCTATCAACACTGTCCTGGAGAACGTTTCAGAACTTCAACACAACATTCCCGTAAGTGTAGAGAAACGTGTCAGGACACTTCTTTTTTTGTAGTGTGTGCAGCCACAGAGCTCCTCATGTGTGTGTGTGTGTGTGTGTTGTTGTTCTTCTTCCAGGCTCCTGCTGGCCGGTAACCCTCTGGATTGTGTTTGTGAGAACTTGTGGATCAAACTGAGGCTCCTTGAGGAATCTGACAGTCCAGAGCTGACGTGCTTAGACGACGGAGGAGCGCCGAAGGCCTTTGCCGCTCTCGCTCCACCGGACTGCGGTAATGTGAAACCATGTTATAATAAGCAACCACCGGGTATCTGATATTGAACGTTCAGAGAGATGATCGCTTCATGGAGACAGGAAAGACGGGAATAAATCTGTAAACAAATCAATCAATGCAAAGGTCCGGTCGGATGTCCAATTATGCCGTGTGCTCATCTCTCGCAGTGCTTCCCAAAGTAGAGGTCACCCCGAAAAACGTGACGGTGATGCAGGGGAGTAACGTCAAAGCTGTGTGCAGCGCCTCGGGCTCCCCTCCTCCTGAGATCCTGTGGAACCTGGATTGGCTCTCCACCCACCACGAGGTGAGCCGGTCTACCGCGCAGCTTCCTGTTTAAACCTCTGGTTTGGGTCCACCACTCTAGGATCCTGGTTATTTTTAAAGAGTGGACCAGATGAGTAAATATTACTCATGAGATGAGCTTCAAATGTACCTCTGTGAACAGCCTGAGGGTCGTGATGGAGCTGGAGGCTTCAGACCTGGACCCGAGTTAGGCTTCATTATTTAAGCTTCATTATTTATTCGTCTAATCGTCAACAAATCCCATGATGAGACTAAAACTGAACACAGGAGCGATCCAGAAAAGTCTGAGTAGCTTATTCTTCTTCTCATAGAGCTTCATTGTTGTCGACAACCATAAAACCCCCCCCCACATCAGGGATGATTGAAATGAAATGAAACCATATGTTTGTACTCAACTGGAACTATTGGTTTCTGGGAAGATTCACGTCGTCGCCAGGAACCGATGAAGTGAGAGCTGGATGCCAAAGCAGAGCGGGAAAGTACAAACGCATTAAGAGACAGCCTACCATACCAGACTACCGTACTAGTTAGTATGACAGAAACATATTTAGTACGTCCCCAATACACAGTCATGCCAAAAAGACCAGGATGTGTTGCTGCATCCGGTCGCATTTTGCAGCATGCAAGCAAGCTAGCACGCTTTTCTGGCTATTCCAGCCCTCAGTCGTGTGCACAGCAGATACACCAGCAAGAGATTCTAAGCTCAGGGTGCAACGTTGTGACGAAGGAGCATGTCAGCGCATGCCGCATGCAACAGTGCGCATGCAACAGTGCGCAGCGTGTAAAGGCAGCTGCAGTACGTACTAAAAGTAAAGAGAGAAGCTGCACGATGTGGAACGCAGCGTTGGT
The DNA here is from genome assembly GCF_023349555.1 of Cebidichthys violaceus. NCBI lineage: Eukaryota > Metazoa > Chordata > Actinopteri > Perciformes > Stichaeidae > Cebidichthys > Cebidichthys violaceus. Next base: position 16,090,978 of record NW_027176285.1, read on the forward strand.
CTTTAGAGCCGACTACAGAATAGATATCGTCTGTGGTGGCAGTTAGCTGAATGGTTACTTCACACGTTTACATATGCACCATATCACATATCATGCAATCTAATGTTTACAGATTGATCCCTCGGATATGGAGAGCAGCATCACCTTGTCAGACCTGTCTCCTGACGATAACGGCAAGGGGATCATATGCAGCGCCGAGAACATGGTCGGTCAGACGGAGGCCACCTTCCACCTCAATATTCTCTGTAAGGACTCCTACTTGTCTGTCATAGGTGACCGTGAACTGTAGCATGCATCTTTAGAGATTCTATTTATTGTCGTGTCTAATCTGCTCTCGTGGTCTTTTAAAAGGCTTTCTTCTAAAACGTGTTGTTCCAGTGGAGGCACCAGGCTCCTCAGTTTGTTATCGTTACTGTCTCCTGGCGAATCTTATTGACTCTCCATGTTTCCTGTCCATAACTCTTCCTCCTGTGAAGCTCCTCATGCCTTACCACACTCCTCTGCTTGTCTAGAGACGCTTTTCTCCTCATTCTCCTCCTCCATGTTGTCCTGATGTCATACATTTCATCCCCTAACTGCATCTCCTCTCTGAGTCCGTACATGTTGCTTTTCCTACTGGCTTTTACTCCTGGTGTTGATCTCCTCTCGTCCCGTTATTCCTCTTCCTCTACTGTCGCCTCCGTGTCAGTTGCCCCCACCATCCAGCAGCTGCTGGGGCCGGAGCGGGACCACCACTGGTGCATCCCGTTCAGCGTGACGGGGAACCCCAAGCCCGAGCTGCAGTGGTACCACGAGAACGTGGCTCTCCTGGAGCAGGACTACATGCGCACCGTAATCCACCAGTTCACCGAGAGCGAGTACCACGGCTGCCTGCAGCTGGTCAACCCCACGCACATCCACAACGGCGTTTACAGGCTGGTGGCAAAGAATAAGTTCGGCCGGGATGAGAAGAAGGTCTCGGCCCAGTTCATCGACCCGCCTTACATCGACCACACAGGTGTCTCTTCACAGTTCATTCAGTGAGACGTCAGCAGATTTCTGTTGATGAAGTCGGCCGCTGACATACTTTTTATTCTTCCTTTTCAGCAGAAGAACCCTTCTACTACTGTAAGTGACGATTCAGCATTATAACAACTAACAGCTGCTATACTTATCAGCTGGGTAAGAACTGTGTACATGTTAACATGTCCTCTTCTGTTTCTGCTCCGCCTGCATCTTGCTTCTGCCCAGACACCACTGGTAAGTGTAGATATGACAGTCAGCATCAAGTCATGTCTTGATCTTAATAGTTCGTTTTTCTGACCGGCTTTTTGATCTTTTTGTTTTCAGACTCTCCTCTCCCTCCGCTGGACGACAGCGTTGCAGTAAGTGATGCTCCCGACCCCATGTTGGGAACCACTGATCCAAAAGGATTCCAGATGTTTTTGTTGACCGTTCATCTTCTTGTTTTTTCTCTTCCCAGGTGTATGTGGTTGTGGGAATCGCAGGAGTCGCCTTGACTGGCTGCGTTCTGATGGTGATCATTCTGAAATATGGAAGAAACTCCAAGTTTGGTCTTAAAGGTGAACGAATCTTCTTAACAGTTCAACACGTTGGCATACACACCTACTCGATTCCCAGAGTCAAGATCGTCACCACTCTCACGTGTGTCTGGTTAGCTTAGCTTAGCACAAAGACTGGAAGCAGGGGGGAAAGTTAGCTTGTTTCCAGTCTCGGTGCTAAGCTAGCCGGCTGCAGCATGTAGGAGGTGATCTTCAGAATAAACTGATTTCACAAAATGTGAAACTATTTATTTATTTTTTCCAAAATCACAAGAGTTGACTGTAGAATTGAGTCAACTCTCAGTATTATTTAGAACAGATAAGTCGTTTATAAAACACTAAACGCAGTATGTTTGTGTGCTAAAGGGTCAAGATAAAGTGTTATTGTTGACTCACAGCTCATTGTACTATGACAATATGACCACAGGAATTTGTTCTGAAGGCACTCATGAAGACATCTGCCTCTTGTATCTTCATGTCATCATGTTTGTATTTCAATCTCTTTTCTCCCTCCAACCCTCTGCGCACTTCCTCCTCTTCTTCGATGACCACAATTCCTTTCCCTCTCTCCACATGCCGTCCTTACTCTTTACTCATCTCCTGCCTCTCTATCCTCTCCTCCTCCTCCTCCTCCTCCTCCTCTGTGGCTCCCTAGGCTCCTCCTCAGTCATCAGTAACGACGATGACTCCGCCAGCCCTCTTCATCACGTCTCCAATGGCAACAACACCCCGTCGTCCTCGGAGATGGGTCCAGACGCAGTGATCATCGGGATGACAAAGATTCCTGTCATTGAGAACCCACAGTACTTCCGTAACTCCGGCAGCATGCTGAAATCGGACACGTGTGAGTTACCGCTTCGCTCGACAAATGGCCGGTAACCCGGACCTTTTCAGATAAATCCACGCAGGGGTCACAGCCGGACGCCGTGTTTACTGTCAGCATCCTGCTGCATTGTGATAGTGACTCCTCGACAGTCAGCTGACGTTCAGAAACACAAGGCTCAGCTCAGCAGCATGAACCTGGACGCTTTTATTTCTTTGTTGTAGTTTAAGAAATATGAACTTATGCTGAATCGATTTGTTGAATCAACAACTTTGATAATTATTCATTAATCGACCAAAAAATGTCAAACATTTGCTTGTTCCAGCCTTTCAGATCTGTAGCATTGCTTCTTTTGTCAGTGTTATTGTAATAAAACGCTTGTGTCTTTCAGTTTTGGAGATTATGACAGCGTTAATTTTGCTATTATATAATGTTCTACAAATTCATATATTGCAAAATCAAACAAATCAACGTTGAAAGTATTCTTGAGCTGCAGACCCAATCTAATTTGACCTGCAACTGACAGAAAACGTCCCCCGCTGTTTGTCGTATTCTGCGTTACAGTTGTCCAGCACATCAAGAGACACAACATTGTGCTGAAGCGGGAGCTGGGAGAGGGAGCCTTTGGGAAGGTGTTCCTCGCCGAGTGCTACAACCTGACACCAGACCAGGAGAAGCTCCACGTGGCAGTCAAGGTACCGATTAGGAAGGCGTCCGCTCAAATGTCCGCGTCGTTGTCCTTCTTGTAGGGAATGCTCCTCACCTCATCTTTGTGCGTTTGCCGTTCCACAGACTCTGAAAGAGGCCAACGAGAGCGGCCGAGCGGACTTCTACAGAGAGGCCGAGCTCCTCACCAACCTGCAACACGAACACATCGTCACGTTCTACGGCGTGTGTGTAGAGAGCGACCCGCTCATCATGGTGTTTGAATACATGAAACACGGGGACCTGAACAAGTTCCTCAGGTAGGATCACTTTGACTTCTTCAAATACGGACATGCGTTAAAGGAGCAGATCAATGCGTTGGGATGCTTCCTTATTCGAGTCAGATGAGAGGATCAATACCACCCTCATGTCTGTACGCTCAAGACTTCACAGGCAACCAGCGGAGACAAGAAATAGTCCAGCACATAATCCACCATAAAACCATAACTTCATGTCTTTACATGCTGGTTTGTGTATGAAAACAAGAGTTCATGTGTTCGCTTTTGTTACCTTTGGACAGAGCCAGGATTGACATTTCCTTCTGTTTCCAGTCTCTGTGCTAAGTTCAGATAACTGTCTCTCAGCACCAGCTACGTATTTAGCCTACAGGTCAGAGTAGCATCGACCTACTCACCTAACTCTCACCAAGAAAGTTATACATCCCAAAATATTCCCTTTAGTTGTCTAAAAGTATTGAGTCGATTGAAGGTCTGATGACGTGTTCCTGGGTGCAGGTCCCACGGTCCTGATGCAGTACTAATGGCAGACGGTCAACACAGCATCCTGGTGGAGCTCACCCAGTCCCAGATGCTGCACATCGCCCAGCAGATTGCGGCTGGCATGGTCTATCTGGCCTCTCAGCACTTTGTCCACAGAGACTTGGCAACCAGGAACTGCCTGGTGGGAGAAAACCTGCTGGTCAAGATCGGCGACTTCGGCATGTCCAGAGATGTTTACAGCACAGACTACTACAGAGTGAGTCCAGAGGATCTTACTCGCACACAGCCGCCGATACAGACACAGAAATATGGAAATGTAGCCACATACGCACGCTCTCAAATATGCAATTAGAATTTGATTCCAGTTTTGGCCTGAAATAACTGTGTAGCTGCAGAAATGTCAATTTTAACCAGAGGTATTTTATCTATTTTTAATACCATTTAAATGCAAATTCTATAATCTGCATAAAATTACTGTTTCCATGGTAATAAGGGCCAACAGTGCAAAAATGCTTCGGCAGTTTTTTCTTTTTCCCTGGGCAAGGAGTTAATACGTCCCTTCACTCTACATGCATATCGTCACATTATTAAACCGTGCAGGAGTTATGGTTCAGTGTACGGTCCGACGAGATCACACTGAAATTACAGGCCAACAAAAAAAATTATATATATATATATATATATATATATATATATATATACATACACACACACACACACACACACACACACACACACACACACACACACACACACACACACTTTGTCATGTTGAGGAACAGATTGATGCATTTTATTCCCTCATCCTTCCTGTATCCAGTCCCAGCTTGAGTCCCACAGCGCCCTCTGCTGCCCAAAGTGAAGTCAGAACACATCTCAGCTCAGACATGATAAGATCAGCATAAAGAGGACCTGTCACCAACTCCTGATGTCAAACAATGCTATCAAACAGACACAGATAACAATAGGAGGCTGCTGTAGTTTAATAAATACAAGGGAATCATGTGACACAATAAATCAGTAATATAACTATGGAAAACTCACGTTTAGAGGACGACATAAATAATGTGGGGTGAATAAAGCTAGGAATATATTTCATCCGTGCACCGTTGTTGATCTGCCAGTTGCACAGAGTATCACATGATGGGGTGATGGTGATAGTTTACGGTAGATGTAGGTGATGAACGTGAAAGGATGGTGATTAGATAAGAGAGGAGACAGTGAGAGGAGGAAATGCATTTAGTAGACAGGAAATATCTGATGGAAGAAGACAAGAAGACGCTGGTTGGATAAAAGGGTTTGATGTAATAACGGGCGTGTTACAGGAATGCCAGAGTGACTCAATTTAATTTGTCCAAAAGAAAGAAAGAAAGAAAAAAGAAAACCCACTCAGGAGCCAGTTTATTAGGTACACCTCCCTAGAAGTCAAGCATTCCATGACGGTATAATGTTGAGCTTTATGTGGCATCATGTTGGGTTCAGGAGACATGATGCATAACGTTCAGGGCCCTAAACTCTACAAGTGCACCAAGTTTCATGTTGTCATGGAGAGCATCATTTTTACATTGCTGCTGTCGCCTCATCAGCTGCTACATGTTTGTATAGACAGCGGCGTGATAGTGGGAACATATGAAATAATGGATATGATGATTTCCTCTGGGCACCAGGAATGTCTGTACCAAATATCATGTCAATACATTCTGGATCAAAGCGGTGGAACCACCAACCGACACTCTCCTCCACAGCGCCGGTCCACAAGCTCGGCTAAAACCACCCATTAAAGTCCGAGCAGCAGCTCTAAACTCTCCAGCAGGGATCAAGGTGTCGGTTTCTAATGGAGACTGATGTCTCTCTCTCTCTCTGTGTCTCTCTCTCTCTGTCTCTCTGTCTGTGTGACTCTCTCTCTCTCTCTCTCTCTCTCTCTCTCTGTCTCTGCCTCTGTCTCTCTCTCTCTATCTCTGTGTGACTCTCTCTCTCTCTCTCTCTCTCTCTCTCTCTCTCTCTCTCTCTCTCTCTCTCTATCTCTGTGTGACTCTCTCTCTCTCCGTCTCTCTCTGTCTCTCTCTCTCCCTCTCTCTCTCTCTATCTCTGTGTGACTCTCTCTCTCTCCCCCTCTCTCTGTCTCTCTCTCCCTCTCTCTCTCTCTATGTCTCTCTCTGTCTCTCTCTCTCTCCCTCTCTCTATCCCTCTCCCTCCCTCTCTCTCTCTCTCCCTCTCTCTCGCTCTCTCTCTCTCTCTTCTCTCTCCCTCTCTCCCTCCCTCTCTCTCTCTCTATCTCTGTGTGACTCTCTCTCGCTCCGTCTCTCTCTGTCTCTCTCTCCCCCTCTCTCTTCTCTCTTCTCTCCCTCCCTCTCTCTCTCTCTCTCTCTCTCCCTCCCTCTCTCTCTCTCCCTCTCTCTCGCTCTCTCTCTCTCTTTCTTCTCTCTCCCTCTCTCCCTCCCTCTCTCTCTCTCCCTCTCTCCCTCCCTCTCTCTCTCTCTCTCTCTGCAGGTGGGCGGTCATACGATGCTGCCGATCCGCTGGATGCCTCCAGAGAGCATCATGTACCGGCGGTTCACCACAGAGAGTGACGTGTGGAGCCTCGGCGTGGTGCTGTGGGAGATCTTCACCTACGGCAAGCAGCCCTGGTACCAGCTGTCCAACAATGAGGTCAGAGTCACAGACGCTGCTCACAGCTCAGAGGCTTTAGATTACACCTATTCATGAGCGACTCTTCAACACAGACACTTCTCTCCTGCTGGTGTTGTAAACAAAACACATTTTCAGATATCCTTTCTTTGGGAGGAGCATTTATGAGATAGAGACAGTGGAGAGGTGACAATAAATAGAGAATACAGAGCAACAAAATGTCCCAGGCCGGACATGAACCAGAGACTAACAGTCTGCACCTTAACCCTCAGACCACCAGAGGACACATTCTGTCTCAATTCTCTTGACAAAAATGTGCTTTTGCATGAATAAAAGTGTATCAAACTCTCTCAGAATTGTTCCGTCTCACCTCTGCACTGATTTAAATTGAACTCGCCTACTGTCACCCTGTTACCCCCCCCCCCCCCCCGCAGGTGATCGAGTGCATCACCCAGGGCCGCGTGCTGCAGCGGCCCCGCACCTGTCCTAAAGAGGTGTACGACCTGATGCTGGGCTGCTGGCAGAGGGAGCCCTACATGAGGCTGAACATCAAGGAGATCCACAGCATGCTCCAGAGCCTGGCCAAGGCCTCGCCTGTGTACCTGGACATACTGGGCTGATGCACCTGGTGTTCTTGTATGTACTTTTTCGTGTGTGTGTGTGTGTGTGTGTGTGTGTGTGTGTGTGTGTGTGAGAGCTGGGGCTTTGTGCGTGGATGAGTGGTTGTGTGTCTGTTCGCACATAATGGTGGCGGAGAGGAGAGAATAGAGTGAAGGTTGTGCGACTGTGTGAGCGGGTTTGTGTACAGTAGCTGGCTGTAAATGTCCCTGTAAATGCTATCGTCCTCATTGCATCGAGAAAAAGCCTTAAACTTTGAGTGATTTTTGTTGTTGTTGTTGTTTTGTTTTTGTTTCTTTATTCATTTTGCAGACGTCACCGAGGCATGTTTTCATCAGTGGAAAACCAAAACGCATACATACGTTGAAAGGCACACACACACACACACACACACACACACACACACACACACACAAATGAAACCCGACAGTCAGAATCAGTGATCGCCGGGTCGCTCGTCTACATTCATCACATCATCATCTCTCCTGTGTTCCACTCTGCTGGAGTTGTGTCTCCGTACCGGACAGAGAGTGGACACACGTTTGTAGAGAGAGCGTTCTCTGCTCTCGACACACGGAGCGACATCTTCTGCCTGACGACACGCTCACCAAGCTGCAGCTGAAGCTTCACAGACTATTTTCGTATGTGTAGAATTCATAAATGTCGACGCTGTTGATTTCCATTTGTGCTTTTTTTCAGTCATCGACAGACCTTTTTGCTTTTTTTCTTAATCGTTTTAAACGTGCGTGTATATTATTATACACGCACGTTTAATCATGAAACCCATATGTGTCTGCTCCTCTCGTTAAATCAACGCTGAGGCTGTGCGACACACGGGCACACGGCATTCTGCACCATCATTTCAAACAACGCCGTCACCGTTTGTCATATTTGGTGTAAATATCTCCACAGCAGCTCATCTGTATTTACAGAGTGGTGTTTTAAACGGAGCGCTCCGCCACATTTCACCACCTTTTCATTTGATGTATCTAAAGCACAGAGAACGAGGAAACAAAAAAAAAAAGAAGAAGAAGAAGAAGAAGATGATGATGAGCACACTTTAGTTTTGACTTTTTCATTCACCAGCAATGCCATTTAGCAAGTCTCTGTTGTTCGGTGGCCCATATCTGTAAGTGGTGTGGTTCTGTGTATGCATTGTCAGAAGCAGGTTCTTTTTCTCAGACGTGGAGGCTGTTGATGAGGTCGTGTCTCTGGTTTGATAAGAGGAGAATGGATTCATTCTCTGAGTGAGTTTAGGGATGCAGCTTGCTGTGCACCGATGCATTCGTTCTCAGCACTTTTGGTTTCTTGAAGTTGCTGCTTCATTTGTCATGTCTCCGCATTACAAGCGTGTGTTCTGAAGATGTGATCTTTAGTTCTAAACAGTGGGCTAAGAGGCCACAACAAAAGGATTAATTAAGAGTCTGATTGCCCTGGAAGAGCCCCGGGGGTGCTTTCATCTCTCTGAGCGGTTCCCGGTCAGCCGGCTGCTGACTGATACACAGCTGCTCTACTTCGGGGCGTCGCTGAAGCACATTTGTATAGGCTGCTTGAAAAAAAAAAAAAAAAAAATGCTTTTAAAAAAAAAAAAAAAATGCATTCTTGTAGTTCCGTTTTTTCCAAATTATCTTCAACTGGTCTGTTTGCAGATGAAAAAAAAGAAAGAAAAGAAAGACAAGAGGCTACAATATTAAAGCAAGTGTACATACTGTATTAAGCTAAAGCAGCAGAGATCAACTCCTTCCTAATAATCGTCATGTATTTCCATATGGAGGCATAAAGCAGCGCGGCTCTCTGCTGAGACGATACGTTACGTTAAGTGCACTTTGTAGCGTCACTTAACCCCCCCTTACCCCCCCCCCCCTAATGCACAACCTGAGCGGCTGACCACTCTCCGCCTTGACCTCCACTGCACTTAATTACAAACAAAAGACAGAGAAGCGTTTCACCCTTGCTGCGGCGGAGGCCCGACCCGTGACACATCGGATCCAGCGTCCCTTCTGTGTTTTTATTACAGCGTCCGTCCGGTTCTGTACAATAGTCACGTGTGTCTGCTGTACATACACTGCTGTCCATTCTGTACAGTTCTGATATCTGTCTATATCAATAGTAGGCTATGTTTAATAGTATAATCTGTTCTAAGCAGGTATCATGTCAAACCCGTGTGACATCTATTGAAGACAACGTGTTATGGGCCACTGGCAATACATACTATGTGTAAATAGGATTTTATTTGTGCTACATTGTATACTTTCTTTGTGCTCGTTCATAATACCAGTGAGAATACAATCCTTTTTTTGTTTTTGGCAACTTTTTTTGATCTGCAGAGGACTTTATTTGAACAATTGTGTTTTGAAGAAAACAAAAAAAGAAGATCTCTCTTTTTTTCCTCTCCACTGTGATGGGGAGCTCACACAGAGGCCGTCTGCCTGGAGGAGGACCATAGACTCTGGATCCGACGACGCATCAGGATCTCTCCCGGCTCGACCCCAGGCGTCCCAGCAGACGCGTGGCCGACGGCGAGGAGGTCAAGCCCACCACCACTCAACCTCCGACTGACCGTAGCCTATTTTGATCCTCTTTCAGATGAATAACTGTGACTTTGCATCATGAATAGTATATTATTTTGAATGTAATCTAGAAGGGTCGGGACCTTTTTTGAATGTAATCTATCTTGAGGGGGAAAGGGAGGGAGGGGGGGAGTTGCAGATTTTTTTGTAAATATATGGTAAATGAAAAAAAAAAAAGATTACAGTTTTCATTCCTGTGCAGATAACAGATTTTACTTACTGTGTGAATACAAAGAGAGAGAGTGTGTGTGTGTGTGTGTGACTAATGTCTCAGAGATGATGTGTGTGTGTTTGCACATACATCTTGTATGCAAGTGTGTGTGTGTGTGTGTGTGTGTGTGTGTGTGTGTGTGTGTGTGTGTGCTCTCCTGGCAGATTTAATCCTGCTTTAATCAGCCAGTTCTATCAATCAATTCAATGCTTTGTGCATCATGTGAGTAGCTTATCCACAATTAATGGAAATGTTCCTTGTGATACTGTGCATTTAATAAAGGTGGTATGTCTTACAATACGCCGTGCGTCCTCACAACTCTCTCATCTGCACAACACATGTGACGCTGCAGCTGCCTAGCTTAGCTTTTGAGTACACAAATATTAGTACTTTTCTTTAGTATTTTTTAATGTGTCCTACCTTCTACTTCTCCTCAACATACGTCTGACGGCTGGAGATGAGAAACAGCTCTGGGATCGTTACAGAGGTCTCGGTGGCGTCTGAATGTTTGAGGCCCAAAGCCTAGAAATAGGCAAATATTAGAGGAAATATGTGATTTATCTTGTGCATTGTGACTCTTTCGGGATCAATGTGGATATTGAATCCATAATCTTTCTGTATTTAACGTTATTTGACTTGTTACATCTTGCAGGATGTGAGTGGACATCCAACCAGAGGCCTTTAGCATTAACATTCCAGGTCGCCGTCTCTCAGTGTTCGACCGACGGCTCGTCCTCTCCGGGTTCATCTGAACACTTTGACAGATTGTCCGCCGAGGTGTGAGCGACGCTCGGGTCTGTTCGGGGGGGGGGGGGGGGGGAGGGACCCGGACCCGCTTTAAGAGGAGCCAACATGTGTCGTGAAAGGCATCTCATGGGCACCATTTGTTTCTAACAATAACTACTGAGGAGTGACAGGGACAGCTGCCCTAAAGACCCCCCCCCCCCCCCACACACACACACACACACACACACGCTGGCAACAGCCATTTAAAAGTATTTCCGTGGTGTTGTATTGTCACAGTTAACACTATGGAGGGTGACCTACCTCGGTGTGTTGGTGAGGAGCTCCTCACTCAGTGTCTGCTGCAGGAAGAATAAATATGAAATATGTCTCTCATTCACTCACTCACACACTCAGTGCAGTGTGCACACCTTACTGCTTCCTTACGTGTTTTAAACGCCCCACTTCTTTAGCATTTATAATCAGCAGTTACACACTTACTAAACGGCTTCTAACACACTATAACATAGCTGTAAAGAGAGGTCATTTGAAGTGTTTATGTGTAATATAGAGTTGTAAATATTCCCATCCTCACCCTTCAAGCACACGTGAAGAGTAGAAGATGTGTGTAGCAACAGATCCTGGACTCTCTGAGGAATCACAACAACACACGGAGCAACGGTGTGCTGCTCTCTTGGTTTCATCAAAAGCTGTGCTCAGTGTATATTTATTGTATTCTAAATTTACATTTTTAAAAAAAAACGTCTGCCCGTGTCTCGGCACCATTATGAAAGTTAACGCACATATTCCATATACATCTGATCGTATCTTACAGAGGGTGAAGTATGAAGGTGGCACGACTCAAAGTATATCAAGGCTCAGAAGAATAAGAGACAAACAGGAATAAATAGAAAGGGACGAGCCTAGCGGAAGAAAAGAAGAACGCGCTGCAGAGCGGGAAGCGTCACTTCATCCATGTGAAGGTCCGACCCCGGGCCTGACCAGAACCAGAGTCCACAAACCAGTGTGAGGGAGCGATGGGCACGCTTCAGTTGGGCATCTGTACGTGTCTATAAGTCATAAAGTATACTGTGCCTGAACAGCTGATCACTAAACATAAATATCTAGGAATAACTAGATGCTCCAGACGCTCTGCAGCCGTCGACGTGTTCAGAGGACAGAGCTGAACCCAAACACGTCTCCTCATCATGAAGACAACCTGACAGAACATGAGGCTACGGGTTCAACTTCAGCTTCGTAAAACACTAAAACTCAAAATACTTAGCCGTGTCTGAACTAGAGCCATTTAAAAACAGTTGAAAGCTTTGGGATATATATATAAATATATATATATATTGTTTTTAAAGTTTTAATGACGGGGTCATTAAAAGTCATGCACGCTGCAAATAACTGCATGCAGTAGTTATGGTAACCCATCCAAGCACTTTATTTATTAATAGTCATAAACACACACAGCAGCTTCGCCCTCTGGACGTTTGAACGTGGAGGATTTATACGGAGAGACGTCTGCATGTCACAGGAAGCAAAGGTCTGCACAGCCGCCTGTAACATTTACCTGATAAAGAAAAGAAACGTGGATTGATTATCGACTTCATATATATATATATATATATATATTTATATATATATAGATAGATAGATATTTATAGATTTCTCTTCTCTCGCTCGCTCACTCAGTTGCTATTGCGCACTCGCACATTTATCCCACTTGCTCTCATTTATTTTTTGTTTACAATGTAACAAAAATGGTGACAGGCCTTAAAATTACAATCACCGAAAAAACAAACTCAGAAAACAGAGAGGGGGGGGGGGGAGGCCGGGGGGAAGGGGCAGGACTGCTGCCGTTGTCTGCCCATCACTGACAGTTGCAGCAGAGAGGACACAGTCTGCGTGATGTTCGGACATCAAAGAGGCGGCGGCGGAGGCTCCTTCCCCGTAAAGCTGCGCTCTCTAAGCTGGAGGTTCTCCAGCGCCACATCTAAAGGCATGATATCCACGCAGCCCATGGCCCCGAAGTCGGCGAAGTCTCGGCGCTCGTCCTCGTCGGAGGAGGAGCTCTCCTCGTGCATCAGCGTGGACAGAAGCAGCTCCTGGACAAACAGGCTGCGGTCGGCGCGCTCCCCTTCTAGAAACTGCCGCTCCGCTTCGGACATCTTAGGTTCATTCAACCTGGAGGAGACGAAGATCAGACTCTGATACGTTCAGATGATGCGCTTATTGATGCTGGAAGGTATGAACGCATCACGTTTACACAGCTGGTAACACAACAACAGAACTCTAGCGTCCTCAAAAGAGAGAAACGGTCAAACACAAGAGCCATCGGCTTTAGTTTCCTCGCTCACCGTGCTAATAGGAACTGGGAGCTGTGGGACGAGGACGAGGGATTGTTTTCGCCCACAGCGGCGGTGTTGGCGGTCGCCGTGTTGGGCGGAGGGATGGCGTTGCCGGCGTTGCCTTGGTTGTTGCCGCGCCGTGTCGCGTGGCGGCCCGTCTCCACCTGCTGCCGCGCGGCCTGAGCCTGCTGCCGCTCCAGCTGCAGTTGCATCTGGAGCTGCTGGAGCTGCGAGGCCGACGGCCCCGATGAGTTTATTTGCCCCCCCGCCGCACGTCGCACCCCTGACAGCTGAGACAACAACTCTGCAGGAGACGCAACAAAACAAACAAAACAAACAGGCGTCACTCGTTTGCCGTTTTCTAAATAAGTCGTGAGGGACAGAGAAACAGCAGCCAAGAGACCAACATGATGAGCTGATTACATAAAACAATATTCCACTAATACTAAATTTAAACACAGCTGTCTTGACCCAGTTATTTTGGGGTAAAGACATAACTTGTATAATAGGATAATGGTTTGTATGGTGCATTATGGTCGACTTGAACAACAATCTATGGAACATAGATCGACATATTGAAACTCTACTCTTCAGCTACAATCTACCGTTTGAGCTGTGCTGATGGACACACTTGGCGGTCACAAAACTACGGTGGCCCCCAAAGGTCAAAACAAATGCTCCGATCTATAAAACGCATACAAAAGTGTAACCGTATGACCTGCAGTACAGATTACACCACGATATGATTCATGATTAATATTTAATGTGGTTGTACCTGCGATGGGGTCCATGGCCTCTCTGTTGCTGGGGGTGTAAGTGGAGCTCTGTGATGAGGAGGAGGAGAGCCCCCCCGTGGAGCCGCTAGTAAAGTGCATATTCGTCCGCCGCGCTCTGGGCCCGCCCAGTCCTCGTCCGGGGTGGAACATCCTGCGTACGTGTCGAACGCTGCTGGACTCGTCGTGAAGCGGACCGTTAAGGCTAAACGCCGCTACGCGACACAATGCATGCGAACAAATCTTTACGCAGACAATGGCGCTCGGGAGTCACAGAAAGGATATTAAATCTCTCGGCGCTCTGTGTTCAAGTGTGAGGTGAGCCGTGAAGTCGTCGGTGACGTGGTTGGGATCCCCTCCTGGCAAGGCGGCACAGATCGGACAGATCTGAAACGAGAGGGAGACGCTTCTCCTTGATGAATGTTCTCTCCCTGAACTACGTGTAATCCTGTTCAAAACCTCAAAGGAACAACATGGACGTAGTTCACAACGTCGTCTCTTTGTCACAGTGTTGTTAGGAAGACGAGGCTCAGCATCAAGCTCCTACAACACGGTCCGACTCAAAACTGGTGGCCACATTACCCACAATGCACCTCGACCGCCGACAGTTCAGTCAGCGGTTTGGATGCGTTACGCAAGCGGCCGCTAGCGTAGCCTCTAGCGTAGCCTCTAGCCTACAGAAGGCCTGGTAGGATCACTTCTTTCTAACTCCACGTCACTGCTTCTACTTTTCACACTCGCAGTCTTCAACCCCAAATGACATCAACTCAGGTGACGTCACTTGAGGCAATTCATCAACTTTTCAGTTCCATCTGGAAAAGTGGAACACGCTTCAAACGACGAGACTTTTAACAGACTCTGAGGTGTGAAATCTGTGGAAATCCCCACTAAATGGGAAGTCCTGAGTAAACGCTTTCAGTATGAGACAATGGGACAATGAGGACACGTTCATCAGCTGAGCGATGACAGAAGAATGTCTTAAAGAGGTACATCGTCTCGTCTCTATCGTGGAGGTAGTAGTATTGAAAATGATGATAATCTCTCTGGACATCACGTCGACATGAACCCAGTAAAGACTTGAATCAGTGAACCAGCGCTTCACAGATCATTTGACTGGTTAGTTGATCAGCTGACGGTGAACTGAATACTTTTGGGCAAATAAACAACCAATCTGCGGTGGGTTGTGAAGTAGAACAGATTTATAGAGAAAACAATGAAGTGAAGAAATAATGAGTAGAATGATCAATAATAATTCAGCCCTGAATCAAACACACAAACGCATCACGCTCTCTTGTTGGTGTCAGACACTTCCTGCACACACCAGTCTCTACTGAGCTTCACCTTCTTAAAGCAAGAGCCCACCTGTGCATCACCTGACACATACAAACACAGCAGCAGGTTACAGAAGCATTCATCCGTTTGTCTTTTGATTATGAACAACGATGTAAAAACAGGGAGAGCCTTGTTCTATATGTTCCCCGTCAAGGAATGAATATATACCGTACTGAGCCAAAGAGCTCCACTGTTGCCTTCTTCACTATGATGAACATGGCCACTGGACCTGATCCACACACACACACACACACACACACACACACACACACACACACACACACACACACACACACACACACACACACACACACACATACACACACACACACACAATCCTCCTGCTGCTGTAAACACTCATCAGTGAGCTAAAAATGCAAAACTTAACCCACAGCTTAAAATAGTCCCGAACAAAAGCCCCGTTTACTCCTGTTTGAGTAACATTCGGTAGAAGCGACGGTGCTCAGCTGCTGATTTTGATCTTCTCACGGACTTTGTTGACAATAAGAGAAGCATAGAATAACAGGCAGCCATATTTCACAAAGCCCCTCACTTTTACACAAAGGCACACTCTCTGCGCAGCGTAGCGACTTGGTTTCCATGGCACAGGTAACCGGAGCACAAAAACAACTGGCTGGCTAAACCTGTGGACTACAAGGGGCTCTTTTTTCCCCCCCACAATCAATGCTAGTGGAGCCGCCGATGTCCGACAGACACACCCCCCCCCCAGCCAGCCAGCCAGCCAGGTATCAGCGCTGTCGGAAGCTGTCTGACTCTCCCCGTCTTGCCTTTTTGTTTGGTTTACTCAGCAGCGGACAACGCTCCATAAATGTCCCCCGCTTGTAAATAGTGGGAAGTCATTGTAGCCGACTGGAGTGTGGCGCTCAACAGCAAACGCAGACTGAACTGTAGTGATGCCGACAGACAAAGAGTAAACTAAACCGCTGGAGCCGTCTACAGAAAACATCAAATTAGTTTAAAATCTGTAAACTTGTCCCTTGATGCGTGCCGTATACTCACCACCTCTGTGGAAGTCTCTGCATGTTCTGAGGTGACATGCTCCTGTAGGGACGTCTCTGTGTAGCCCATCTTGCCACAGTAAGGACATGTGAACGACTGGGGTTGCTCTACTGAAAACGTGTCTCCTCCATAATACAAGTCTGCAAAAAAAGGACAGCGAGCAGAGCGAACGTTACCGTTTGTTAATCCATATTCAGGCTTCTGTCTGTGGGCTTTCAGGCAGCTGCTTACCGTAGTCTACCCTGGTTAATATACACTGCATGGGGTGCTCTGTGGTGTGTCGCGTTGTCGTGGCGCCGCTCTCGTAGCACGACGCACACAGGTCGTAGTCGTAGCAAATTAAGCACTTGAACCGTCTTCCTCTAAAGTTCCCTTTTAAACATGCATCACAGCTCACACCTGCAAAAAGAGGAAAAAGAGGAAAGTAATAAAGTCAAATGTGTGGGAAACAATAAAGTTACAAATTCCGTATAACTGCTTCTGCAAGGCCGACGGTGATAAAGCACATCTCTATCTGCAGGCCTAGTCTCACTTACATGAGCATGTGATTTGGAGTGGCACCAACCCACAAGTGCCAGCAATGAAGAACTCTGGCATTCCAGTGAACTTCACATGCAAGGTCTCAAAAAAGGCACAACCCAAGAGGCACGGCACACGGCGTTAAGCATCTGAAAGCTGTTTTACGTCACAGCTTTTGTTACTTATTTATAGAACCGTCCACACATGTTCAGGAATATTGCTTTTTTTTTTTTTTGGGAACCAACCAAGGCAGCAGACATAGCGTCAGCCATTTCTATAGCTTTTCACAAGTCATCATCATATCAAATAGTATCTACTTGTCCACTCTTTACTGTGTGATTACAGTGAAGAACGATGCAGACACAACCAGTTATTTACTATGACACATCATAGGTACCATTACACACAGTAGACCAACTCCTGCCTTGCTGAAATTTCCTTTGAAGGGGGGAAAAAAAACACCTTATTTGGCAAACTTGGATTGTAGGTATGCAAGTATTGTGAACACTCCCTTTGTTGAGACCGATCTCAAAGACATAAATAGAAAAACTCCACATTTATAGAGCAAACTCATGCATGAATAAATAAAACTGGCAATGTGCACATACCACCTGCACAACAGCAGGTTTTGCAGAGGTTGGCAAAAACAGAAAAATTGGTGCCACCTGAGTGGCATTAAAGACTGCGCCTTCTTCCACGGCATTTTCACTACCTTAAAGACAACAGCATGCACTCACCTCAAAAGGCTAGCCTGACCGCAAGGGGGCAATTTAAACGCTTACAAAGTAGCCTAACGTCACCTTTATTGTCCTAACACTTTATTCAAGATAAAGCAAGTTACTTAAGCAATACCTCTGCTTTTAAATTGGGCTGTCTCATGTTTGCGTTGTAAGTTAGGTTGAACAGGACGGCAGGAATGCTACAACTAGCATGACGTGAAGAAGGGAGAGAGACGAATTCGCCTTCTCATGTGGTTTACAGTTAAAACATACAGTAACTTAACCCTAGCTAGCTAGTAGCCTGCCAGCTAGCTAACTTAGTGATTGGTTTGTGGTCTGAGGCCTCAGACTTTCTTCTTGATGACAGTGCAGACGGGACAGTGTGGCGCTAACATGAGAGCTACGGGCTCTTAAATTAACACGTAACCTATAACATGTAAGCAGAGGGTCAGTGCCGCTAACATGGGGACATATAACACAACTGCCGAGGTGTTGGGAGCCAATAAAAGCAGCATTAAGTCGCAGCTGCACCGACGCCTCCTTGTGTTAGCACACATTAGCTCGCTAGCCCAGCTAATGCAAGGTAACGCAGCACCTACCAACGGCTAACGGCTAAGCTCCGCAATGTTGCCGTATCATTGCGAGCGGGTTACGAGACGTTACAGCCGTTTGCTTCACACGTAAACGATGCGAGGTGTAGCGGTGAGCCAGAGCTCGACGTGTGTGTTGAGACCAGCCTGGAAACAAGCCGCGGGGAGCGCTACAGCAGCCCCCCCTTTGACTTGAATAAGCACTTAGCAAAGCTAGCCGAGGAGCTAGCTGCTCAGGTAAAGTAGTGCGCTGTGGACGTGTTTATCAACTCACCCTCATGTCGGGACATCCTACAAACAGCGGCACAGCCCCTCCTCGGGCTCCCCAGCGCGGTTAACGGGGGCCGATACAGTATTTTAGATACTAAAACTGAAGAAAGCCTTCACCCTCGCTTCTTTTTCGAGCAAGATGGATCCGCCAGCAGCTTACAGTTTGTTCTGCTTCCCCTCCCAGAGTGTCACTTATCGCGGAGTGTTGCGCGCTGACCAGTAGGCGGCGCACTCCTACACGAAATATCGAAATCACTCCACCAGTGGTGGACGAAGTTGTCGGATCGTTTATTTAATTGACGGTGAAATTAAGTCGATTTTAAATGACTCTAAGCTTTTTTAGTGGAGGGGAAGAAGTGGGATTTACATCAGATAGCAAACAGAAGCCTCTACATTTTATTTATAATACATTTAAAAAACGTTCCTTCCCATACGTGTTCCAGAAATGTAACAATAATAAAGAATAATGTACTATATCCCTCTAAGAAGGTGAAAGAATGCTTAGCATAATGTAATAAAGTGTACTTTTTCTGAACCACGTTCCAAATTCCTCTATTAATCAAATGTCTTGTAGGCTGCAGTGATTTAATTTAATGGACAGAACTAACTAACTAGCATGTTGACTAAATAAAGAGATTACAAATCTGATTCATATTATTGTCTGAACAAAAGCAGGAGAACTGATGATCAGGCACTTTTTTGTTTTCGTAAAAAGTCTTTATTTTCTTATTCAGATTCAGTTCATTTCTGTGCTGATGAGGACGCGTACGTACGGTCTGACAAACCAGTGCATTACAATGAAGACTTCACAGCAGTGTAGAAGGCTGGGGCGGAGCTCACGACTCTCACTTTGTCTTTCACTCCCTCTCAGAAGTTCACAGAGGTGTGTGGAAAAAGAAGCCCAATCCCAGACCACCTCAGGTGGACAAAGAGAGACTGGTGACTCCGCCCTCGTGCATAAGCCTGATGTAGCCAAACAACAGTAACACATTCTGTACATACAATTTATTACATGTGCTTCATGTCAACAGTGGAGAGTGCGAGCTGAGGAGTATTTCATATAAAAAAAAAAGCCGCCTCTTCTTCTTCTTCCCTCAGCTGCATTGTGTGACAGTGAGGGAGAAAGAGGCAGAAGCCCAGACTCCCCAAAATACAATTTATCACAACACGTTGTGTAGCTGGGAACAAAGACAAGACAGAAAACCTGACAGAATAACTTTGTAAAGTACGGTGTATCACATATGGGGTGAGCCTTTGAATGCGAATGCTTTGTGTACACGGTGCAGTTTGTCTACACTACAATCCAACGACCAGTGAATCCCGTTCATCGACTGCTGGTGACAAACGTTTCTACCCAAAATACGCTACAGTATCTCACCTCAACGCAGCCATTCAATCAAATACAACCAAAGTAGTGGATTCAAACCCTCATCTTCAGTTCAACTACTCTTTCATTTGCTCATCAAAATAGAACAATATTTACATATTTGCATCAGCTTTTAAATTTGTGACATCGGCCAGATATGTCATATGTTAGCGTGGTCATTCATGATGTTTGTAGCACCTGAGCGAAATCCTCTTCTCTGACCACTGATCACACACACGAAAAAAAAAGAAAAGATGAATGGCTAACATCTCTTAAATTACATGAATTATAGCAAACACAATTATGTACATTTATAAGCTTTACATTTTTGGGCATCTACTTATATTTACAGTACAATCAAAGTTTTTGGATTTTGAAGGCGCAGCGTTCTGCATCTCTCAGTGACACTAACTACGAACACTTAACATCGGAGGTGGGGCGAAGGTTGTTTTTTTGTTTGTTTGTTTTTTGAATTGGTTAACTAAGAATAAATGTATAAAAAAATAAAAGCATATAGACTGCACTTTTGCTTCTAATAAATCTGGCGTACAGGTCAGTGTCTTTAGTCAACATGTTGAGATTAAAGGATGTGCCACTTTATATTGTTAAAAACAGAATTCTATAAAATGCTAAAAGGTACAGTGTTTCATAAAGCTGTCAGACAGGCCGCTCCAACAGCCAACAGACCTTTGGACGTTGTAGCTGTAATGGCTATGAAAGCATGTTAGGTTAACTTTGGATCGTCGTACAGAAAAACCTGAGTACTTTATTCCTCTGAAGCTGGAGTGCAGCTATTGTAGCTCTTATGTTTTTGTAAAACCGCTGTATGTAATACAGATATATGCTACTTTGCCAGCAGATGCCTGATGAGTGATGGTGTCCTCCTCGCTCCTCTTCTTGAACTGCTTGACCTGACACGGTGCATGCTGCATACCCGCCACATTAAAAGCTGATCCAGAGCAAATAGCGTTTGCAAATACTACAAATACAGTGGGCGGCATCGACTTTGTACAATTATAAGAGAGCGTCTGTCCCGGCGCTCTCTGTGGATGAGACCGTCTGTGTTGGAACCTGGTGCTGAAGGCATCAAAGGACAAGGGTTGGGAAGTATTTGCAAACATTATTGGAGCCAGGCCCGCACAGGAAACAGTGAATGGTAAGCAGTGGTGGCACCGCGGTGCCTGTGGGTCTTGTGGCATCTCCTCCGTCTGTTTAACAGTCTGCCCGTCACTCTGTGCGACCTGACGGCTCTGGAAGCGGTCGGTCACGGAGCTGCTCGCTGCTGGATGTCTGGATATCTCAGTCCATCATTTCCTCCTTTGAGTAGTCCCTGGATTTCCTCTTGAAGAAGCCCATCTGGAGGATCACAAAGGTCAAGTTACAGAACTGTAACTGTGTGCAGACGTGAAGCTTCACCGTCTACAGTGAAGGAATATGCTTGTTCCCTTTCTTTTTGAGAGTTACTCTAGTGGAGAAGATCAACTTCTAAATATTGTTATGTACTATTTGGCAGGGAGCGGTGACAGGAGTCTTAGCATCACCATTAAATCAGCACATGACCCCTCATAACACCACAAACTGTATTCTTAACACAACGTTTTTGATTTGTAAAGCGTTAATTAGTGAGCGCTAGCTGTCCCGGTAGGTAGATTTAGTTTTCTTTTGGATAGAGCCAGGCTAGCGGCTTCCCTCTATTTCCAGCGTATACAAAGCAAGAAAGAAAATGACCTTACTTCCCTTCCTTTAATGTTTAACCACTCCTTTAACGTCGTGGTACATTTCATATTCTATTGGCAGTATATTACAAGGTACTTGCAGATCTGAAATACTCTGCAGTCTGTGTATGTATATCTATATATGTTTACCTTCCAGAGAGCGAAGATGACGAGCGCTAAGATCAGCAGTCCTATCAGGATGCTGATGATGATGATCCAAATGGGGATTCCTCCTAAGGTCTCCTTCGAAACCTGGATCTTCACCTGATTGGCCCACAGATACAGAGAGTAAATGTACACAAACGTGTAAAACACACACACAGGCATTCAATGACAATACAAGCGCACAATAAAAATAAAAAATAACTTTATGACTTACACTTCTGGTCCTGTCACTGCTCAGTTCAAACAGGTTTGTGTCTTTGATCCCCAGCGTGGCGTTCACCAACATGTACAGACTGGAGAACTCGCCCTGTAAGGTAAATCTCCTTTAAACCTTTCATGTCTATCATTGGACTTTTTAGTCACTCGGCCTCCCAGTTCGTCAACCATCAACCATCAACAGAGAGAAGACAAACACTAGCAGCCCTGTTGAGGTGAACCTACCTTGATGAACGTGGGTTTCCACACTCTGAATGTAACGTTGACCTGACTGATCGTAGCCTCGGGGATGGAGCAGCTAAAGGATGCGCAGTAGAGGTTTTCACAGCTCTGTAGAGCGCACACACACACACACACACACACACACACACACACACACACACACACACACACACAGAGAAGGTCTTATTGTGTTTTGAATGAGCCAAACACTTCAAACCAGGATTCATCTCTGTCACAAAGCCAACTCTGAGCTAAGGAGAGCAGTCAGGTCTGGTTCATTTCATATTTATTTTGTGTTGTTTAACATCCTGAGTAAATAACGTGAACTTACTTTGTATAATAAGTCCTGAAAATACATGTTAACATGTGAGACACAACTTTGAAATATTCAATAGGACTCCAGCCAGGTAGTTTATCTGGTGACACAAGATAATTCACATTTTCTATAAACTAAATGATATTTATGTTAATGAATGTTTGTCCTAGTGGTGGAAAACTGTTTGAATACCTTCAGATTGTCTGTCTCTCCCTTTAAATGTTATTTAAGTGAAATATAAAGACAACTACTTGTGAAAATGTTGCTTATTATGAGACTACAGCTTTGGGTAAAGGTTTGTTCATTAGCTTTAATATGATCAAGGTACATTTAAAAGTACTGTGCAGAGGAAAAAGATACAGTATGAGCTAATTTATACAATAAGGGTAGTTTACGCCTAATCTTGACGTGTAGTATTCACTGACCCATGTTCACCTCAGATTAGCTGCATCACTGGTTAATCCTGAGTTGAAGCTACGCCTGAAAACTAACCTGACCAGGAACGGGTTGGTGCAGAGGGATTAGTTTCGGTAGCTCAGGCCAGGCTTACTTTCACTGGTAGTCTGTCTTTAGAAAATAAACCCAGGAAGAGGCTCGTCACTCACCAGCAGGAAGACACTGAGCGTTTCTTTCTTTGGATTTGGATTGATGACTTCCGGGTTGATATTGTGGGGGTTGATCCAACGCGCGGCGTCACATTTCACCTGGAGAGAAACGAGAGGCAGATATGAAACTGGGTCCGTCGGTTCAGATCCACTTGCATGTCCACACGTGTGTGTGTGTGTGTGTGTGTGTGTGTACTCATACCTGTGGGCTGGTGGTGACGTGCGTCAGGTACAGTAAGTTGTTCTGCCGAGGAGACAGGTGAGGATACATCACTGTGAGGTCGACCGGTGGAGACACCATGTCACCTGACTTCTCCACCTGAGGAGAGGCGGAGTGAAGAGGACTCGGTTTTACTAACAGCGCACCTCATCTGGACTCCCAAACGAACCCCATCTGCACATGATCTCTGTTACCGTGTAGCTGATGTTGACCTCCTCTCCGATCACGCCGGTCTCATTGAATACAGGAGAATACTGTTCACCCTCTTTCACGATGACGTGTTGATCCCCAGGCCGCCTGCAACGATGAAGAAGTAAACGCATTGTATTAACGGCTTCAGACACAGACAGATGTTTATACAATGAATACAAAATGTGGACACCATTAAACACAAACTCTTGGTCAATTTGACAATAATTACTAAATAAATAAAAC
The DNA here is from genome assembly GCF_023349555.1 of Cebidichthys violaceus. Lineage (NCBI taxonomy): Eukaryota > Metazoa > Chordata > Actinopteri > Perciformes > Stichaeidae > Cebidichthys > Cebidichthys violaceus. Next base: position 16,114,353 of record NW_027176285.1, read on the forward strand.
TCTTATTAAAGGGGAACATCCAAGTCTGTTTACAAGTCTAAAGCCGTTCCTCATGACTTTATTAAATCTGCATCGATGGATATTTTGACAACTCGTGGGCAGTTGAAAACACAACACTGACATAATATCAACTTAAACATTGTATGTGTTGCTTATTTACACATCCAGCAGACACAGAGCAACATTATCATTCATTTGGAGTCATGTTTGAGTCCAGTTCAACATTTACTCTCTTTTAACTCCACCAGCTCCTGAGGGAAATATCTGTCTCTGCTAAAAGCTCCACTATGTTCACCAGCCGGTCTCTGAATATGTCTGTCTGCTGTTGGGCAGCTAGTGTACGACTTCTTTTATTAGAGTAAATTAAAAAAAGCTGCCTGCTGTGGCTGACGAGGGTGGAGACAGGAGGCCTTGTGATCCATTGTTAATATATCATTGTATAATGGGACCAAAATGACTTTATTTTTGACATTGCGATTTGTCAAACGCAGGTGTGATGACGTTAATAATGACGGCGTGACGTTAACATGAACAGAACACGTCAAAGCGTCCACCACGACAGGACCGGAGACCATGATCACGACGAGGACGGAGAGCAGCCACTCACACTGAGAATATCAGGCCAGCTTCATACTTCACAGGGATGGAGATTTGCACTGTGTTGTCATGCAGGGTTGAAGCCAGCTCTTCACTGTCACTGAGGGGGGGAACGACAAAAAAAACTTGTACAATTCCAATTTGGGCAAACGGCTTCAAACTGTAAATAAAACACACTGTGCTGATTCTCTCACCTGGTAGCGGTCACATTGATCTGAATTACCTCCTGGATATGTTTGGGATTCAACTCAAATTTCACTTTCAAATGCTCCTGTGGATCACGTCACAAAGACAGATGAACAAGTTATACATCACATAGGCGGTATGGAGCCTGATGAATGTGTTATGTGCCGATACTAACCTCTACATTACTCCCCAAGAAGGGGTATCCAACAGCACACTCCACTTTGGTGTGATTCAGAGTACATTCCTTTTCCGGCTGATAAACACAAAACAAACATCAGCACCATACACACTTAAACGGTGCCGACAGAGGAGTGTTAGACATCTCACCTCTACTTTGACAAAGTTGATGTTTGGCGTGAAGCTGAGGATGACTTTAGTGTTGTAGGCGGTGTCCTTGCTGTTTCTAATGACGACGTTCACGTCAATCTTGTCTTTGTTGGATTTGATCAACATTCTGCAGACGTAAATGAAAACTGTCAGTGCATCGCTTTGTCTGCGATGCACAAGTCTCCCCACAAGGGCGCAGTCATGCACTGGAAGGATTAACTACGTGACCCGTGTCATGAGACACTGTGACTCAGATACAGTGCGTGAAATGACTTCTTACCTTTTGACACTGGGCTCTGCTTTGAGAGAGAGGTCAGCGATGCACTTCTCATCGCTTCCACAGTCAACGAGAGGAATCTACAGGAGAGAGACGCACATCTTCAAGCTCTCCTCCAGTAGACTTTCTGTTTTTATTGTTACGTTATTTGGATGTCTAGTTTTACACTCAAAGCCAAAGTTTCTCTGTTATCACCTAAATTCAGAGTTTAAGATGCATATGTACGAGCACGACGGTCCAATATGCAACTTACAACTCACTCCAGCAGGACTAGGAGAAGCAGGAATTACATTTTTAAGATTTTATTAACCAGTTCATTGAACTTTTTCATTCCCTCTCCCTTTTCCCCCACGGAGCGTTCGAGGGTCACAGTCAGATTTGTTCCCACTCTCAATGCTCTCCCACCGGACTGTTAAGATCAACAGAGTGGACGAGAGAATATCATAAGCAGCACAATGTCAAAAGAAAAACTTCCGTTTGATGACTTCCCCTTTCTGTGTGTGTGTCTGTGTGTGTCCCTTCTCTTCCCTTCAATAACAATAACAGGAGAGGTCCTGAGGTCCTTCCTCGCTGGTGTGAGTGCAGCGCGCATTGCTGCTCTGACAGTATCTGATGCTGAGGATGTGTCCAGGCTCATAAACACATCACATATGGTCCCGTGCTTAGACGCGAGGAGGGGTTTGGCTTTAATGTCCTTCTTTGTTATACGGGCTGAATTCTCATGTAATGTTTCCCCTCTTTATCTGGACATGTCACTCATGGCATCACTTATCTGGAGAGCCTCTTGTTAGAACAACTATGTATGTGGGAGTGTGGGAAGACTGCCCTGATTTTCGGTGTTGAAACACTAATGCAGTCCTCAGGAAACATTGAAGGATGGCAGTCAGCTGTTGCAGATGTTAATGTGGTGTAACAGCAGCAAGTCTGGAGCCAGACAAGAACAACCCACTTCTCCTTCTCAGATTATAAAGACAGACAGATGTTTGAGACCAGAATCAAATCCTTCCTGTCTGTGACTCAAATGCTTCTGCTTACTGTTATTTGGCAGTTCATACTTAAAGTGCAGAGAGAGAGAGACTATTACAAGTGATATGAAATACTGTCTTACTGTCTTATTGATGGATCTGGGAAGGTTTTCGTCCAGAACGGGGCCTTGGTCTTCATCAGCCAGTCCAAACTCCAAAGACACCATGAGAGGGTCTCGGAAGTCCGGCCGGTCCTGGAGAAGAGGACGAGTGGAGCAGGACAGAGGACGGTGAGGAGAAGAGAGACAAAAGTACAAACAATGTAATCATTTTGGCTGATTGATCAGGACTTTGTGGGGTTTGTTCAGGCTAGAACAAAACCCATCCAATAGTTGTTTCACCCCAAACTCCAAAAGGTTAAGCTCCTGGTGGCACTAGAGGAAAGGTCAGAGGATCACCAAAGTCAGTATGCTTCATCCTCTGGCCACCATGAATGTCTGTACAAACGTTCAAGGCAATCCATTAGACAGTTGCTGAAATATATCATGTCGGACCAAAAATGGTGGACCAACGGACCGACATGACCATAGAGGTCTAATCAACCAGAATAACTGGAAAAACCTGAGGGTGCAGGGCCTTTAAACTACTTCACTTCATGAACATGAAGACAGCGTACGAAGGAACGGCTTCACATTGCACGGACTGTACAGACATGGTCGGGTGAACACGAGTCTTTCTTGACCCTGTGCCACATTTTGATTAAACCTGAGAAGTATAACATAAGGAACACATGCTGCGTCAGGCGCATTACTGACTTGGACCTCGATGCTGTAACAGAAGTGAGGCATTAGCCACACCCTGAGTGTGAGTTGGACTCTTTAAAGATACATCTGCTTTCAGTTCGTCCGGTCCATCTTGGACTTAAGTAGTTTGCGGTACAAATCTTCTGACCCTTGTGCACTTCTCTGCGCTGGGAAGTTTGTGCCCAAACTGGCACAGCAGAACAGAGCAGGTATTCATGCTCAGCACACACAGCAACAACAGCTGTTTCCACTGATTAGTTCCTCCTTCTCTCGCCTAGAGGCAGCTAATCAGAGAAATGCATTGCTGCAGTGAACGGCTGGAATGAGAAACGTTGTACGCATGGCTTTAAATGTCACGTTGCGACAGTAGGTGGTGTAGCTGTAACGTGGTGATCGGTCTGTGATGTGCTTGTTAGAAATCTCCCCCGACTCGGAGCGTCACTTTGTCACATTTTTCATTCTCTCTTTGTTTTGTCTTCTTCTCTCCTCATCTCTTCAACTCTCCGAGTGCCTACAGATAATTTATAACTCGGAGCAGCAAGGGGCTGCACTCGGCATGCTTTGATCAGGACGAGTCTGTTTCGCGTTACGACCAAGGTCTTCCTTCTCCGCATGAGACTTCTCACAGCTTTGTCCCGTCTCCTTTCTGGCTCAAAACACAAGTTAGATCGCCACAACAAGCCTAGAATGTGACTTTCATGAATGAAAGTCACAGAACTTGTATTCATTCAGCTGATCTGAGGACTCTGTATTGTGGAAACGGGGTTAGAAAATATAGTTTGGGGGTTGATTTCGTACAGGTAAGAATCCGTAACTAACCCCATGTGTACATCATAAAGATGATGAGTACTTGCCGACATGATGAAGGTTTCTTGCACACATTTTCTCTCTTTGTCTTTGATGGTGAGGTTCCTGGTAATCCTGCGATCACTTTTATCTTCCGAGTCAATGAATGAAGCCCTTGCTTTCGCACGCAGAGCATCCAGGATCAGACTGTAGCGGACGTCTGCGGCACACGACGCAAAAGAAAACATACGTAGAAATGAAACACAACAACTTTGACAGCGAGGAGGCATAGAGATGAACTAACGGGATGCAGAATGGCTCACCGGCAGCAGTGTTTAAGTCCTGCTTGTCAGATTTGATGCCGTAGACGAAACACACCTCCGTCGTCACGCACACAGATTTGCGTGCACCGTGCTCACACTGATACTGAGTCTGCTGCAGGTTGATTTTAACAGGGTCAAAAGTCATGTTGGCACGGAGCTCTGCAACATCTCTGGACCTGGTGAAATGAGACAGACATGGCAACATCTGGAAAACATAATTGTAGTTGTTTTTGGTGCAGTGTGTAGGTGTGTGTGTGTGTGTGTGTGTGTGCTGAACTGTGCGGCAAGCATTGTCAAAGTACGGAACAAGAAACGGATGCATCTTGAGAGCAAAACTTGGCCTCAACTCTCTCTATTCAACCGCTGAGCTTTCTAAAACACGGCCAACAGTCCAGGAAGAACAGCCGCCTGCTGCCAAATCCTATTTAAACTCTGAGCCACTTGGGAGATGGAGTTTTCACACAGCTTAGCTGAGCCTCTGCCAGTAGGAACTGTGGGAGAAGGTCTGCATGGGAAGCTAAATCCTGGTGTGGGCTGATGTTTTGAAACTTTGCGGGTTAGTTGTAACAGAGAGATCATTAGGAAGTTGTTGGTCTCAAGTCCACGACGCCCAGTGGGACACGCGCAGCTGTCTAAACCAGCAGAGGACAGCGCTAAATGAAGTTATGTAAGATAAAGTCTCCGGGATCCGGGCACTGCCGCTGGTAATGGTTCAGGTGGAATGTGTAGTTCTGGGAGTGAATGTTGATGTGTGAGGAAGGGCCGTGACTCACCAGAATAGCGACGCCCCTCCCAGACCTCCTATGGTAACATCAGTGATTCCATCTCCATTGAGATCCATGACTCCGTGTATGGACTGACCAAAGAATTTCACCTTTTCACCGTCCCCACCTGCAGGGATGTGCTGCAGAGAAAAACACAGAACCAATTAGTTTACATTAAAGGGAACTTCCCGGGATACATTTGAATCTGGCGTATTTCCCGGAAGTTATTGTGGCTCTATGGGTAACTTTGCACTCGCCACTGCTGTTGTAAAGCCCCCTAAAGCCTTCCAAACAAACATGACGTTCACATGAAATTAAACACAAAAAGTACAAAAAGAGTGCAAAGTTAGCACAACCCATAGAGCCACAATGGCCACATTTATGGGAAATAAAGCTGTGTTGAAATATAGCAGCATTTTCCTTTCAACGAACAATTACAGGTCTTATAGTGTCAACGGTTCAGTCACTGTTCTCACCTGTACGAACTTCTCCTTCAGCGACGTCTTCTCTCCGTGATAGATGTAGACGGCCCCCCGGTGGTCGTTCTCAAAAGGTGCACCGATGGCCACGTCGTTAAACCCGTCCAGGTTGAGGTCCGACACCGCGGCGATGGCCGTACCGAAGCGGGCGCCGCACGGTTCATTCTTATTGGTGCAGCTGGCGGAGTGGGCAGTGCAGCAGGACTGATTGACAGGCTTTAAAGTGAACTCGTGCTTAAACTGGCCGTCCTGGAAATAGAGCAGAGACAACAACATCACAATCTGACAGAAGCTCTTTCAATCGACGGCAAATCCTCTTTCTACTGAACCTTCTGTACCTGGTCGAGTTTGTAGACGTACACTTGTCCCTGCTCGTCTCTTTCCGTGCCCATGTACATCGGAGCTCCGACCAAGAGGAGATCCGTGAAGGAATCTCCGTCCACGTCGACGGTCTGCAGGACGCTGCCAAAGTAGGAACCAATCTGCAAAACCAAACAACATCGGACAATGATGATTCAGAAAACAACACAGGTTAATACAGTCTTATCTCATTTAAAGTCGGCCTGAAGAAAGATGTCTTCTCTGCACCCAGCCACCAGACTGAGGTAGACTCACCTGTTGTCCTTTCAGGATCTGAGAGACGACGATGTTGTTCTTGTCATTCAGACGATAGACAACCACCCGGCCTGTGTGGTTGTACCGCGGCGCTCCTGAGATGTACAGCACTCCATCAGGGGTGGATGCTGACTGAACATCATAGCCTGCAGAGAGACGCGCGCATACACAAGTACACAAAGTATTCAATTCAGTGCATTCTGTACATAAACGTGCGTCAACAGGAACGTGTCAAACAGCACTCAACAACATCAGGAGAAAAACAACTATGGCTCTCGTTGAAGGGTATTTTTAAATGCTTCTTCTGCCAACTGTTTACTTCTAACTGTGAGGAGGAAGCTATAAAACACTCCCTCCAAACTGGCAGGAACACACACACACACACACACACACACACACACACAAACGCACAAATGCACGCACACAGGCTATGCATGCAAAGTGTGCAGTCAGACCATTAGGTATGAGCGTGTGCCAGCAGCTGAGTTTACAGTACGCGAGCCTGGACCCACCAGGGCTCTTTCTAATGACATGTTGATTAAATAACTTGATATTAAGACGCTGCGGTTGCTCTTAGAGCCATAAAAGGCAGCAGGACGAGAGGAGCAGAAGAGAAAAAGGCATGCATTTATTATTTATGTGACAAAGAGACGGACAGCATCTTACTCCTCCATTTAACAGAAACTGTATTTATTCTGCAGCTGTAAAAATTCACCCAATCTCTAGAAAGATCTAGTTTATCTCTCTCTCTGTGCAGCACATAAACACTCTTCTTGGACGTCTAAAAACTGCATTACTGTATATTATTCAGCTTATTAACAGGTGTATGTTTTTGTGTTTTTTGTGCAGCAGACGGCACAGCGCAGAAGCAAACCTGGAAGCAACAAAACGATTGATAAAATACGCCTCGGGTCCTTTACGGCGCTGCGAGCGGACTCACCGAGGTACCCGGCGAGTCCTTCGTACCCGACCTCGGCCTCTGGGTCGTAGAACTGGGTCTTCCCCGGAATGATCGTCCCTCCAGCAGTGTGCATCACCACGGTCCCGTTCCAGTCAAACGCTCCCACCGCTCCCAGCATCAGGCCGTCCTACGAGAGACGACAGAGCTGAGATCAGTCGGATATGAGATCAGAAGAATCAGAACGACTTCTGTCAGTTATTATATCATCTTCACTGTGGTGGAAGAAGCACTAGAATCCATTACATTAACACAATGTAAAATAAAAAGTAAAAGTACAGAAGTGTCATCATCAACATGTACTTAAGTTAAAGTACTTTAACTTAAGTTAAGTTAAAGAACTCATTATGTAAAAAGGCTGCTGGAGAGTTATTACTGATGCATTAACGTGTAGGAACTGCTTTAAGATGAGATCATTTTACATATGTTCGGGTAGATTATTCTACGAAAATGATATTTTATTTGTTAAACCTAGATTTGCATACTACAATATGAGTCACTAGAAGAACTAAAGTTGTCAAGTAAATAGATGAAGTACTCTAAATGTAGTCTAGATTAGATATAAAGTAGCATAACATGGAAATACCACCAAGTATAATTGTACTTGAGTGCAAATGAATGAAAGTACTTACTTACCACCACTATTCAAAAAGAGGAAATAGTATAACTAGTGCAGAAACACTTAATTAGTTAATTAATCAAAAGAAAATTTAACCGCTTACGATTTAGAAAATGTATAAATTGATATTAATGAAGGAAAACGTAGAAACTTTCAGTGGTTCCAGCTTGTTAAATGGTTCTGCTTTTCTCTGTCATATCATTGTAAATTAAACATGTAAAAAATGTCAAAATGAAAATAAATAAACAACCTGGATAAAATAAAATATAGTAGAATACATCACAAAGCAGAAAACTAAAATACATACACTTCAATCAATCTTTTTGATTGTATCTGCAGGATACAGAGTTAATTGATAGGAAAGGGAGGGGTCACACAGGACATCACATGAACCATTAGTCACAATGAACTTCATCAAGAGCCTCTTTCCCGCTACTGAGCCTTAAAGCGAGGCCTCCGGTGTCTCACAGTGACTCAGTCTGGTTGCGTCTGGTCGAACGAGCCACAGAGACAGAATACACAATGACGGAAGAGGAAGAGGTGACAAGCGTGAGTCAGGAGCAGGAAGAGAGTTCGTTTTTAATGAGAAGCAGGAACCACCTAATGAACCAACTCCAAAGGCATGTGAAGGAGCAAACGCAAGCAGTGGAGCAGTGAACAAACATCTGATTCAACCTCCCCCGCTGTCTCTAGCACTAAAATATGCCTCGTGTTTACCTTTCGATCCCTTTCCGACTGTCTCGCACATGCTCTCCTGAACGCGATCAGCCTGCAGTCTGCAGCGCCGTGAGGACAGAGAGAGCCTCTGTCTGAAACCCTCCACTGACCCGGTGAATCACCGTAGGGTTGAAGATGCACTGCAGATAACACTGCGGCTTTGTGTCTGGACTAGTTCATTAGTTGAGCAAACATCCATGCCAACACATTGACTTCCACCTCATCAGATAAACGGCTCTCTCTAAAACTAAACCGCCTGCAGACGTCTAAACTCTGCCGTGATCTCAAGATACGATGCACTCGTCTGTCGCTGGGTCTGCTTCGGTGATTCTACAGTCGGTCGCTGACTTTTACTCATATGGTATTTGTGTATTCATCTGACATACATACATACATGGATTTAGACTTACTTTGGAAGTATGCGCACTGAACCCAGCTTGGGACATCTCCATCTCAAAGGAGGAGGTGAAGTTGCCGGTTGTAGCTGCGGATGGAAAAGTTCATTTTAACCTTTATATAATAAAATAAACAGCACATAATACAGTGTTGTTAGTATCTCCTGGTCACATTCCTATTCATTGTTGGATGGAGAGAGTTTAGTAAAGATGGTGTCCTCTTTAAAGGACTAATTAGACTTAGCTTTGTGTTTACCGTAGGGACATGAAGGTGGTGTTCACCCTCTCATCTACAGCAGAATTCATTTTATTTAATACACTGAATACAGGAGCAGGCTAGCTGTCTCCCTCGTTTTAACCCTTTGTGCCGCGTGTGTTTGCGTTTACCTTCCAAAGCGAAAATCTTGCTTCCCAAAGCGTCCACGATGGTCAGCAGCGCCACCTCGTCGGACACGTTGAAGAAGTGGTCTGCCAGCGGCTCGCTGGAGATGGACCCGATCTCCTTAATGAACTTCTGCACTTCTTCTGCACTTTTGTTCTGACGATTGTAGTCTCCTAAAACCTGGAAGAGATAAAAGACAATCTTAATAACAACATCAGACTGAGTGACTAACTAACTGTTTACACTTCCCTTGATTTCATTTGAATGATGTTGCTTTTTTATGACTAAATTATCAAACTCTAACAGATTTACTGGCTGGTTCACTGCAATCAATCAATATTTCAATAAACCGTAGTTTGTACCCACAGCGATGCCAAACCTCTCGATGTCGTCGTCGTCACAGTCTCCGATGACTTTGTCCAGGTTATAGGAGTCGTGTGACTCTCCGTCAGTCACAATCACCATGACTTTCTTCACCCCGGGTCGTGCGCCGCGCTCCGGCATGAAGGCCTCTTTCCTGATTGGTGCGACATTTTCAGTCAAAAGAACGTAAACATCTGGAGCATCTGCTGAAACGGGACCTTAAATAAAGCCCGTTGGCTACTTCACGCTCATGAGAGTGGCGGGAGGTCTTTCTTTATTTCATGCATTTGTCCTCCTTGTCAAAAACTGGCACTTGCATTACCCACAATGCAACTCGACCACTGTCAGTTCAGTCAGAGACTCTGGGTTTATTATTTAAAACATTTCTAAAACATTTTTCACATATGCTGTCGTACCAGATACATGTCGGACCAATCAGGGAACTTCTTCTGGATATTTTAGAATAACATCTGACCGATGACAGCAGTGTTTTAACCAAAAGACTGGGAGCTTGTCTGAGTCCCTTGTCCAGCCAACTGGAAGCGACACGCTCCCGTTCATCTGCCTATTAAACCTCGGCAGACCACGCTGACGTAACCGAGAACTGTGGCCCCGCGTTGCCAGGCTCGCCCCAAACGAGGAGGGAAGGGTTGGTGTGGAATACCTGGCAGTATCGATGCCCAGGAAAGTCATGGTCTTGAAGCCGGTCTGCTGAGGAAGTTCTTCAACAAATTCCAGCAGATTCCGAGTGTTGTCGAACTGGCTCAGGTTGACGCGGTGAGTCACCGTCTCGCCATAGGACACTATCCCCACCTGGAAAACACACACATGTTCCTCTGAACGTTATCCTACATTACAATATCATTCTCCTTCTTTCTGTGTTCCGCTCTTCTCTCCCTCCCCCTCGCAGACAGTCTGCTGAGGATGTGGTCGGGTCTGGTAGGGTTGATGTGACACACTGTTCTTTATGCAGAAGGCAGAGGACTTCAGCAGCCATGGAAGATGTGACTTACGACCACTGGGCGCCGCAGCGAGAAGACTTTCCAGTGTTTCCCTCTGGAAAACTCTCCAGCAGCTCCAGGCTCAGATCAATGTAACCATAATAAAAACCAAACCACCCAATCGAGGAGCGATCCAAGACAAGTGGACAGAAATACACTCAAGGTATAGCTTACTAAGGCAGAGGCTAAAATTACTTTTAGTTCACGAAGTCTCCTTTATGAAGGACACATCGCAGTTACTCTCACTGTTGGCACCGTGTGGGAAATTCCATAATGGTGGGCACTTATGTCATCAAACATAATATAATATGAAAAATTGAGTTGGCAGCAAACAGTTTATTCCTTCATTCATGCTACAAGCCATTCATCCAGAACCCATTTAGGTTTGAGACAGAAAGAGCAACTTCCAGCAGCAGGAAACATGACTCTTCTTTTAAAAAATCCTTGAAAGTCTTTCATTCATGCGACTGACCTGCGAGAGTTTAGGTCCGATCTCAATGTTCTCGATGAAACGCCGCAGAAACTCGATGATGCTGCTCCAGGGGTAGATGCTGTTCGATCCATCCAGAACGATCACGATGTCCAGCTCTTTAGCACAGTCTGCAACAAAGCCAAACAAAGTTGTTGTTTCATTTCTCTGCATGCAGCTACAGGAGATTGTTTTTTTTATTTGGTACACATTAAATGTTTTATCTTTAAACTTCTCCAAAAGAAGGACGTCTGGTTTGAGTCGCTGATTTCACTCCAAAGACAGAAATTAGATTATGCAACACATCCAGCCCCCTTCCTGTTTACTTGTGCCCACAGCAGACACACAACCAGTAGCTGCTAATCAAAATGTAATAATGCAGAGCGGCGGTTCCCAACCTGGGGGTCGGGACCCCCACAAAGGGGTCACAGGTTAAACTGAAGGGGTCGCAGGAACAGAATTCAATAAATCACCGGATCATTTGGGGTCTTTTTAAAGGAATAGTTCGACCTCTAAAGTTCACTCATTAACATGCGATACTTGTACTTATAGGATGAGGATAATAATGCAAGGCATCATGTCTTTCACATCGCAGAACCTTTATTTTTCTCACTACTGATCCCATAGAGATGCACTGTAGTAATTGGCCTACATGGGGCTAATTTCTCCATTCGTCACACATTCACACTTCATGCAGAGACTGTTAGGGTTCCTCATGTGAGTCATGAAAGCAAAAAGAAAGTCCCCAAAGGCCGCGCCCAATCTCTTATAGTTCTTACATTTACTTTAATTCAGCACTTATCAAATCAGTTGAAAACGTGAGACATGTTCATCGTTTTTATGATCAGTCTGCGTATGTGTCGACTGAAAGACTCATAGAAAGAGAACTATCACTGCAGGCTGTTTACTCTCTGGCTCTCTCTCTCTCGGCTGTTTCCTTCCTGGGAAACGGAGTGCAGGCGCAGTAAACTGTCTCCTAACTTGGGCATGCAGCGCGGCAGAAGGGTCGGGCCGGGCCGGGCCGGAGAGGGATGGGGGTCGCAGACAAGTTTACATTAAGAAGAATGCTCTAATCTCCCTCTTCGCTGAGAGAGAGGGTGAGTTTGATGTCAGGGTCTTGGGTGGTACTACTGTGAGGAGTAGATCACGATCTCCTATCACAGAGTATGTCACGTCCTGCGTAGAATGTGCGGAGTCTTTTTTGTCTTTGTCAGGCAGCGTACCTTGCACGGCCGGTGCCACGGAGTTGAGGATCTGGAAGGATTCGCTGACATTGGCGCACACTCCTGAGATGTACTGCTGCTGGCCGCACATGTAGCCGTACTGAGGACCACAGGCCTGTGGAGACGAGACGCACGCATGCAAACAAACAGAGGCTGCTTGAGAAAATAGTCACAGACTGGTTAGCTTTTCCACCAGTATTAGGTCATGGGTGAGGGGAGGAGCAGGGCTACTGAGGACAGAAACCAAGAGGAAAGAACTCCTCAAACGGAAGATTACAACGAGACTATTAAAAGCCGCCGTAGAGCCCTTCAGACTTCTCCAGAGAGAAGAGGGAAACAGAGAAACGTAGGGCTTCAAAATGACCAACAACAACCGGAAAATTGCATAACGTTAATCTCTCAGCATCACTTCCTTAGATTTCCCTCTGTGCTCCATAACCTTTCCTCACACTGGGAGGGATCCTGGCCTTCAGCAGCTCTGGGAGGCTTTGAGCTAAACGCTAACATCCTGATGCTAATTGGCAAACGCTTCTGTGCTAACATTTGCTAATTAACAATAAACAAAAACTATAACTGAGGCTGATGGGAATGTCATCTGAAAGAAATTAGATTATCTAACACATCAAGCCTTCAAAATGAAAGCCCTAAAACAAGCACTGAATCCAGATGTCAGGTTTTTATGAGTTGCATTAATATATATTGGCCACTAGTGTATTGTTTCTGTCATTTTTTTTTAAACTCTGCTAATCTAAATATAATTTTACTGGAGTTCATAACCATGAAGTGGAATGGGTGTCACCACCTCCTACATACTCATGCACACATTTCTGCATACAGCTGATTTACAGTGTTACATTCCCAGGACATGAAGCCTCACTGAGAAACACGGGAGGGTCAAGCCCACTGTTTCCACACAGACCAAAGGTCCAGTGAACATATACTCGCTTCCCAGTTCAGGCCTCCTTTTGCCTTTTGGTATGGAAAATGTACTATAAAGCAACTTCCCCCTTACCAGAAATCCCCCGTTGGGATTGGTCACCAGCGTGGTTCCCATGGTCATGTTCTCCTTGACTTCATGTAAGTTGGGAACCGTTGTGTTTTCTAAAGAGAAAAAAAATAGGGACGAATAAACAGAGTGAGACAAACACAGAGCAGCACAGAGGAAGAGCAGCTGGACAAATTCCTCTTCTGTATTTTCCCAGAGGAAGAGCGCCGCTCGGCCTCTGTCCTTACCTCCCTCCACCACGAGAAGATGTAATAACCACTGACGTGTGGTTAAATATAGCACCTTTCATTAGTTTACCTCGGTGTTCAGCTTATGGCAGCTAATAAAGGATGCAGAGCACAAACCAACATGTTTTGCTGGTGAACATCCCAGTCGCAGTGAGGAAGAAATAGAGGATTTGAGTCATTAAGCAATCACAACATGTGGCTAAAATTAGCATGTTGTTACAAACGCTCCAACTTGGGAATGTTTTCTTCACTTACCGCATATTCTCACAAACCCATTGACATGCTATTTCAATTCCGAATGGAGCTCTTTACCAATCCCTGTGAGGGAATTTTGATATTTAACCATTTCTGATTCTCATTAGCAGCCAATGTGCGCTCCACTGAAGTGACACGAAACAGAGCTGCTAGTAGTTAGTGTGACGTAATGACGTTTGATGACTGAAGTCCAGCCCTATTCTTCATCTGTGTGTGAATACAGATTCATGCTTTCTCCTTGTAGCCCTCCCCTATTTCCTGTCTTCATGCTTGATACTGAAGAGGAGAACACATCATTAAAAGATCTCTTTTCATCACTCCAACACGTTTTATTTGATGCTCAGTAAACAGGCGTCTCCCACGCACACACAGGGAGCTTTGATGTGAAAACAATGTGTCTTGTAAAGTGGCCTGTCGTTGTTTCCTAGCGCTCTGATAACATGAGTGAGGTGGACTGAGATCCTCATGATTCGTCCGCGTGGGACTGAGAGCAGCTCTGTGGATCTGCAGAGGAGAATACTGGCTTTGTCCTCAGTGAACTGTGAACCCCAGATAGCTATCAGAACAAATCGGACTTATTACACAATCCCTCTTGTTCCGCATCGACCTCTTGAAAATCAGAGAAAGCTAATGCTATTGTGGCTTCTGCTGAAATATATCACCGTGACAAATAATCATTTACTAGGTACATTTACTCAAGTGCTGTACTTAAGGACAATTTCGAGGTACTTGTACTTCATACTTCAACTACTTCTACGTCTATTTAGTCAAATTTGGACTGCATGACTTTAAAGAGTATTCTACACTGTTGTATATCTACTTTTACGTTACAACTCTTTTAACTTATAGACACATTATAACTATAGCATTTCATGATCATGTTCTCCAGTCACATACACACACATGCGTTCACATCCATGAGATCAGTTTATCTAGAAATCCACCACTGCTGAGTAGCTGCTCAGCCTGAAAGACTGCAACCTAAATGTTCAATTGTGTGCCGCCAACGGTTTATGTTTATTGTTTGTCATTTGGATTCCATTTTTTCCAAACAGAACGTAAACATACTAGTGCTGTTTAGCAGACCGTGGATGCTGGGAGTTTCTTGTCAGTATGTCATCACACATAATTGTCCCGGCTTAAACAACTTTCGATTTTATTGGTCGGACAGAACCGTGATTAAGAATTACAACATTACAACCGCACGAATGTAACTTCCATTATGGTTTGGCATATCTCTCTCCTGCGCTGCAAATCACGCAAAACCTAGCATGGAGACAGACTTGGGCGTCGCCGGTGGGCATAGACCGAAATGACTGTGTGAAAGACGGGCCGCTTGCTCGTCCGAGGTAAAAACGTCACTCACAACACAGCACTGTTGCTGTTGTCGTCATGCAATCCGCTCCCAGTTGTTTGCTGAGTTGTCTGAGTTGCTCAATCCAGTCCCAGTGGACGTCTTCCAGACTAAACTTGAGTTTCTGAGCTTTTAGGCTTTCGCCTGCTTAACTCATCCAAGATAAAAAAAACAAATGCAGCACTCTCCTCTGCTGAGTGGACGAGTATTATTTCCAGGCCTGACACAAGCCAGGCACTTAAAGCCAATACTTTACCAACAGCAGGAGAACTGTAGCTCCTGTTACTTGATAATTCTGAGCTGAGAGTTAGAGTTCAATCTAGCGCTCAGTCCTCCAATGTGGACCCACAGCAAAAGAAGTTTGCAGACTGCTGACCGGGAGCGAAGTTGTGTTTATCTGTTTAAGTAAGATATAATTGGAAGGATGAAACATTAAAACCTTGTTTATTTACTCTCTTCCTGTTCTGATGGGCCCCACTTCCTCCCCACTAGACCCAATCAGATATGCATGAGACTTAAACACACAGTAATACAAATACACACACAATATATTCGCAAAATCTCCAGATTATTTTCTCAGTTAATAAGGTGACATCCTCAAATGTCTGGTTCTGTCCAACCAACAGTCCAAAATCCAGCCAGAGATTATCTGACATTTTGAGTCATTAATCAATCAAATTGAATAACTGTTTCAGCACACACACACACACACACACACACACACACACACACACACACACACACACACACACACAGTATTCTTACTAGGCAGATCCAGTTTGACACACGTGTTGTCCCCCCTCCCCACAGGACACTTGTAGACGTCTCCTGTCCGTTTGGCTGGCTGGCCCGACAGCGGCGATCCAATCAGAACCCTGAATCAATAAAGAACAGTTGGTTCTGGTTGGTTAGAAACCCTGCCAACAACCACACACCAGCATCACAGTTTAACGATTACGATAACAAGCGCAAGTCAAATATTATTGCAGAAATGGAGCGTTGGCAGGCTGGAAGCGGTGACTTTAGATTTGCTTTAATTATACTTAAACATAAACAGAAGGCTCAGATTGGCTGATACAAACGGTTATAGTTGGTTTATGAATCTGTGGCTTTCATTTTAATAAGCCTGAAACTATGGCATGAAACTGAAATAACATTGACATAGCTCATTAAAAGAAAACACCTTATTATCACCTCATTACATACTAATGCATGACCTGCTGCAGATGTTTGCAGATCGCTTCACAGTCTTATCAAACATGCGTGCATCTGGTCTGTACTGGACCTGTGTTGTGCACGTGTTACACGACCGCGTTCACGCGTGAGCTTGGTAACGTATCGCGTCGCACCGTCAGTAAACTAAAAGGAGTCGGTCGTCTGCCTTCATCTGAGCACTCAGGCTCATTAACATTCCTGACCTCTAATGGGCTCTGGTCCTCTGGAGCGAGACCCAAAGTGGAACAACAACAACACGCTCTGCTGGGGCCTCCATCAGCTGTCTGTGAGAAGCACCGCAACACTGCTGACTTATTCATGATAAACAATCGGGATGAAACATACCTGCTGATTCTATTAATTCATCTGTAAATGATTAATGACTTCAGATTGTTTCTCTGCTAGTTTATCGTCTTAAACTAAACCTTACTTTTCTAATCCAAGCTTAATAACACGGTCAGGACAGAGGTCAGTTCACCACTTTGGTCCAAACTGAAGTGTCTCAACAAATATTTGATGGACTGTCATGATCATGATCGAGTTCATGGTGCCCAGAGGATGAATCCTAATGACTTTGGTGATCCCTGAACTTCATCTGGTGCCACCACCAGGTCAAAATCTTATGAATCGTCCAAGATTTTGGGAGAAACGATTCACATTTGTCTGTTCAGGCTGTTCTCATTCACTGTAAATGAATACTTATAGCTACATAAAAGTAATGCACTACAATTTGTATGCAACCCATGTAATGAATGAAGGAAGTCCGATGACGTAATGTAGTATAAAGAGCAACAAAGTCCACGTAACAGGGAGGTCGTGATGGAGGGATCGGTCAAACGAACGCAGGACTTTCACCCAGGAGACCGCTGTTTGTGTCTCCTGTGAATCCAAAGTCCTTACTTTTGTACGTAGCTACGCAAGTTAAGTCACAAATGTATTTATTTTAAGGAACAAACATAGTTATTGTAAACATAACCATGTAGTTTTGTTGCCTGAACAGGTTCTCTGCTATAGGAGCTTGCGCAGGCGCACACAATTATACATTGGTCTGTTAAATATGAAGGCTAAACCTTCTCACCTAACTCTTGCCAAGAAAGCTTTAAACACGTCATTTTTTGTTTACTCAATTGGCAGATTTTGTTTGTTTAATATTAGCCAATATGTCTAGATTCATCTACATAAACAAGCACTACTTTGTTTGCTTGAAGAAGGATTCTTTCGGCAGCGCAGTTAGTTGACTTAACAACAACATGGCGACATTGTGTGACATCAGCAGTCTTGTGAGAAAAGTTCTGTTTCTGTACTACAGTGGACCGATGTCTCCCCCTGAACTGTCTCTGCCACATGTAACACATGTCCTCTGTGCGGTTGACCCACCTTTCAACACTGCTGAGGTGCTCTGAAGAGCTAAAGGGTGGGGGTCTGGACGACACATCTGTGTCTAATCAGTCGTGGTGATCACCTCCATCCTTTTCCCCCATAATGTTCTCCCACACGGACAAACGGAGGGCTACATTACATCTCTGCTTTTATTGCCCCTTCTCCTCATGTCCTTTAAACTTTCTCCATCATTGTTTCATCTCTTTATTTTCTTATAACGACTTTGACCAAGTTGTTTCTCCGGGTTCCTTCAATCGGGTCCTCGCGACTCGGGGCTCTTTGGGTAACACTTTGCTCTGAACTGGAACACAGAAGTGCTATCAGGAGATGCTGCAGAGCTAATGTGTTTTCAGGGAGCGGCGTGGAGGCTCAGTTACAGCTGGCTCCACTGATTAGCTGTTTGTGAATTATTGTAATAGATCTCATATGAGCTTGATAAGATCGTTACCGCAGAAGACCCACCAGGTACAGCCATGTGGGAAAGAACCGGCGCTGGTGTTGCAACAGGTTGGAGAGAAGCAAGCTGGGAAATAAAGAGCGGAGTGACTGAGGGAGGGATGTAGACACAGAGCCAATAACCACACTCTAATAGCCTTTAACAAGGTTTTTAAAAATGCGCTCCCAGACCGCTTCAGCAAGGAGCCACGGACGCTTGGTTTCAGTGTGTTTACAGGCTCGGTGTGTGGATGCTCTGGTGGGACGTTTACGGTTAACAGCTAGAGCCGTAAAGGCAAGGAGCCTCATTACAGCAGCAGCTGCTGCGCTCTCCTTCACCTAGTTTTACAGGTTCATAAAGGACTCTTTTTTTTCTTCACTTTTGTTAATGTTGAGGATTTGAATTAAACTGAACTTGGTATAATAAAATGTTCTAATGCTGAACCCTTTTTGGCCAGGCCTCTCCAAAACAACACTTTGTGATAAAGAATTATGAGGACCACCTGAAGTTTGTGAACAAACAGAAAAGAGTCGATACTGTAGCCAAGTTTACATCAAAACTTCCAGAAAATCCTCAAAAGAAAATAGAAAGGAATGTGTGTTTCTGTCCGCTACCATCATGCAAATGTTAGGAGTTGTGTGCATTTGATTTCTCTCCTAATTAAGTTTGTGCTTCATTTGATCGCATTCAATTCAGACTTGATGTTAGAATTCTAATGGAAAAGTTACAAGGTCCAATCCTGCATCCTGGTAAATTGCCGTCACGCATGTCCGAAATGGGAGACGAGGAGGAAATTGTGTTGTGGTGAAAGATGATGAATGTTGATGCCGCTCACCATTTCCCCTCGCTGTTCTCAAACTGCTGGACGGTGTAGCCAAACATGTCCTCCAGTGGACCGCTGAATGACAGGCCGTTTTTCTGGTCCACGTTGAAGGACAGCACACACGGCAGCAGCACTGCAGGGACGGAGGGAAGGGAAAGGAAAAGGTCACGCAGGAAGCCAGAGACTGCTGTTACATGACGATTAAATAATATGATTAATAAATAATCCAATCCTAAAATAAGAGACTTGTGTATTCATTGTCTAATATAAGAAAGCCAAAGTACAAGGTCAGCATGAACAAACATTATTAATGAATATTTAAAGAACGTTCAAGATGCAAAATGAAGCAACAGAATAACTTCATAAATAATAAACACTTTGCTCTACTGTATGAGGGATGAACTGCGTGGACACATCCCACACACAGAAACAGAGTCGTTGTGGAGGACACTGGAGGAATTTCAAACATCAATGCGAAGTACTTTTGGTCCGAGTCGAGTCTGACCTGCAGGACAATGGCTTCTTCTCTGCACCGAGCGCCGTCTGCGTCCGTCTGTCACTGAGCTGAGTATATATCACAGAGGCTCTATATGAATCCGTCCACGCCTCATTGTGCCTGCACTACAACGACACTCTTTATATCTACTGTGCGAGGGAATTCCTCCGGTGTAATTATTCAATTTGTGAGGGAGTGCAGAAGGAGCAGCGAGACTAAAAAAAGGACGAGCAGACACAGACCACATACATGGAGACACAAATAAATAAAAAAAGCAGCTATTTGTTTGATGATGATGCTTCGTAGCTAATGCGTCTGACCTCAAAGTCGAGAGAGAGAGAGAGAGAGAGAGAGAGAGAGAGAGAGAGAGAGAGAGAGAGAGACCATATGGAGTCTGGATTGTGCCGCCAAAGTAATGAAGAGACTTTTCAGCCACGCAAGCGGAGCAGCTCAAGGCCGCCGATTGTTCCGTGAGTCTTAAATATGTCCACACATATTGGTTGCATTGCTCTGAAATGTTGTGCAGGCATTCATGGTCCTCGGAGGATGAATCACGACGGCTTTTGCGACCCCCTGACTTTTCCTCTAGCACCACCCTGAGAATGACACTTCTGGTTTTGAGTCACATATCTCAGTGCTTCTCAGGATGAACTGTAATAACTTTGGTGATCCTTTAACTTTTCACCCAGAGCCGTCGTCAAGTCAAAAATACGGTTAACCCTTAATAACCAAATACCTGCACAACCCACCATGCGGCGCAGTCTCTCGTCTGGTGTTAGAAGGACATGCTTGGTAGAGGACAGACAGGGACAGCGATACAAACAAGGATCAGTGCTTGTAGGCCGTAACTCAAGGAGGCTTAGATGCATGAATTGCTGTGAATGCAATCAGGTCTGCTACCAGCCCCTCTCACTGCTTTCTTATAAACAGAGGACTTAAGACAACATGCTGCTGCCAGTCATCATCCAGCCATGTTTGGATGAAGAGAGATGGACAGAGAGAGAGAGAGAGAGACGGACATGCAGAGTCATATACTGGAATCCCAGCCAAGAAATATTATCCCCCTGCTTTGTCCCTCGCTCATTGCTGTACTTCCTCTGTTGCCCCTCTCCGTCTCTCAGAGAAGCTCCATTTCCTGTTCCAATTAACCTGATTATAGACATTCCCTCAAATCCACAGGTGCGTGCGCACACACACACACACACACACACTCTCACACACACACGCGCGCACACACAACTAATTTAGCTGATTTAAGATGGCTCCGGGCCAACCAGGCCTTTACCATTTATCACAGAATGAACTCAAGTACAGTTCAGAGTCCCGCTGGCCTGAGCTGTAAATTACAAAGGAACGTCCTCTGTCAGTTGGCAGTCTTTTGTGTATTCCAATCTCATTTAGCGTTTGGTGTCTCCTCTCTCCGCTCTGCTCAAATCACAACCAGCGAGGTATGTAGCTATTTTCGTGAGCTGGGCGAACATCTGCCCTGGAAAAGCCAATATGAGGGCTTCTCCCTTTGTGGATGGAAATGGCCTCATGAGCCTCTGAGGTATTGCCGTATAAAACTGTCCATCAGTGTCTGGAGGGTTCGTACTGTGCTCTATTCTACACGTGGTGAGCAGAGCAGAAGGAGCTTTTCAGCCATGCTAGCTGCATGGTGCTATTTCAGTCGGTCCACCACTTTGCTCCAGACTGATATACAACCATTGGATGCACTGCAATGGAATTTTCTTCCAGTCAGGATGAATTTGGAGATTTTTTTGACTATTTTGGCATCAGGTCCAAATGTTAACATGCCAGTACTTAAGACTTAGTCACGTGACCTCAGCCATTGGTTTGTGGACTACGGTTTTGAAGCCTTGAGTTCAGCGTTTTGGCCATCGCCATTTTGTTTTTGTTGCAACCAGAAGTGACACAAGTTAACTCTCATTTGACTCTAAATGGACCATAATTTACCCAATGAGCATCATGCTGTATTGAAGAAGACTTCAGATGTTCACAATGTTTACTGAGGTAATAAATCAAGAGAGAAGTAGAGTCATTTCCTCATAGACTTCTATACAACCAGACTACTTTCTGCAACCAGAGTCGCCCCCTGCTGGCCATTAGAAAGAATGCAAGTTTACAGCACTTGCAGCTAATGACATCCCCATCAGCCTCAGCTGTGTTTTGTGTTAAGTTCTAGTTATGTTAGCATGCTAACTTGCTAAACGGAGACGGAGAACATCTTAAGCATTATAACTGCTGATGATCAGCATGTTAGCATTTCAACATGTTGATGTTAGCATTTCGCTCAAAGCCTCACTGTGGTTTAGTGCAGCGGAGCAGAACAGCATGGCTGTAGATGAGCTTCAACATGAAGAGGAGACTGGCTGATGAAATACAGTTCATGTGTGTCATTGTTTATCATAACAAAAAATCTGCTTTTTGCTGACCAGAAAAATCGAATCTAAATTGGCTGAAATATCACAGCCCTGAGACTACAGCAAGCGACCAATGAACGGGTCTGTTTTTGGTCAAACCCCATGTGGTCCTGATTGCTTCTGGCAGTCCGTCAGCCACACTAACCCACAATAAAACCCTGCTCCCCTCTCGGCTACAGTTCTCAAAACAGAAACGACTCCATTTCAGCGTCTAGCAATCCAGCAAGAAATCAAACTAAGTGGCCACAGTCAGATCCCTCTGATCCAGCCAGAGCAGGAGGCAGCAAAGATCAGCACCTGTTGGCCTGTGAGACATCAGACCGGCTATAAAAATGACCCAGAGTCAGCACCTGTAAGCTTCAAAGCCTCGCTCAGCCACGGTAAAAGCACACGCCCGACCGGCACCTGCTCATCTGTAACACGTCTAACCGACTATGATCAGCTTTAAAGCTTAACGCGAGTCAGCGCCTGTAGGCAACGAAGTCATTCAGCAGCCGTGAAACTCAACCTTAATCAGTTGAGGTGAGACACACCAAGTTGATCCAAGACAGACACTGAAAACAAATCCTCTAAATTTAAAGAAAGCAAACGGACGTCAGTGTGAGTGAGAGGAATCATGTGTTTGTGACGGTGATGTCAGAGCCTTAAAGAACATCAAGGCTTTGGGTGGGACCTGGACCTTCATGCACCATGAACTATGCACTACTGGCAAAAGAGAGGAGCTTCATATTTTGGAATGGGCAGGTTTATAAAAGTGAACTATTTCCAGATTTCAGACTTTGTTCTTTTATCACTTTGTCTTTTCCACTGCCCTTCCTTTCTCAGCTTTCCCGTCATACTTTCCCATAATTCTACTCTGACTGTCAGTTTTTCAGCCAATTTTCTTCTTGTTTGTTGCTCCAGCAGCATAAACACTTTGCTCTCTAGTCACTCTGGTTCAGATCAGTCATGAGCTCAACTTCTGACAGGTTTTTTTTTAGCTCTGCTGACTCCGACTTCATGTTCTCATTTGGCTGTCTTTTCAGTTGCTGCTTATTTCTTGGCATATTTAAAGGACGTGGGTGTGCGGTGGAGACGAGGGGTCACGGTTGTGGGCGTGTTTGAGTTTTCATTTGCACGGGGGAACACAAGGGACGGGGAGTTTTATTGCTAATGTCTGCAGACAGAGGAAGATATAGTTTAATTAGACAAGCTCCACCATGATTAGAAACAAGACTACAAGTCTGCAGCCGTGCTAGAGGCTTCCAATGTTGCAAATTTGGTGAAACTTGCCCCTGATGTTTGACTAGCACTGAAAAGATTTGACCCGATGACGTTGTCAGATAAGATAAGAAGGTAGTTCCCCAAAGTTATTACATGAACATGAATGTCAACTGATGGATTCATCCTCTGGGGATCGTGAAATGATGCTGATCTTTGACCTGGCACACAGGGGAAGGTAAAGGTCTCATCCTGGTCGGTTTGGTTCATCCTGGGGAACATGAACATGTGTTCGATATGTCCTGGCAGTTACTGAGATATTTAAGACATCGCCATAGAGCCCCACCAAATATCATCTCCTTTAACTCAGCTCGCAATTCAGTCTGCTTCCTCTCCTCCACCCATCCATTCATCAATCCTCATCCCATCCCTCTCTGCCTCAAGAGCCTCGTCGGTCCCTCTACTGCTTCCTCCTTCCATTCATCTTCGTCTCCATACCTCCCGTCCCAGCGTCTCTCTCCGCTCTCCTTTCATTCATTGACTGAACGCGTCGGCTCAACGGTGTCAGATTCCCCTCTCCGAAACTTCCAGATGTATCCTCTGGAGCTCTGCTTTTCGGCTTACAAGCTGAGACCCACACATGACATCATCCCCCAAGACGGTTGTCAAAGCTCCCCCCCCCTCCCCAAATTCACTGCGTATACTGTAGGGCTGGTTGACACTCCTTTAACCATATCCCCCTATAGCAGACACATGCACACTCTGTGTCTGTTAAATCTGCTGATCACAACAGTTTTAACATCCAGGGAGCAGCTGGGATGGGGGGGGGGGGGGGGGGGGGGGGGTCCTGGGATAGATCAAACACCTCTGGAGGAACTAAAAATACACACACCCGAAGGTCAAATAATGACCTTCCTCCAGAATCAATAAGCAACGTGCAAAAATAATCGTGCTACGCCTCAAATACTGCAGCCGTGAGGCTTGTGGGTAAACGTCAAACGTCCTACAACTCTTAAAACATCACGGCGGAGTTATTTTGCAAAGTCGGTGAAGCCAAAAGGAAATATTTAAAGAAAACACAGAAACAAATGAGAATCCAATGAACAGGAAAGAAGGAGTTCAGCTTGTCGTCACTTATCCTGCGAAAACACGGAACAATTTCCTGAGTGTAAAAAACTGAGTCTCGTTTTAATCAACATGCTTTGTATAATAAACAACACGCGGTACAACTGTACTGCTCTAATTATAGTTTTACAGAGTACAGGCAGTACAATGCGTCTGTGTTATTCTTAGTGTGTTTTGAATAAGTGATAAGGCTTTTAGCCAGACTACCACTAAACAGACCAACACACACGTTCATCTGCACTGTCCACTCAGACCGATCACTTCTTAATTGGCGGAACAAGAATAAATAAATAGTAGAGAGCTTCTTGCTCACTGCCGGCTCTTTAGGATCTTTGCAATTCATTCATATTAAAAAAACAAATGAGAATTTGCTTCATGGTCATTTCAAATTCACAGTTTTTCTTTTATGTGTCAAGCTGATCAGGAAGAAGATCTCGCTCTGAAAGGAATAGTTTAGCACACATTTCTCTCCTTTCAGTGCTTACTCCCTACTGTAACCTGTCATACAATACAAACAGCTGTATATGTTAATATATATATACAATACAAACAGCTGTATATATATACATATACAGCAGATGTTTGCAGATGTAATGTTACTGCCATGTGACTGAGTGTCACTGTTGATCGAGAAGATATTTCAGTGTGATCACAACACATGACTATTTGATTATTATTTATGAAAAGTTGCAGCTGCGCCTAACTGTTCTTTAACGTTTAATGATTCACTAGTTCCTGATATACTGAAAGCATAAAGGTGAAAACGATGCATACGGCTAATAAAGAAACGGACGTCTGCTGTGGAAACAAAAGTGTTTTTTATTGTTTGGTATATTTATTTAGAGGTAAAAAACTCTTCCGTGGATTGAGGCTCAAAGAAAAGAAAGAGGAAACATTTTTTACACACAAAACCCTGGTGAGTTTCAAATGGCTTCAGTTCCTTCCTCGACCATTAACGTCGAGATGTTTCTCACTCCTGAAGACTTGAAATCACCTGAGGCCACTAAGGATCTGTCACATGAACTACATCACATCTTTTACTGTTTCTTCTCTGCTGCTGACTTCAGTTTGCCCTCTCCTCTCCGCACAATACTGAGCAGATAGATGTTATTTCACAGAGACGCAGCCGTTTGGTGAAATTCTGCTATTGGTACGAACCTCAGACTTTCCTACTGTTACTACATTTTTATGCCACATCAAAAGGCTTTCAGCCAACGACTACAGAGGAACGTCTCAGAACGTTAACGGTAAATGTGAGGTCTGGAATAAAGTGGAAGCAGTGAACTTACTGTATGTACTGATCTGTACAGGATCTCATTTTGTTTCTATAATATATATATATATTGTTTTTATGTATTAAAGTGGTTGAACAGGACTCATGTCCAGAGATGGAAGATGTTTGTTTTGTACTGTAACTGTGCTTCTCAGTTAGTAAATGAATGTCGTGTTGCCTGAAATGATTGTTATGAAATAACCATTTTTGTTTCAGTGTTTCGTAGACACTGAACAACCACACAAGTGAGACTGTGCAAAGTGTGTGTGTGTGTGTGTATGTGTGTGTGTGTGTATGTGTGGGGGGGGGGGTTCGTACTTGTATATGTCAGTAGCCTAACTGTGCTGTGTATTGATAAACTCCATGGAGCTGACCGTGGTGCTGAAGAAGCCCCCCCCCCCCCCCGTTCTCTCAACTTTATTTAAAAACACAGAACCAAAGGAGTCGTTGGTGGTGCGGTTCGTTTGTGTCAGGTGAATGAAATAAACCGGGTCTGCCCTCGCTTTTAAACATTCCCAAATCTCCGCCTGCTTGTATGAACATTATGCACATCCGTTAACGTCTGTCCGTTAACGTCTCGTTATATGAATCAAAGCGGACGAAGAAGAAGAATCAGCCTCGTTCTGACAGCAGATTGTAACAGTGAAACACTTTCTCTCCGTGGGAAACGTTTGCGCCGGGAGAAGAGCATCGTGACGAGCGTGGCCGGTCCGTGTCGGCCTCTCGTCGGAGAGGTCAATGTGAAGACGTTGCCCCAGGCAGACGCCACAGCTCCACCGCTCCCTGTGTGATGCCAGTATGATGGATAGCTCCGGCCCGGCGCTGGCCTGGGAGAGCAACTAGTAAAAGGGGGAAGGAGGGGCTGGAAAAGGCCTGGTGCACAGATGCAGCGTTGCTCTTGTTAAAGAAAACACACACACAGAAACACACACGTCCAGGATCTGAGGCTATCAGCACTTAGCCGGTAGAGAGAGAGCCCCAGAGGACTACGAGCATCTGTGTGTGAGACTATATCATGTGCTTCTTCTGGCAAGATGTGACGGGGTCTTGGTTGGCACACACTGACAAAAATGAGGAAGTTACTCGAGACAAAAGAGAAGTTTTAACACCAGCTCCGTTGAGAACTTCATGAAACTTCATGAAACAGAGTTAGGTGTGAAACCGCATGTAGCTCTCTGCACCACACCACTACTTTAACTGTAGCGGCAGTGGCTCACATTACCGGTCACGGCATGTTTTTTGGAGGCGCTGACAAACAACTTGCTGACCGCTGCAACATAAAACACAGAAGCAGCGGCGACGACGCTTTTAAAAACAGAAGCAGTGGATGTGCGCTCTCTCCTTAACCTCTGCGCGTTTCACTTTTCTCCTTGTTTGTTGCTCAGTCTCCTCCCACATCCAGTTGTCTGAAGAGGACCTCCCCTCCGACTCCCTATCACCTCGCCGGCAGCTCTCCTCTCCCGGCTGCCCTCCGTGACACTCTCCCCCTTTTTCACCTCCCTCTCTGCTCTGCTGCCCCCCCCCCCCCCCCCCCCCCCCCCCGTCCTCCTCTTTGCCCCCGATGCCTCACAACAACTGTCTGGTGCCAGAGGTCACATGACCGAAAAATACCTCAAGCACACACACACGAACTGACAGTGTGGCAGAGCGCAGATATAGACTCCTATAAACAACTGATGATCCGTATTTGCAGAAAGATAGATCTGCTTCTGAGGTGAAAGTGTTTGAATATGCTTCATATTGGCTCACTGGGGCTCAGAGGATGCCCCTGAAATGCTAAAATTGTAACACAAGTGATGAAGTGTGAAACACATGCAGAACGCTTTCATGTGTTCCATGTGTTTGTACATGTGTGTGTCTGTGTGTGGTTTCACCTTCCTCAGAGGTTAAGACCCGCGTAATCTGAAACGACATGCAGCGTCGCACCTTCACGGGCGCTTTGTTTATCTGAAGCGCTTTCATGGCCGATATCAGTTTCTCTCCAAAGTGTGTGTGTATGTTGTCGGCTGAAGTTGGGGGATTATTCTGCACTTATCTCACTATTATGTTTAGTTTTGAGCTTCGGGGCCACTTATAGGAAGATCACTTTTTCAAACACTTCACGGAGACGGGACCTGCTACGAGAATTAAAGCTGCAAGCGGAGATGAACGGGCCCTCGCACCTTAGCGCACGTTCCTGTATCCACTGTGTGGCGCTAGAGAACACAAACATGCATTATGTTGCTCTACATCGAGTGTAAACCACATCGGGCACATGTCATTTTAATCGGATGCCATTTGTCACAAAAACGCAGATTTCCTTTCGCAAACAGTCTCCAGCTCTGAGTTGTTTCTTCTTCTACTCTAAATATTCAGGGCGCTCCTGCAAAAACATGCATAGGAGGGAATTTGGCATCATTGATTTACTAAAAAGAAACCTTCTGTTTGAGTCATTGTCATGGTTAGTCAGATATGTGCAGCTCGGTTTGGAATGTCTGATGAACTTAAGAGTTTGCAACCAACGCTGGAGTTTTTCTGGTGAGGACACTGAACTCATAGCGTGTAGTTATTATAAAGTGTTACCGCAAATTTTAGGAGGCGGAGTTTAGGGGTCCAAGAGGGTTTTTTGTAGAGCTCATTTAGTCGCTTATGACTGTAAAATGTGAAGTCATTCGGACATATGGGCCGAGGGGGCTCGCCTTTCCAACTGGCGCTAGCGACCAGTGGCTCAAATGGCAACTTCTGATAGAACACGTTAGCTATTCATTCACAACCAAAAAGCTAACAACACACGCAACATGAGGGAAAGCTTAGCTGCTTGAGACTTGTTGAAATGGCTTCACGTTCGTAGTCAGAGAGCAGAAGAAGTTTGGCACAAGCATCCCCTCGGCAACCCCAGAGTTTCCTTTTTATTTCTCTCTCACTTCCTCGTCTGCAGTGATGGCAGCAGACGGAAGATTGCGACGCAATGATGACTCAGCTCTGTGGCGGAACCCAAACCGGGTGTGTGTTACTGACAGTCATCACTAATGCACATACGAGAGACATTATTCCCAAATTACACTGCAACAAGGCGAAGGGCCTAGAGTCGCGCCGGCAGCTCTGTGGGACTGTAACGCTGAAGAAACGTCAAGAAAACGGCTTTAATAAATGAAACAAAAGTCGAGGACAAAGTGAATATTTTGACCTGATTGTGGCGTTGAGATAAAAACTGAAGTTCACAAAGACCTCGAGCGTCTGCACCAAACTGCAAGATAACGCTGAGCTACAAACAATCTGTTGGTGGCGCTAGAAGCAAAGTCAGGGGATCACCAAAATCAGCAGGATTCATCCTCTGGGAACCATGAATGTGTCTTTAAAAAATAGAAAAAGGAAAAGTGTCTGTTGGAGGAATTCAGTCTGGACCAATGTGGTGGACTAACCGACCGACCAAGAGGAGCTGCAAATTATATTAAACAGTTTGTCAGTTAAAGAGCCAGAGTGAGAAATGGACTATAATATTCATAACTATGTTTTCATTAGTTTGTAATCATCTGAAACTAAAAGAGTTTTTGCTACCTCAGCATGAGTCCTTCACATCTACAAAGGGAGCAGGTCCTCTTCACAGGGTCCCCCGTGTTTCTACTGTAGCCCAGAATGGACAAATTACCCGAAGGCCACCGTAGCTCTCAGGCACGCTGGGAAGAGGGAGGGGCGAGCGGAGGGGTATTCAGTCGGTTGCAGTCTGTAACCTCGCCACTAGAGGCCACTAAATCCTACACACTGCTCCTTTAAATGCAGATGTTTCAAGACTCCCAATGAGTCCTTTTTTTAAGAAATGTTAGTCTTTACTGGGTTGAGTTATCCCAGATTGAACTGGTTTTGTAGGTAGAATAATGTAAACCTACATTTCTACTTTACCAACTAAGTCCAACTAATTTAAGTGATGCAGAAAAGATCGGTCTGTAAAAACGGGGGCATCTGTTGGCTTAGCGGTTGAAATTCAACCGGGGCATCATTCACTTTGCAAATGCTTGTTTCAGCATTGTTGCCACATGCTGCAGAGACAGCAGTTGCACATCTGTAGAGGGTTGAGGCAGCATGAGTACGAAACCAAGTCATGTGGGTGTCCTCTGTGGTTTCACAGGCTCGAGGGCGAATCTCTGAGCCGTCCTTTGAGCATCGCGGCTCGAGAAGGAGATATATGCTCTTCTGTTTTGTGTTTATCCACAGCTTCCTGTCAGACTGGCTACACTGTGACAGCAGTCACCTCGGCATGCACCCAAGAGGCACGAGCTTGTGTTCATCTGCATGGGCTCCATGTGATGCCAAATGGTAAATGTTAAGCATTCGAAATTTCCCTGAAAATACACACATTCTCTGGCAATCATGTACAAATCACTCTAATAATTACACATAAGCTTAGCGAGGAGACTGTTGACTTTGAAGCACATCTTTTACCTCAGAACATCAGCACACATTTTGGAGTTTCACCGTCACGATCCACGTAACGGACGCTAAATGAGAAACTGTCTTTGCGTTTCTGTCATCACATGTCTTGCCTTAACTTGATTTCTTTGAAGCCTCAGCTCTCAGAAGCCTCGAGAAGGAACATTCTTCCTGTTTTCTTCCTCTCAGGAAGTGTCACATGTGACTGTACTTCTAGTCTATTTTGTTGTTTGACACCAGACAGCCAGAGATCAGTGTGCCCTCTGTGCTTCAGCTCTGTGACCTACAGGCCTTTTATCACGGCCCCTGATTGTCACACTCCAAATGCATGAGATAAGTGTTAGTTTGCACGCATCCTTGTGTGTAAGAAGTGTGAAAACCTGCCCCTCTACCACATCAGGTGCAGCGCTAACCATGAACTGAAAGGCAAAACATGTATGAGAAAATCCAAACCAGATCTCAGCAGAGGTGGAGTTTTGTGACGTTTCGTTTTCTAGTTTTATTAAACTCTGAAAGTATTTCTTTCTCCTCGGACAGAAAACGTGATTGTGTTCCTCATCTGGAGATAACATGACTTTATTCCTACGTCTTCGTACCTTACTTACTGATCTTAGCAGATGTTCACCGTGTTCAGATTATTTATTCTTAGATTAGCACGTTTAGCACACTAACAGACGCTATGAGCTGCGTCTGATAGGAATGTTAGCTTTGAAAGCATTGTGGTCATAATTGAAATTGTGACCTGATGATGATGCTAATAAAGAAGTTAGGGGATCAGCAAAGTCAGTAGGATTCACCCTCTGTGGAACATGAACGTCATCCAGCAGTTGTTGAGATGTTGCAGCCCAACTTCACGTGAGTGAGAGTCAAGTCTTTTGGTTGAAGAGGAGACGCTATATGGCGACAGACAGCCAACGGAAGTCGAGACAATACTCCTTCACACCTTTGAAGTGTTCAGTGGATTCAGAGTAGTAGTCACACCGAACTGTTTGAAATTATGAGGACGCTTAAAGATGCAGATTCAACCAGCGTCACAATCCGAGCTTCATCACATACCATTCCAGTGAATGTGTCTGCCACTGCCAGCACACTGTTTATGTCAAATTAGCGCTGATTGCTGCCGCCGAGGGAGCGAGCTGATAGCAGCGATAGTAGAGGAGGAGGAGACGCATCGATACTGAAGGAGACGGCCGGCTACACTACTCGGGGCTCGTGAACTCAATTCAGAGCTTTAATGTCTGAAGGCGTATCCGACCGTACGGCTTTCAATGAACTAAGCGTCTCCGGTCGTCTACAGCAGCATCCCTCGAGCTCCTGAAAATGTAGAGAACAGACAAATTGATTCTGAGACGTGAGAATCCACAGGAGTGCTCGGAGGAATGTTGAGGATCTAAATCAGTTTGTGTTGGAGGAACCCTCCGCCCCTTCCCTCCGTCTTTGTAGCAGACATAGTTATAAAGAAGTTAAGAACATTCCTAAGTAAGGGGAACAAGTCGTCTATATTCTAGCTGAACAGGCAGCTTCTAAAGAATATGAACTGTAAAATGTCCTGTGAGCTGGTATCTCTCACAAGCACAACAGAGACAACGAGGGAAATTAAATATGTTGAGAATTGATTCATTATTTAAGTCATTTTTCAGTCTTATCTCAGTAAACTGAACATCTTTGGGTTTTGGACTTTATATCGGGTAAAACAAGTAACTTCATAGTTAAATATGACGGGCAGTTATTTCAATATATACTGACATTTCTTAGAATCATTGATTGATCTAGTAAATAATCCGCAGATTCATCTACAAAGAAATCAAACGTTTCCTATAGTTCCACCTTATCACATGTGAGGACTTTCTAGCTTTTTCCTGTTTTGTAGCACCATGAACTGAACATTGTATAATGTGTTGGCTAAAGCATGACAGAAAAGCCCATCAGAGCCCAAGATGATGTCTCTTCTTTTTTAATCCGACATGATGCCGGGCTCTGGGGAGCTGTGACGGGCATTTTTCCACACTTTAATGACTAAACGACGATTAAACAGGTAATAAAAACAAAACAAAAGATTCATCGACAAAGCATAATAATCGTCAGTCTTGAGCGTAGGTGTTCATGCTGTTCACGTCCTTCGTAAGCTCGGTCACTCCGGTCGGACACACACACTGATTGAAGCCAGATGCCCCTCTCTCCTCCTCTGCGGGACCAAACTCAAACCACCTGTAGCCCCATCTCCGTAAGGAATTTATCCAGATTAAACGCTGCCACTACAATAACCACATGTGGGCCTCTGAGGCAGGCAGAGGCAGCTCCGATAGCACAACACGGGATCTCCAACCAGACAGCTTCTACCTCTGTGTAACCAGATTGAGGTTCACACTCAACAGCTCATCCGACTACACGACTAGACCGGGAGGAGACAGCCCATAGTAAGTACGCCTGACTGTCTAGATGTGATGGTAGTGATTTACATATGTGAGCTTCTGCCGATCCCTCTCCACAAACACACATATTTATCTCCATCCCCATCTCTAACTCAATTCTGTAATGAACATCACAAGCCGGCGTCCCATGTGAGCGCAGGACTCTGAGAATTGAAGAGAGACTTGCACTGTTTACTTTGCTCTTTCTTTTTTTTTTTCTTCCTTCCTCCCAAAATCAGAGAGGTGGCTCAACTTTGCCGGGACTTTCCATCATCATGTTTGAACCACTTGGTACATGACCTAGAAGTTAATTCACTTCTGCTGCTCTGGAGCTGAACCTGAGAGCACATAGCATCACCGACACAGATATCCCATTAGAGCCCTGCTGCCCCTTAAAGCCTTCATTAAGACAATATTCATTTCACTTTTCACCTTCTAAACATGTAAATCTAATTATCACTGATGAGCTGTAAAGAAATATAAGAAAAAACCTCCTGCATACAGATCCTAAGACGCAACATGACTCATGCTTTGCAAATTACTCAGTTTCTGCAGAAACATAACAAAACTACATGGCAACAACGCAACTTCTATTTCCCCTGTAACTCCGGACACTGGTGGCTGTAAACACTGGCATGCGCAACATTCAATTACAGCCCTAGACTGACTGCAATGTCTCGATTATATGAGGCAATGCCATGCTTCTGTTGCACGTAGAAACAATTAAGTGCTCTGCGGTTCCCCTCAGTCAGCATATAAATAACATCTGGGCACTCCGGACGGAAAGTATTTAGGGGCAGTTTACGAAGACACTGTGGTGCCACCACCTTTCTTAATGGGCGCGCAGTCAACGGGAGTGACACACCTAATGGATGCTTTTAGCCGCCCGGTCGTCAATTATGCAGACTGCATGATCCAAGCTGCTCTCTGGCATGTGCGCAAAAGATGCGCTGGAGACCTCGGCGCGGTAGAAATGCGCGAAATCCGTCACTCATTATTTCATCGGACGATCGGCGCAAATGCGCCCAGTTATTACTCACCAACGACTGCCGCTGTTGTCAAAGTGAAATGACTCATCCCGAGCATCCCGGCGCACTAGAGATGTCCCGCAGCTTCACTTATTCCACGGACTTTTCTGCCTCTCACGCCCGGTGGTCAGATGAACAGGAGATCCCCGGAGACGTCAACTCGCTCAGTGGCTGACAAGAGAAACACGCGGCATGTCCTGTGCTGCAGCATCCACAGTTGAACTGTCTGAAGTCCCGTTTCAGACTGACTCCGCCACTCGGGGTGAGCTCTGTTCCATTGCGCGTCGCCTCTGCTGAGCAGAGCGGGACGGACAGAAACAGGGAGGAGGAAGAACGAGGAGGAGGAGGAGGAGGAGGAGGAGGAGGAGGAAGGCTGCTGGGAGCGTTTGCAAGGAGTTCACTCGTGCACTCAACCTTATAAGCTACGTTTGCGGGGGCTTGGTCTGCCAGACCATGGGAAAATCTTACCAGTCTAGTAACAGCAGCGCGGGGACGTCTGGAGACCAGAAGACAGGCTGACAGGCGTTAAACAATCATCATGCTCACATAGAGAATCCAGGCTGTGACAGCTCGTCATTCACTTGAGTATCTCGTAAAATCTAGATATGTATAGATTTATTATAGTAGCATTAAAGTCCCATTATAACTGCATGTGGCTGTGAGAGAATGTTAATTTATGAGGGATTTAATGTGTGAAAAGGATTTTTATTCTCCGATCATAAACACATAGTTGTAATTATAACATTTCAAAGTAAATGAGAGTCAAACTCAAGTGAAAACCTGCACAT
This sequence comes from Cebidichthys violaceus, assembly GCF_023349555.1. NCBI lineage: Eukaryota > Metazoa > Chordata > Actinopteri > Perciformes > Stichaeidae > Cebidichthys > Cebidichthys violaceus. The sequence goes on from NW_027176285.1 coordinate 16,148,449, forward strand.
GGGAACAAAGTCAAAGAACTTTAGAGCACATTTCCAACATTGTTGGTTTTGCTCTCCCATAACAGTAATAAAGTTGCTCTTGTGCCCCTTTGGCACTCCACCCTCCATATCATTTCCCAAGGGCCCACTCTCATTTACCAGCTGTGGGTTTGTGTTGAAAGTTGGGGCCACTATACTGTATCAAAAAGAAAAAAGTTCAAGCTGTGTTAGTAGCACCTGAAGGATGCTTTTCATCTGTCAGTTGAAACACATAACTCAAAGCGTGTCTCACTAGTCTGACGAGTGGGGCCAAGTCCAGCTGGAGAGGATGCACAAATCCCAGTGAGATTATCACAGGATTATTAAAGGAAGGGTGGTGCACACAGTGTGTTCAGGGGAGGTGAGATCTCCCCGACGACAAGCAAGCGCAATGTTATCCTATTGGGTAACCGTATCTCACCTACTTAGAGCGAGGAGGTTCACTTTAAAACCAGACCCTGAGCAGGGTTTTCACCGTGCTTTCCATCATCCTGTAATAGAGCTGTGAAGATATATTATTATTATTATTATATTATAATCATCTGGAAATCATTCACAAGTAGAACATAGAAATCCTCTGATGACAGAAGAAACGCTGGTATCACACTCTTCTACATTATGGTTACGTTTCTCTTTTCTCTTCTGTTGTGTGAGTGTTGATCACCGATGTTTTGCACCTCAGTGGTTGTCACCGTGTGACCGACGACAACTTCCTCGTTATCTGAACACACACGCATGGTTGCCTCACGCGTTTCAGTGAGGTCACCCGTTGCGATTCGCCATCATTTTGAGATATGTGTGGATATAATGTAAGTCAGTGCTGCTTGGCGTCCTCTTCAACAATGCATAGCGTTATCCGATTACGTTTAAGGAAAGATCATAGTGCGCATTAAAATGACAAGGGGACCTTCTGCGCCGTGGTTTCAATAATACATAAATGCTAATGAGACAACGGTAGTTATGCTTTTAAAAAGAAAAACTACTTTGCAGTCAGTCGGAAACAGGAAACCAACAGCAGTCCACCGGGTTTGTCGCTCTGTATGTTGATTACTCCGCTTGATGTCACTTAAAAGTTATCATATGTTGCTGAAACAATGCTTGGCAGTCTCACGAAATGTGAATAAAAAGATCATTGTGGAAGCATAGAGCAGTATTCAGATTTCCCCCTTTTTAATCCATGAATAATTACCTGGCCTCCACCATACAGAAACTACAACGTCAGCGATTGCTGTGATAATGTCTCGTGTCATTGGCTGCTTTTTTGCTGCTCTTTACCTTCACATGTTGGTTCCATGAAATGCACCGACACAAACCCGCATGAGCACCAAAGTCATCCTTCTCCATGTCTGTGTGTACATATTAAGAATGTCACACACACACACAAAGGATTACAAACACAAAGATCATTTGGTCAGCTGGCATGAACTCTCCACACAGAATATCCTGTTGTAGGCTTCCTCTTTACAGCTATGCACACTTTGAAAGTACTCAAAGACACGCATGTGTATCAGACAGGATCTCAGGAGTCCTTCCTGTCTTCAGCCCCGCAGATATCGGACCGAGACGCAGGAAGACTAATTAGTTGCCATGTATTTCCTCAATATGACTTCCCCACCCATCTCCCCCTTTCCTCATCCTCCCACACACCTCGGCCCACTCACAAGGTTTGTTTTCTCCTCCTAACAATGTATAGAGAGCGCAGAAACGGGGCTCTTTGACCTTTACACAGTTTCCTTCTCTTCCTGCCTTCTCGCCCTGACATACTATAGTCCTATTAACCGTGGAGGTCTATTCTAATGTGCTTTTCTTCTCTCCACCCCTTTAACTGTCTGTATGCATGCAGACAGGAAGAGAGCATGAGGAGCGCACCAGATACGAGGCTCTCAGGGTCCCTAATGAATCAAAGACATCTTCATTTAATTCAAGACTTTCTTTGAGCTCTCAAAGCATTAATATCCTCCAACCATTGTAGCGTTTCTGAGCTGCATTTTGTGGTGTAAGGCACCATGGTAATGAAGACGAACTGTGCGTCCCAGGCTCAGTAAAGCCCTTTAAGTGAAGGAAATTAGCCTGGTTCATACAGTCTGACAGACAATGTTAATCTGCAGACCGAGTCCATCGCTGGGTCATGCTAAAAGCCGAGCAGGAGACCCTCCTTGCCCGACAGCGACTACCCCCCCCCCCCAGAGAAAGCTATTTACAGCGAGCGTCTGAGGAATCTGTAATGTACACAAGAGGATAGTGCTCAGACGACAGCTCACAGTAAACATATACTATGTTTGGTATTCTCTGTTATTGCAGTGAATCGTCATCCGATACCTGGAAACGTGAGACAATATTTAACTAATATCTGTTGGCACAAATGAACCAATAAGGGGCACTCCTGCGAATGAAAGGGTTAGGGTTAGAAATAAAGATTAAAGCTGCACTTATCAATATTATTACATTAACAATGGGTCTGATGATGCTGCTGTGCGTGTATGTAGGCAGCTGTTTGCCACAACAGAACTAAAAGGTGATTTGTTTACAGCCTCCGAGTGACCAGAAAATCTATTAATGCAGCTGTAAAAAAATAAAAAAGGGTAAAATCTAGGCGGCGGAAGGCGAGTCGTTCTCACCTTTAGTCCAAAACATCAGGCTTCAAAAACCCCGGATCCCATATTTCCTACACAACCAATAATAGTCCCTTCCTGTCTGTTAATGCCCGTGTTTGTTATACTTCACGAGACACGTTTGGAACACAGGTTTTCTGTTATGAATTTGTACTTTCCAAGCTCGAGCTGAGATAACCTCGATATCAACCTCAGGCGCTGTTTTCACGGACTTGGCAAAAGCTCCTCCAGAGCCGCAGAACAACTGTTTCCACAGGCTTTACATGAAAAGCAAACGGACCTGTGGCCCTTTAGAGAACCGCCTCACACCTTCAAGAGCCAGACTTTGTGTTGTTGATGTCACGGTGGCTTAGCTATACCACTGAGGATGAACTTCAGGGGGAAAAAGAGACAGAACTGTCAGTTCAGTGTGAAGGAAAGCAGGTCCATCCTCACTGATTCCTCTTTGATGAGAACAGCATTCGACTATGTTTTGAACTTGAACATTAACCAGACCGACGACAGCGAATGGAAATATCTTCCAGTTCAACCCCCCCCCCATGGTCTTAACTCCTTCTCGTTCACTTCACCATTCTCTCTTTTATTTATTTTATTTCTTTGATAAACAAATGTTCGGACAGCTGTCCAACAAACAGGAAATACGTCATAATAAAAAGCAGATGGAAACCACAGAGATATGTGGATCTGGGCTTCATTTCCTCGATATCAGACGTCGTCTTGTCTCAGACCAGCAGGGCGCTTTGACCACAACATCAACACATCGCAAACTATAAAGATTTGGCGTTGATAGAAATTGTCTTTACACAAAACATGTAGGGCAAAGAAATGCTGAAAAAGCAGGTTTGAGGTGGTCAATCTTGAAACCCAAATCAGACTCTGATGCCTTCATGGAAGCATGTGAGTCACTATCTTCAAAGTCACTCTCCAGTCGCCCCCCCTGGTCAGCCAAAAAAACACAATCTGACACATGTTGACAGCAATTAGAGACCTCTTCAGTCTCCTCCGTCCTGCCCTACTATCTGTGTTGCTGACAGGACCCGGAGCTTCACTTCACCCTGCAGAGGGCCGGCATCAGGGTCCCGACCCTTTGACTCCGTCAACACCGAGTCAGAGTGTCGGTTACAGCCGGGCCACTGGCTCTCTGTCTCCCACGGACGCACAACTACAGTGGTGAATCCTTCTTCATGCATGACAACCTTTTATTTTCACATGCATCCCTGCCTTTGAAAATACATTTTTGATTTGACGTGTGATGAATTAAAGCAGAGGACTTGAGATGTACGACTGCTTGTATCAGACATATTTCGTCATACTAGCTGCAATGTTGGTTGGTTGGTTCACCGCTTTAGTCCAAACTGAACTATGTTAACAATAACTAGAACTCTTCTTCACTTCCCTGGAGTCAACGAGCAACGAGAGGTTCTCAAGGTTGTCACTGAACGGCCACGCCCCCACAAACAGCACTCCAAGCACTTGACAGCCGTTGCTTTGAATAAAATACGCACATCCATTTGTCCTTTGACAACACTACGCAGCATTGTTGTGGGAGTAGAGTCAAACGTCGGAGGCCCTTCTGTTTCTGGGTATCGCTATGTGTGAGTATGACTGCCTAACAATGACAGGAATGGGGGGGGGGTTTTCTTGTCAAAGCTTGTCCCCAGACCCTGGTGTTATTATACAGGAAGTTTGGTGGGGGCTTCGCTCAGTGGAGTGGATTGTTTAAAGAGTGAGGAGAGCCAAAACTCTGATGCAAAATGTTACAGTCTGCAAACTTTAAACTGCTGTAATGACTTTTCTCTTCTTTCCTCCTGTTGGACAGAAATGCGCACATGTATGTCAACAGGCATGTGCACATGTGCACACACACACACACACACACACACACACACACACACACACACACACACATACGTGCAGTTGTTTCCGGCATGTGGCTTCACATTCTTGGCATATCGCATGGCCATTGTGATTGGGGAATATCGTGTTCTGGCCAGTAATTTCTTGGCGTGACATCTGACATGACAACATAGTAGACACGGGAGGAGACGTGGGGGGGGTGGTCATGGCAAGGTTGATTCCTAAAGTCATGTTCACAATTAAGCACCAGAAAGAGTTGTGCATGTGTGTCACTCACTCACTGTGTTTTTACAAATATTGAGCAGGAAGTTACACAGAAGCCACAGAAGATGCAAAATCCTTTTCCAGGACATTTTGACGCGTCAAAGTAGGAAAAGCACAGGTGACAATCATTCAATTAACGATGGCTGAACTCCAATTAGCTGCTTGAGCTTCAGGGTCCTGGTGCCACCGTTAAAGTTATTAGTAACACCTGTGCTTTTCCTAGTCCATTTAATGACGGATCGAGCTACTTTAATAGCAATAGATGCTGTAAAAACAGTGCAGTTGGTACCTTGTGAACTGGCAGCAAGACTCACAGACGTATACAGAGACGGTGATGAGAAGATCTCTAGTTTCAGAGTGATGAAGCGAGTTCACCGCTGAAGCCTCATATTAGCTGAACTTTAAGTTATACTTCGACACAGAACCGAGGCAGTGAAGTCAGTCTTATATTGGAGCGACCAACAGCTCTTGATATGTACATCTGGTCATGTAGGCATGGTTTTAAAACTATGTTTCCTTTTGTCCTTCAGCAGCTTCCAGACCAAACTGATCATATTTACCTGATCACACAGCTCCTGGTAGTGATCCGTTGACTCTGATTCCACCTGAAGGCAGCAGAATTATACAGTACATGTAAAATGCTCTATTACACACAATATCATACGGTAACATGCGATGCTTTTTGATTGTCAACGGTGAGCTCGTGGTATTTTCCCACACCTGGTTTCAGTGTAATATTATAGTCACTGTCTAAATTGTATACGGTACGCTCCTGACTTTTATTACACGTCTGTTTCTGCCGGCTCAGTCGGTCCGTCTGATTCAAATAGCAGGGAGGAGATTTGTTTACCGGTCGGCTGTCACAGTTGGTAAAGCTGAACACTGTCAGAGAAATATTCGTAAACACACCCACCCCAGGAACACTGCGCCACATGCAGCGGTAAAGAGCGGCGAACAGGAGATTCTGTTACTGTCTTGAGTAAAACATCCTGCAAAAGTGACAGTTTAATGATTAAAATAGAGGCCGAGGGGCGAATACCTGTGTCATAACTGCGAGTTGGTTAATTTTTGACAGATTTAGTTTCGGTCGACTTTGACGGGTCTCCCGTGGTGCGTATGAATTCAAGGGCTGAGGAGGTCCGGGTCAGGCCCTCAGGAGGTCGAGTCTCCTCAGGTAAGTGCTCCTCTGTGGGACTATCATGTACATGTCTGCTCATGTGCGTTTGACCTCTTCTTGTGCCCTATCTCCCCTTGAGTAACCAGATGACGATGATGAAGATCATGAGGTCTCCGTGCCTCCTCATCGTGTTCACTTTGACTTGACTTTCTCACCCACAAATCACAGGGGGGGGGTTGTGTGGGGGGTCGAACATCGATTGGCCTCTGACCACAACTAGCGAACAGCACAAGAAGTCATCTGGTCCGGATTATTAGCTTGTACTGGCTGAGTCGGCAGTGAACCAGGGTACTTGAGGCACTGGAGGCACTTTTACGTCGTTTTCAGTGAGGAAAGACTTCATTAAATGTAGCAATACAACTGTGTAAAAGTCAAAGTTCTGCATTCTAGATTGTATTGTCAAGAAAACTGAACTTAAAAGTATCAAAAGCAAAAGTGTCTGTTGAAAGGAAAGGTGCAATATTTCACTCTGAAATGGTAGAAGCAGAAAGTGGAAGCCCTCATATGAAATCTCAAAGTACAGTATTTGAGTAATTGAGTGTTTAGTTTCCACCACTGGTTGTTTTGCCTAAACCGTAGCAGGGGTGTCTCGACTCCTCCATCACTTCTGCTGAGCAAATAAACCGAATGTTCAGCGCATGAGGTCAGCGGTGCTGCTGCTCCATCAGCTGTGGTCTCTAATCAGAAGTCTCCTCACTGAATACTGTTGGGCTCCTGTCAGCTCAGTGGCTCTGTCGCACCAACGATGGAAGGTCCTACTTCATGTTCACAGCAATAGTTGACTTTCCCTCTGCATTCTGTAGATGTGTGTACATGTGCAAATATGAACGAGGTCACACGTGTGTCTGCACTACGTGTGTGTGTGTGTGTGTGTGTGTGTGTGTGTGTGTGTGTGTGTGTGTGTGTGTTTCTTACAGCTGGGTTTCAGATCCTCTGGAGGGGTCCCATTGTTGAAGACTTCCTGCAGAAATCTACCAGGGAGAACAGAGGAAAGGGAGGATCACACAAATCTGGTGACTAAAGAGAAAACGAGCATTTTCATTTTTTGGGTTGAAAAGATAATGACGACTTTGTACAACACAAAATAAAGGGTCCTATGTGGCGCTCTAACCCTCAGAACACGCACACAGTCATTACTGCCACGTACGTTTTCTTACTCATCCTTCCTTTTTCAAATGAAATTCAAATGAATCCCTGTGTTTTTGCAGCCACAGCCTTACTTGGTCTGGTTATGACCAGTTATCCTGAACAATGCAAACCTGGAAACGGTGACAACACCCTGTGACAACACCATGGACTGCACAATACAACCTCATTCGTTGCGAGTTGCGTCCAGCCGATGAATGTAATCCTAATATTCCCTCTCTTTTAGCTCTGCTTTTGGTCTCTACCAACTGCTCAGGGAAATATCTGTCTCTTCAGCCGTTAACTATGTATGTGTAAAGTGGCTTTTTCACAGTTGACGCTGAGAGCGGCACGCTAAGAAAATGAGCCGAAACTCACTATTAAGCTCCATAAAGCTTGTTGCAAGTAAACATAAATGTCAAACACGATTACTCCAGAACATTGAAATTGGTCTTTCAAAGGGTCACGATTTCTGTATCTGGCTGATCCTGAGACAATGACTTCATTCAGCCCAACGCACATGATAAGAGCCTTCAGTCCATTGACTGATCTGAGCACTAGATACGAGGCTTTCAATACATGCATTCAAGCCTCCGCTGTAAAGTCAAAATTTGCTCGTAGGTCGATTGCATTCTAAGCTGTAGACGTGTTGCCTCATTGTTATGTTTATTATTCATGTCACTGTGAATGGGGCGAAGGCAAAGCGCTTCCCGTCATTGTCGGAGCAGATGTTGACACAGACGTTATTTCTCTGCTTTCTTTCAGCTCATCATTCTTTGTCTTTCACTCTCTTTCTTGTTTAGTGTTCTGACTGTTCTTACTGCAGTGTGTGTGTGTGTGTGTGTGTGTGTGTGTGTGTGTGTGTGTGTGTGTGTGTGTGTGTGTGTGTGTCTGTCTGTCTGTAAGTGTGTGTATCGCACACTGACGTATTTGGCCCACCTGGCCTCTAAGCCAGCATGTCCTTGGAAGCGCACTATGAATTGCACTGAGCTTCTGTTTCACACCAGTTCACAAAAGAGAAACTTGCAGATGTGACCTTTAATATTCTCCAATTACTTCCATACAGTTCGGCCTCTTTTCCTATCTTGTTTCTTCTTCTTCTTATTATTATTATTATTATTATAACAAGCAGCGAGAAAACTGATCTTCATTTCTGAGCTCTCTACATACAATGTGATCCCAAAATTGTGATTCTGCTTTTTCTCAGCCTTCTTGTATTCACTGGGGCCTTTTGAATATCACAAGCTATTAAAAATAATTGTGTTTTCTCAGCCATTATTCCTCAGTGAGATGCGGCGTATAGCGTCCAATTGAGAAATTCAGTAATTCACTTACTGCAGTGCAATGGTAAGTGACTCCCCTAGTTCTCTCTGTGTCTTAAAAGAGTGTGTGTGTGTGTGTGTGTGTGTGTGTGTGTGTGTGTGTGTGTGTGTGTGTGTGTGTGTGAGTGCGCATTTATATGGAGGGGGCACTGTGGGTCAACCCTCTGCCCACTCCAGAGACAGGAAATGGCTCCAATATGGGCCTGAGTGTGGCCTCCTTCAAGGCTCTGGGGAGTGATTTAGGCCTCTTGTCAGGACCAGAACTGAAGGATCAGTGAGACAAAACGTACAAAGTGAGAACTACAGATGTTTTGTTTGGAGCATTTGAAACCATACATCTCTGGTAGGCTTCACGGGGACCCAAAGGTTTATTAATAGTGTCAGTGGGGTAGCAGATGATTGGCTGATATGTCAAGAAAGATTTGTGTCTAGTCCCATATTTGCATTTAAGAAAGACGGGGTGTTACAACTGATAGATTCGTAGCTTTTTACAAACAGTTAATTGGAATCTACCAACATGTATTTAATGGTTTAGTCTGATCAGGCAGGTATCAAACATTTCCATACCGTTTTACATCCGCACACTGACTTTAGCATGACGAGATGCATTGCATTCGTTCCAGGACTAATGCTGTAATCCTTGCAAATCTTGGACTGTGTGCAAATATTCTACCTAGATGGTCACAGAGGCAGACGACTGTCTTGGCCGTGATGCTGGAAGAGATGGTTGTTTACACCAAGCATATTTGCAACCGTCTGGAGAATTATCTCTCCACACTTAACAGGCTCCTCAACGTCAGGGAAGAAGACAGCGGCCGCTACTTGTAGTCTGTTTGTGATGTTTTATTGCTTTCTTGGCAAGGATCATCAAGGATGAACAAAGTAGAGATTATTTAAACAGTTTCGGTTTAAATATATATGCACTGTGCAACACATACTCTACTTACGGAAAGATTTTAGGTTAATGTACTTGAGTATTTCCTTTTCATGTTACTTTGTTCTGCATTACAATTCAGAGGGAAATATTGTAGTTTTTACTCCAACGCATGTATTTGACAGCTATAGTTATGAGTTACTTTTCAAATAAGGACTTTACAACCGAAACACTCGAGTTTATAAACTACAAAGCAATATCAACAGTATATAAATCAACTTTTTGCTCCACATTGACCAACAACAACAACAACAACAGTAAAATGCTACTAATATTGATTTACATTGACGCCTCAGTATCCACCTCACAGCGGCCATTTGTCTGCTTTGAGTACTTTTGCTTTTGTTATTTTCAGTTCATTTATTTAACTAATGTCACTTAAGTAACATTAACATTTCAAATGCAGGACTTTGAATGAAGTATTTCTTTCATGAATACAACAAAAAAAAACGGTTAACAAGTCAAAGTGAGGCTAGTTTAGGCCTGTTAGCCAAGTTAGCTAGAAGGCTAACGAAGGAAAAGCATCAAGATATGCAGTCGCAAGGCTTCAGCCCACAACAAGCTGATGCGTTACAACAGACATGTATTCACTGAAGCTCACAGAGCACCACATCTCCACCACAACCACCGAAACTACTTCTCACCTCGCTCTGAACAGGAGCCTCCAGGGGCCTCACGAGGCAGGATTAGTGGTTTAGCTGCCCCTCTATGCTGAGGCTTTAAGGTGTCACGAACCGTGCAAAAAGCTCAACATGAAACTTCCAGCAGCATTAATATTCAGCCTTACAGGGCTAGTAATAAATGTGAGCTTATGGATGTTAGCTTGCTGGAAATGTAGCTCAGTATTAAAATAATTTAGTCTCGTGCCAATGTATTATTCAGGGGTTGGATGTGGTCTATACTTCAGTTTTATTAAGCCCAGAAAAATACGAGGTGGGTAAAGAGAAAATGTTTTTATAGACCAGCTTTTAATTAATACAAAAATATCTCTGAACACTAAAGATGAATTCAGCCGTTTGGTCTTAAACACAAATAAGCATCAATTTATTCAAGCCTTTATTTCCACTGTGCAATAAAACAGTTGTACAGGGTTTCATAATGATATAATAATTCAGGCCCCAGAAGCAGAAGTGTGTCACAGGTTATGTACTCATTACCACTGAGCCACTCTAATGAGAGTGATGATAGATGTTCTTGTTTTCAGGGACTGGAATCCTGTGTAGTCGTCTTTGTTTAATTACTTTAATTTATCACAGCTTGGCGGTGCTGTAAAGATCCTTCAGAAACAGCATAACAATAAATGGAGTAGTCATAAGTCCCCAGTGCACAATATGGTCTCCTTGTCTGGAAATGTTTCCCAGCTGGTAGGGATCGAGCCCCCGGTACCTGACACAACGGACCATACAAGGGCCGCTACGCCTCCCAACGCGAGTGTGGGACTCGTCCTCACTGTTGGAGTGAATATTGTGGCTCAATGTTCGCAGCAGCAACACTCAAAAACACCTTCAAATGCAGAATCACATGCAACATTGAGGCACATTGTTGTGCCGCATCAAGGAGCAAATTACTGATACTACACCAGTGCTGGAGCTAAATCACAAGAACACATTATAGAAATAGTATGTTTATTATAATGGTATTACTAATAAGGTGTCACCAAGGACATGTTGTTGCTGAGGCGTCTGCTTCTTCCTTTATTAACTGCATGCATCATAGCAGGAACAAACATCAGAGTAACTGTTAACATTAATAACAGCTGAACTTCATTAAATTGTTCCAGTTCCAAGGCCCGGGTTTTTGTGCCTCATTAACGTTCTAAGATACACCTGTGCTGTTCCTGCCACCGCAAAGCAAAAAGACCTCCAAGACCCGCTGACACGTCTCCTTTCCTTCCCTGCTGTCGATACCACGAAGTGACTGAGACAACATGAGGAGAGTACTGAAGTGGAGGAGACAGAAGGGGAGTGAGGTTAAGTGGAGGGCGTTTAAGAGTTGTTTTTTTTTGCAACGTCATCATCAAAAATGGACCTCTGCCAACGATAAAGTGGTCCTATAATAACTTGCAGCTCAATCAACAGTATGCAGCCTCACAGCTATGAATAGTAAACAAACATTAAAAGTTAGGAAAGTACACTACCACAGTAAAACATTTACACAGAGAGTTTCTACAGAATCAGTTTCCTGATTCAGTGTTTCAGAGTATATGAAAGGAGGAGAACGCCACCACAAGTCGATTTGCTACTCGCAGTCTGCCACCTGCTGCTGACAGTGTATATGGCATTGACTGTTCATGCTGTGTGTCTTTATATTTGTCTGAATATGAAGCTGATACACAGTACACATGGCTATGGTGTTATTGTTTGCTGTCAACATTGTTTCATCAGTTAAATCCTGTACATTACGTCAGTGTAAATATGTCTTTTCGATCAAATTTCTAAAATAAAACAAATCACCAGTCAAAAAAATATGTAAAAATGTTTCACTGAAAGCAATGCTGCCTTTTTCAAAAAATACCTTGTTGAACATTCACATTCATTTTCACAGTTCCTATTTTTTATATTTGCATTTTTATATTTAATATTTTTTACTCTGTTATTGGTATTTCTTTACCATAAATGCTGTAGAGAAAAAATAAAGTAATTATCTATCTATCCAATCATACCAAATAAATCATGCATAATGCATATTATTAGCTGCATGCAATCAAGTATTTATAACGTTATAAAAGCTAATTGTTCTACATTAAATTATAGCTTAATCACTGTGATTAATGTGTTAAATGTGTTAAACTGTCAGGTGTGCAGCATTTCCGACGGCACTTGAAGGCAACAGGTGAGATGCATTCACTGTTCCGTTCAAGACCACGATCTACGTCACAGCCACCATGTTGGATCAGGAAGTAGGCAGAGCCGATGCAGGAATCCCGAGCTGAGCTCACCGTCAGCGTTTATTCGATCGGTTCCCCCCGATCTCACCTTTCTTCTGTAACATTCAGGTTACATGCTGCGCGGCTTTCCGGGCTGTCGAGGTAGACGCATTTCTTCGGATTTGATCGTTTTGCAGCACCAGCGATGGCCTCCATCAAGCAGAGAAACTCGGGCCTCGTCCAGCGGAGGACCGAGGCCATCCGCAGCGCCGCCGACAAGGACAGGGACTCCGCCGACGAGGAGGACGAATTGCGCCGCGGGGAGGAGGAGGACGACGACGACAAGGGGGACTCGAAGGAAACCAGACTCACGTTGATGGAGGAAGTGTTGCTCCTGGGCCTCAAGGACCGAGAGGTGTGTGTGTGTCTGTGTGTGTGTGTGTGTGTGTGTGTGTGTGTGTGTGTGTGTGTGTGTGTGTGTGTGTGTGTGTGTGTGTGTGTGTGTGTGTGTGTGTGCTGGTTTTAATCCGTCAACAAGGCTATACAGCTACATCAACGTCAGCTAACACAATGTTTACTTTGCGTTAGCAAACGGCTAAAAAGTTTGGATTTCGGCAAAATGTCGGCCATGTTGGCTCGAACACAACGGTTGGCCGAATCCTGGTGTAAAGGTGTTGAACTGGTTAGGTAGCGTCACGTCGAGTAGCGCTAGCTTGTGGTTGATCGGAATGTGCCTTACGGTGATATTAACACTTCGTTACAACATTACGGTGTCGCTACTAAACCGGTTTGCTTAATGAAGTCAACCACCCCGACCTTACGTGGACTAACCGGAGCACTTTATAGTCGCTTGTTGGCAGTTTTCTTGACAGCTTGCCAGCAGCGACGTGTGGCTCCTTTTCAACCTGGAAGTAATTCCTAAAATTCCAACCCACACGTCAGCTAACTTCAAACACGCGCTGCTGCACCTTGGCTGATTTTTTTCTTCTCCTTCCTCCTCCTTCTTCCTCCTCCTCCTCCTCAGGGCTACACTTCTTTTTGGAACGACTGCATTAGTTCCGGCCTCCGCGGGTGTATGCTGATCGAGCTGGCCCTCAGGGGGAGGCTACAGCTGGAGGCCTGCGGGGTGAGGCGGAAGAGCCTGCTCTCCAGGAAGGTGAGAGAAGCTGTGGTGGTGGGATCAGATGTTGGGAGGGATGAAGTGGAGGACGAGCCCTGTGTTCAGGCCACCGTGTTCAAAATGTTCTTACACACTACAGCTGTTCTTTACATGAATCCCGTACCTTTTTAAAAGAACACACTATGAGTGTATATATTGGAAAAGCAAAAGATTCGCGTTTTTTAAATAAAAGCCGTAGCCTGAGGCGCTTCTTCTCTTCAATGTGTGCTGATGTGTTGTTGTTCCTGTTCGCGCAGGATGTGAGTGTTGGCACAAGTGACTCTGTAAAGTGACTCCAGTTCAAATACGTGTTCCCCGTGTTTGCCAAGGTGATCTGCAAGTCTGACGCCGCGACGGGAGACGTGCTGCTGGACGAGGCCTTGAAGCACATTAAAGAGACCCAGCCGCCAGAGACCGTCCAGAGCTGGATCGAGCTGCTGAGCGGTGAGAGGGAAAAAAACCAAACTGTGCATTCAAATGCTCATTATTCCACCTGTTGGACATCAGTTTAGTAGCTGATTTGTTTTGCTCTCTGTGTCGTCACAGTTCAGTTGACGAAGAGTTTATGGGGATTTCCGTTAACGATACATTCAATAATAAGCTTGGAGCAGCAACATTAACATTATTAAAATAAAGCAACATATTGGCCGTGTGGCCTCGGTGTGTGATTCAAGGACCTGAAGTAGATCTCCTGCTGTCTTTTAGGAGAGACCTGGAATCCCCTGAAGCTGCACTATCAGCTGAGGAACGTTAGAGAACGTTTGGCCAAAAACCTGGTGGAGAAAGGTGTGCTCACCACGGAGAAACAAAACTTCCTGCTGTTCGACATGACCACACATCCGCTCACCAACAGCACCATTAAACAGGTAAGAGGCGGGGCTCTGTTCTGGGAATCTTGTGTGGCGTAATCGTTTGAAAAGGATTCAAGGATAGTCTATAGCACAAAAAAAACACGACAAACGAAACACAAACAGGAATGCATTCCACCACGTTGTACGTCTTTTGAAATTGCTTCCGGAGGAATGTGAGCGGTAGCAGCAAGAAAAACAATTCTCTATGCAAATAATATGGCCGACATCTTAACAGGCCAATAAATGTGTTTCGCAACATGTTGAACTCCTTTTTTTTTTTCTCCATGTAGTTTCATGCATGTACTGGCTTTTAAAACTCATGTCAACGTTGCCCACAGCGCCTCGTCAAGAAGGTCCAGGAATCTGTCCTGGAGAAGTGGGTCAACGATCCTCACCGCATGGACAAGCGGGTTCTGTCCCTGATCCTTCTGGCCCACTCGTCCGACGTCCTCGAGAACGCCTTCGCCCCGCTGCAGGACGAGCAGTACGACCTGGGCATGAAGAGGGTCCACACCCTGCTGGAGCTGGAGCCGGAGAAGGAGAGCGCCAAGGCCAACGTCAACGAACTCATGTGGGCCGTGGTGGCCGCGTTCACCAAATGAGGAACGCCCGGTTGGTTGGACTGGAAGATCTGGCTACGGTCTGTGTTATTTAATTGGTTGAAGGACTTCACGTTAATGAGACAGACTTCACTTTAATGAGACAATCTATTTTGGTTGGGGAGCCTGTTTGTACATCTACTCCGGATGACATTTTTGGTGGCAATCCGTATTAACCCAGTGCAATCTGATCGGTGGTGGGCTTCACCAAGCAACGTTTGGTTGGTTGGAACGAAATAAAAACAAAAACCGTCCGGCTGCGTTTCACACGGCGAGGTATATTATCTGCTGCTGGACGCACGAGTAATCGACAGCACTACCAACGGACGGGTCTCTGTTCACGTTAGATGACATCAAAGAACGAGCGCAGGTGGCAGCAGTAGTCCTGGTGGATATGAAGGTTTTTGACTGGCGGGGCCAAGATTCCCTTCCTCACCAAGGGAACATCATCGCTACTTTTTTTTTTTTTTTTTTCTTTTTTTTTCCCTTACAAGGTCTGGCCAGAATCAAATCCTGGTCTCCGTTCCCCCCCCCCCCCCCACACACACACACACACACACACACACACATGCTTATGCAAGGATGGAGGTTAGCTCTCGATGCTCTTCAGCAGGTCTCCTGCTTCCACCTGTCAGGAGAACGTGTTTCAGGGTTTCTGCTAGATCAGACCACCTGAAGAGTCGCTCTGTTTTCTCGTTCTCTTTCCTCCTCTTCTTCCTCACTGCATTTTGAGGAGGAGGTGGAGGACAGGAGCACATGCTCTCCGGCCCGCATCATTCGCCCTCCTGACCTCTGACCCAAGTGAAGAATTAAACCCAGAGGCTTGCGGAACTCTTCATCCTGCTAGTTGCAGCGGGTCCATTCTGTGTTTACAGAGCGAGACTAGTCTTCCATTTCTATTTATGTTGCTAAGCGATGCTGACGGTAGCCTGCCATTTATCAACTACTTTGCACAGTCGATAGGAAGGGTCGCGTTTGGAGTGTTTTATTGGGTTGACGAAGGTTGAAAGTTATGAACCTAAACAACCATGGGTTAAAATAAGATCTCATTTATTTTGTCTACAGCTCTTGATCTTTATGAATACTTTAAAATCATTCCTCTGGGTATACATATATATATATATATATATATATATATATATATATATATATATATATATATATATATATACACATATATATATATATATATATATACACATATATATATATAGAGAGAAAGCTAAGTGTGAGTCGTCATGAACCTCCTACACTAGATTTACATCGTGACCATCGGTGGCTTCTTACACAAACGGGGTGGGAGATGTTAGCCTAATGGGCTAGTTTAAATTCAGAAGAAGGGTCGATTCACCCAAGGTATAAAAATGATTCGTTTAGCTCTGGTGGTATCTATCCGTGGAGGTAGTCTGGGCTTTGTTTAGGTTTTGAAATGGAACTTTTAAGAAGCTCGTCAAGCAGTACAAAGCCTGAAGCGACGTCTGGAGTCCCCCCCACTAATCCACAGTCTTTACTGTGAACCGTTTCCTTAGAAGAACTTTGCACTAAAGATATCATCTCTGAAGTCTCTCGACGTCTTCTGTGGATTCACTAGATGCCAACAGAGGCGAGTGAAACTACGTCTTTTTTGTGATGTGGGTGAACCGGCCCGTTTCTAAAGTCTCCCTCTTGCTATATATTGTATCTCTCAGTTTGTATGTCATGTCATAATTAGATGTTATTTCTATCTGGTAGTTATATTGTTTGATACATGCAGATTTAGGGTTACTTGAGCCCCGGACGAGTCGTCGGTGAAGACTGAAACTGTTCCAACGACACGCGATCGGTGAGGAAGTGGGCCGATCTGGGACCGCTTCCGTTTCAACGCGAGAGGGTCGTGAACATGGTTCCGGTGTGGTCGGATGGTTCCGGTGTGGTCGGATGGTTCCGGTGTGGTCGGATGGTTCCGGTCCGGTCGGTGCGCCCTGCGTTCGGAGATTGTTTCACGGTGTCCTCGCAGTTCTGTCGTCTTTCATTTTCCAGCAGTAGGTGTGAAGAACTGTGGAGATGCGTCTACAGCACAGAGGACATGCATGCTATGGGTGGAGGGCTGGGGAACTCGTGGATGTAGCTACGGAGGAAAGGCTTGTATGTAATTATTAGTCATTTTAATGTGTGCGATCTAATGGACTTCAATGAAAGGGATCTTCTCTCCTATCCTCTATAATTCTGTATGCTTTTGTATTACCACACAAAATAAAGTAAGGATCCTTTAAGTGCCTGAATTTAGCACTGTGTTGCTGTTGTTTTTATTCCATATATATATATATACACACACACACACACACACACACACACACACACACACACACACACACACACAGAGGCAGTATGGATTTATTTCATCTGTTTTTGATTGAGTTTTCTACCTTTGGATCTGTTAAATAGTCACTTCAATAATCATATTTATCATACAAATAACATCAGGTGCTTAGTCTGTTTTATCACAGTCATCTTGTCCTGAAATGAAATGATGGGTCAGTCAGAGGAATAATGATGAAGAAGAAGAAGAAGAGGGGTGGATTGCAGTAACGTGGGACACCTGAGCTCCAGCGGGTCTTCATCAAGCTGTCAAAATCACATGACCTCTCAAATGTCTAATAGATTAGGGTGGAGCAACCTTCAAACAAGAGGCCGTGTGTGTGTGTGTGTGTGTGTGTGTGTGTGTGGACCACCCAAAGGTCAATGACACCGTGTTCAAGTTATAAACAACCCGGCTAGAACTTATCACGGTGCTTTAATGATATATTTGTGTATTTATTCATTATAATATGAGTATATTATAATACATCCCTGTTTGAATGGTATGAATGTGTTGTGTGTACAGTATATGTGTGTGTGTGGTTGTGTGTACATTACGTGTGTGTGGTTGTGTGTACATTATATGTGTGTGGTTGTGTGTACAGTATGTGTGTGGTTGTGTGTACAGTATGTGTGTGTGGTTGTGTGTACATTGTGTGTGGTTGTGTGTACATTGTGTGTGTGGTTGTGTGTACATTGTGTGTGTGGTTGTGTGTACATTACGTGTGTGGTTGTGTGTACATTACGTGTGTGGTTGTGTGTACATTACGTGTGTGTGGTTGTGTGTACATTACGTGTGTGGTTGTGTGTACATTACGTGTGTGTGGTTGTGTGTACATTACGTGTGTGTGGTTGTGTGTACATTACGTGTGTGTGGTTGTGTGTACATTACGTGTGTGGTTGTGTGTACATTACGTGTGTGGTTGTGTGTACATTACGTGTGTGGTTGTGTGTACATTAAGTGTGTGTGGTTGTGTGTACATTACGTGTGTGGTTGTGTGTACATTACGTGTGTGGTTGTGTGTACATTACGTGTGTGGTTGTGTGTACATTACGTGTGTGTGGTTGTGTGTACATTACGTGTGTGTGGTTGTGTGTACATTACGTGTGTGGTTGTGTGTACATTACGTGTGTGGTTGTGTGTACATTACATGTGTGGTTGTGTGTACATTACGTGTGTGGTTGTGTGTACATTGTGTGTGTGTGAACTGGGGAGTTTGTCTTTTTTAGAGTCAAGTTTATGTTAAAGATAAACGTCTTGAGTTTAGAAAATAGCAATGATTTTCACAAACACAGATATTTAAGTATTCACATCACTTTAATAAAGCAGTTCCTCTTAATTATACGCATATTATTGATTATTACAATGGACGTTATTTCAGATCATGGCAAAGGAGAGACAATAAGACTTTATCATGACGATCCCACAAAGACATTCAGATTGTCTCAGACAACCGTTTCTGTTATAAGTTTGAAATATGCATTTTCATTTCTTTTTGGTTTGATTTGAACACAGTGATGCTTCAGGAGTGATGGTGTTCAATGCATTAGCTTCACATCACGATGTACCAGACTTATGCAGATAAAGTAGGAATATGAAGCTAATTTACTCCATGTTTCATAAAAGACCAAACCATTCCTCTAAGTGGCAAGAAACCGATTGTTAGCTGCAGCGCTACAGTCATTAGCATTCCCCCCTATAGCCCACAGGACCAGATACAAGACACATTGAATGTCTTCAAACAGATGATAGAGCACAACATGCGTAAATGTCCATATATACAGAAGTATGCATGGAGGACATGTGATAGTGAGCATCTTTCGGCACATCGCTTCCATTCCAATGTTCCACGTTAGTTCCGGTCACCGAGGGTCTCGACGGTATTCCCACACATTTGGTTTTCTCTGCAGAGCTCCGGTCTTTGAATACGACAGCAGTCCTCTGACGGTCGCCATGTTTCCACGAGCTTCCGTCTCACTCGTGAGCCTCCAGAGGCCGAAGACTCTTCTGCTTTGGCTTTGAATGCACTCTTCCAGTTTAGCGAAAAAAAATCCAATTCCTCTTTCGTGTACTTTGACATCGCGTCTCACTTGATTTTAGTCACAGTCTTGTAGTTCTTGATCAGTATTTCCAGCAGTTTGAATCTCCAGAAAAGCCCGTCTCCAACCCGACGTAGCTCATGTGCGCAGTGATCAATCGTGGCGTCAAGATCTGAGGGCAGAGAAGACACACCGGTGTTTTGAGTATCCATGATCTAATACACAGACACACACTTAAGGTCAAGTTCAATCAAATCTTCTCAGATACTCACCGTGGCCGGCCATTCTCATAGTGCTTCTGTCTGTTCGGAAAAGAGAATTGAAGCTTTTGAAAGGTTCAGTTTTTCGTCTCCGTGCTTTTAAAGCTGTGCGGTTGTGTCTCGACAAGAAGGAACAGGTTTGAACTATTGATAGCAGCCCTGAGCTTAAGTACTGTTGGGTTAGAGTGACGTAACTTCGCGGCTGAGGAATCCCCGTCAGCCGCGGCCAAGTTCCTCCCACATGTAGGCTGACTTCTCTGTTTACCGTATTGTTATGAGGCTGCTTTAATCTTTATTACGTTAACCGTGGACCTGTTGTACACATACAGTACATAACACATCCCTGTCCCATGAAGCTCTGATCAACACAAGCATGCTGATGTGAGCACATGTTAGAAACATACCGAGTTAATTGATTTATCGTGATGTAGTGGTTTGACCATATAAGGACTTTCTGTAAACACAAACACACTAAACACGTATGAGGTCACGAGCAGCTTTGCATAGAAAGCATCAACAACTCTCCTGCTGCGGTGCGTCATGTGAAGCAAGATTTCAACACGACACTCCACGTTGTCCAACAGACACAGGCTGAACGTTTAGTACTAGCGTTCGCTTATATAATGCACCATAAAGTTTTATTGTATGCGCAACATGTGAATGCACAACAACAGTTCGCAGCCCCAATGGGCTGATAGTGAAAAGGCATTTAGACACAGTGGTTGTTATTCAGAAGGGAGAGCATGTTCATAACACTATAGTGTCAGGGATTATGTAAACATAAAAACAACTGGATATTCACAATAACCGCCATGTCATGTGATCAACACCAGTGAAGAACCACGGTGTTCTTTGTGCAACTGTTGACGATTAAAGAACGTCAGAGGAAGACGTCCGCCGGCTGCATTCATCCAACATCAGAGAGGTATTTCATTCAAACAGCTCAGCCTCTCATTAAGCTAGGGTGGAGACCGAAATACACCATGAGCTGACTAACGGTTCCTAACGTCAACGATATATATCATATGTGTGTGTGTGTGTGTGTGTGTGTGTGTGTGTGTGTGTGTGTGTGTGTGTGTGTGTGTGTGTGTGTGTGTGTGTGTGTGTGTGTGTGTGCATTGCATTTTGTTCAAACTGCTGTGAGTCGCCCCTGAATCAGGATATGGAGTGAGCTCTCTAAACACTGCACAGTGCAGCCATCGTGAGCAGGTCGGGGCATGCCTCTCTTCCTTGCAGCAGACATGGGGAAGTACCAAGGAAACTACAGTCAGATGATCTGAGCGGCGCCGACAATAGATCCATGTAGGGTGACGTGTTACAGAACGACAGGGAGATGAGGAGGCTCACAAAATACTAAAGGTTTGAACAATAAGTACATATAAGGAGAAAGAGCGACGACAACGTAGACAGAAGTTCATCCATGACACTATTGAAATTTGAACGTATTATAAGTTCATAGATATCAAAAACCTGAATGTCTGAGTTACAGCCATTTTCTTATCCTGCTGTATTATATAAACTATAATGGAGTATATTGCAAAAAAAGAGTCCCGTGTGCCCAAAGACTACATATCATAAGAAAGCTCACTTTTCAGCCAAATGGTTTGACTGATTTTGAAAATGGCTGGGTGAAGTAAAAGTACCAAAACATTCACGTAAAAATACTGCTTTACATGGAAAAATACAAAAATATAATCAGCAAAAAGTAACGTAAAGGCGTAAAATACTACTTCATATACTACTTCATATGCAACATCTGAGGAGTTGTGATTTGATTAATGAGGTGGGAAAGAATAAGTAGTTTCTTTGAATTTTCCTCTAATCTTTCCTTTTTCTTTTTTGAATATTAGACAATCAGGCTTCTGGAATGTATAGGATACATTGAAAATGTACTTATACCTATTAACTGTGGTATGAATATAGTGGAGAAACAACAATGCAGTGAAGGACAAACTAGTTCACCTGGTGTGCACAAAGCTCACATGGTTGCAAAAGGTGTGGTCCTCTCTGCTGATAGCAGCGCTGAAAAACGTCGTCCCAGATCGTCTTTTATGGTCACAGCTTACATAGTGTGAGAGAGGGAGAGAGAGAGAGAGAGAGAGGGAGGGAAAGAGAGAGAGAGAGAGAGAGAGAGAGAGAGAGAGAGAGAGAGAGGGAGAGAGAGCGAGAGAGGGAGATAGGAAGAGAGAGGGAGAGAGAGAGAGAGAGAGAGAGAGGGAGAGAGAGCGAGAGAGGGAGATAGGAAGAGAGAGGGAGAGAGAGAGAGAGAGAGAGAGAGAGAGGGAGGTTGTTCTCAATAAGAACTTGCTTATCAGAGTAATTGTACATATGTAATTCTTAGTCATGTGATTCAGCCTGTCATCACACATTTGTGTTGTTGTTGTTGTTGTTGTTGTAAGGAACATTTATTGTGTAAGATTTCTCTGGAAATAAACTACCTGCCTCCTCCACCACTCTGTGAAAGAGGGGCAGGTAATAGGAAGGTGTGTGTGTGTGTGTGTGTGTGTGTGTGTGTGTGTGTGTGTGTGTGTGTATGTGTGTGTGTGTGTGTGTGTGTGTGTGTGTGTGTGTGTGTGTGTGTTTTTATAGGGAAAACATCAAAACTAAACTAATGTTTGTCTTTTAACAGGTTAGCTGGAACTAGCATATATCTAGTATTTTTTTATATATATATATATATATATATATATATATATATATATATATATATATATATATATATATATATAACATGACAGGCATACGGCTCCATTAAGTGTGTACATCCTTTATTAAAAAAGAGAGTACAAGCCAGGTTTTCAATTATGCTGATTCTTTCAGACTTAAACTGTAAAAATAAAGACCATAAATGAGCCACTTCAGATCGTTACACCAAGAAGTACAGAGTTCTCTATTGTGGGATATGATACTTTCACACAATCTGAATACTTCCTCCATCACTGAACTTATTCCATGTCTCTTTTTTCACTTCAAACCTATAAACCCTGTATATACCTCTATCAGTCACCAGGTGGCAGCACACTCAAATTCAACTTCTATCATCCATCCATTCCTCCCTCCCTCCCTCCCTCCCTCATCCCTCTCTCTCTCCCTGTCTCTCTCCCTCTCTCTCTCTCTCTCTCCCTCCCTCCCTCCCTCCCTCTCTCTCTCTCTCTCTCTCTCCCTCCCTCCCTCCCTCCCTCTCTCTCTCTCTCTCTCTCTCTCTCTCTCTCTCTCTCTCTCTCTCGTCTCTCTCTCCCTCTCTGTCTCTGTCTTTCTCTCTCTCTCCCTCTCTGTCTTTCTCTCTCTCTCTCTCTCTCTCTCTGTCTCTCTCTCTCTCTATAAAATAACCACAGCATGAGCATTTTAATTTTTTATTCTAGATACAATTAAAACATAATAGATGATAATAATAAGTAATTATAAATTGTTTTACTTGAATGAAAAAAATAATACAATTGTTCAAACATCAGAAATCACAGGAATAATTCATAATGAGTCTAAATCTATGAACGTGTTCATGTTATTATTTATACATCATTTATCGGATATTATCAGTTCCTTTTTCTAATTCAAGTCACCAAAACTGTAAAGCACGGCAGGCAGAAGTTTATATTCGTCACACTGCGCATGCGTCGATTGGAAGGCTGCCCAGCCCACATTGTTCCTGTCGCTTTAACAACCAAAGTGCTTCACGTCACAGTCCGCTCTCAGACGCGTCCGCACCGCCCTGCTGGCCTCTGTTACAATTATGAAAAATCTACATTTTAAGGACTTCTTCTGGGTGAGTGTCTGTTTTGGTGTTTTTTATTCATGAAATACTTTTATTCTTTGGTCTCATCAAATAGGTTCCACCTCCCCTCTCCTGGTAGCTGATGTATGTATAAAAGTACTAATACTAATATTAAACTGTATAAATACTCAGCTAAGTAAAATAATATTGCAGAAGAGCACAACAACTGTCCCTATGGTGTTATTATATATTATATCACTTATGTTCTACTGGTGCATTCATGTGTAAACAGCATTGTATTGTTGTAGTGTGTTGAGCTGGAGCAGACTTTAATCTGACCTTTATCTGCAACACATCTGTTAGTACAGCTGTCAGATACATGTGGTGCATAATTAAACATATTTGCATGTAGTGAGGTCGACTTTATATTATTAGTGATGCAGCTGCATGGCTTCATGTCTGTTATAGAGAGAGAAAGTCAACCTTTCTCCTCTGCAAGGTGAGGATGATTACAGGCTGGCTCCCTCAGCTTACCTCAATCATGGAGACGCTCCATTCAAAACATCAATTTACATCTCAGTGTCTAAGACCTCCGTGTGTAAAGTGTCTATTTATGTCTCTGGATCTTCACAGGTTTAGACAGGCGCTGGTCCGATAGCAGCCAGTATACCCTAACATCTGTGAGGGATCTGCTTTAAAGCAATAATGTTCTAATAACATATATCCATAAACTGGACATATAATCGAAAACAAGCAACCCCCACTTTACTACAATCTCTAAAACCGAAGCCGGTGACCAGAATGAAATGTTGTCCATGTCGTTGACAGAACTGTGACCTGACTTGCACTGGTGGCTATGATTCAATCATCCAGTACCTCAACGATGGCAAGAGGACGTGCAAGGAGGTGGAGGACTTCATGAAGGCCAGGTAATGACATGATCTGCATCAGTATCAGCTTTATTGACACAAAATGAACTTGAAGTTGGGCGTGAAGTGGCTGAAAACAATCTATACAGTTAGTTGTGTTTGCGAGGTTTGAGAGTCAGATGAGGTGAAAATGAAAGCTGAGGAAAGAGTGAACTGTTAGTAAAGGGAAGTGGGTAAGTTAATGAGTCTGAGACGCAGGGACATGTCCTGTGTGGGTGGACATGAGGCAATCAAAGACTGACATGAAGACGCTCAGTTTACATGCTGATGCACCAGAAAATGGGAAGTAGTCTTCAGTGACAAGAAGGAGAGAAAGAACGAGTTCTATTAACGGCGTTGAAATCAGATGAATGAATGCATACAGGTGGTTTTCTTGAGTTTCTGAATATTTAAAGAATGTTATAGCATGCTGTATTTGGTTGGTCTGTAACATAATGTGAGGTTTGACCTTTTTTCAATAAAATATATGAGAATATATTAGAGTTAGCGAGAAATAATTTGCTGGTAATAGCATAAAATTGGTTAATGTTATGATACAAACATTGTTAAATGCCAGAAAGCTTCAAATGCACTACTTTCTACACACCAAAATAATGTGTTTCTCACAATGTGTTGCAGCCACACTCACGTCTGATTACGGTAATATTCTGGAAGAGTTTTTGTATTTTTAGATTCATTCTAAAAGTGTGTATTCCTGCACACTACTGCATTGTGGTAGACCAGTGTAAATAGATTCTTCTTAGAAGAGGAACAGAGCAAGTGTGTGTGTGTGTGTGTGTGTGTGTGTGTGTGTGTGTGTGTGTGTGTGTGTGTGTGTGTGTGTGTGTGTGTGTGTGTGTGTGTGTGTGTGAAAACACATCATGGAGATAGATTTTATAACGGAGTCATACAAAGTTTGACATTTGAATTTAGATTTCCTCCTTCCTCGTGTGATCAGTTTTCCGTCCCCTTCAGTTGGCAGCCGGTGACATGCGCTCTGCCTTTCATCCATTTCATTCGACTGAAGTACAAGTGTCATAAAACACACAGCTGAGGATGTAGCATAAGAGGATATTTCACAATAACATCACTGAAACTTTCCTCACGTACGAATGAAAAGCACTTTTAAAGCCACAAGATGCAAGAGTTCCCCAAATCCTGTTTCACACTTATCTCAGTGTCATGCTCACACACACACACACACACACACACACACACACACACACACACACACACACACACACACACACAACCACACACGCACACACTCACACACACACACACACACACGCACACACACGCACACACACACACACACACACACACACACACACACGCACACACGCACACACACGCGCACACACACACACACACACACACACACACACACACACACTCACACAGGACACATGCTGAGTGTAAGAAACCCAATTTAATTATGTCATGTCAGGTTTATGTATGATATATATACATGTACAGTAAATACATAAATAAGTAACATATAGAATATAAATAAAGCAAATATGTAAACATTATAGAATGTATTGTGGACATTTAATGTGCATCATATTCACTTTAGATTCACAGAAGATCAGAACTATGTGACTTACAGAACATGTGTGTCCCATCACAACACGTGTCCTTACACACAGAAAGCCTCTGTGGCGTATTCTGAAGGTTGCACCTTGTTATTTGAGTTTCTGTGGAGTTCCTGATTGTCCGTTCTCAATAGATAAATAAAGAAATCAGGTCATTAGAAATAAAAACAAATGTCTCAGCAGGTATTTCCTGGTTTCCTTGCTGCTCTGTCTTTTTCCAAACATGTATGAATGCTTTTGATTTTACCTTACTACAGGCAGCAGGGTTGTTTTTGAATCTGTTCTTGTCTTATTCCACACATATGATGCATGTCAATATACATTTAGTCATACATTCACATTCGATGTGAACATTTGCATCAAATATGAAAAATGTGCAAGCTTATTTGCACATTTCCCAGCTGTGGGACTGTAAAAGGATTATCTTATCTTATTTGTGATGTCCGTTTCTAAGCGTGTCCACAGGCTGAGCACAATGACCGCGTTGTGTGCAGATAACGGGTTGACCTGTTCTCTGTTTCTGGGTGTTTCTCTTCAGGGCATCGGTTGAAGAGAAGTACGCCAAGGACCTCCTTGGTTTGTCCAAGAAGGTGTGTGGACACAACGAGATGAAGTAAGCCATCTCGGTGCTGAGATGCTGTTCTTGTGTGTTTGACCACATCTATTTATACAGTGAGCCTCCGAAAACGAAACGAGGGAGTCTGACGTTAACGCCTGTTAGTTTGGATGCAGAAACACAAGTGACAGCAGATCGTTGACTCTGTGGTTCAGCAGATCGTTGACTCTGTGGTTCAGCAGATCGTTGACTCTGTGGTTCACAGTTTGAAGGTAGAAAAGTGGATTCCATGCTTTGCTGCAACTACTTACTCCTAATGTTGTTCTGGTCCGTCTCACTGTGTGTGTCGGTGTTTACACGTGGTTTCTGCTTTCAGCAAGTCTACTTCCCATTCTGTCACATGATCAGCATGACTTTGTCAAAGCTGTTTGTTTCTGTGTGTGAAGAGGAAGGAGGACTAGCGGGGGACAGGCAAACAGAATGATTCACTTAGTAAATGCTCGGTAGCTTATTAATACCTTTTTGTAAACAAGCAAACGTTTACATTCAGTGTTTTCTCACCAAAAAGCATAATGTGAACTGAAAGTATCTGCAGGTTTAAGCAAATGCATTTTAAGAGAGGCAGTAGAATGTATTTTAAAGCCTTTTTTTAATCCATCCACTTATTCTGTGTCTAGAAAGTACTGAAAAAGATTCCTTTTAGTCGTGAAACTGACTGCTTTGTGCACAATGCACCCAAACCGAGGACTACGTAGTGGACTTTAAAGTGTCTTATGGATGAACTGAAGTTGTGTAGAATCCCTCTGTTACCTTCTTTTCTTTTGCTTTCTAAGCACGTTAAAGCGATCCCTGGACATGCTCAAGTTACGTAAGTACTTAACATTTTCAGTAACGCCTCCTTTCTCCATTATTTACCGTTTGTTTTAGTTTGTGTTCTCTGTTGGGCTCAGAATATAAATCTTTGATGTTGTAACCCTTGCAGAGACTGAACATGTGAGTCTGTCACACTTACAACTGGCTCAGAGCATGAGGGAGGAGGCCAAGAAACTGGAAGAATTCAGAGAAAGACAAAAAGAAGCGAGGAAGAAGGTTGGCGGCTTCGTCGGCGCAGTGACGCACCGAGCAGACTGTGGCAGCTCTGCAAGTTGTTGACTAGATGCAACATTGTCATTTCAGATGGAGCAACAGATGGATGCTCTCCACAAACAGAAGTCCACACATTTCAAGAAGACAATGGATGTAAGTAAAGACTGAAACACACAGTTAATCGTTTACAGGCTCAACAGGAAATCAATTACTTTAAGGGAACTTTCAGACTTTCCCTTGAGAACTTTTCCCTTTCCTTGTATTGTGTTATTAATAAGCTGATAAGCAGTAATGATAAGCAGTAATTGACCCACCTATACCAAAGCCGAACCACTCCACCGCTATCTACATCTAAGAGCCTTAAAGTGATAGTACCAAGCCTGTTTCAGTCCGTTCGTGGTTCATGTCAGAAGAGTTTCAGTTTTCTTGTGAAAATGGTGAAAATGCATGTTATCCCTGTGCTTCCTCTTTGGATGAGGAAGTTGCGTTGACCACTCTGGGAAGTGAACAAAAGCGGCATTTAATGCCATCAAAGTCACGGCTGAAAGAAGAAGTACTTGTGCAACAATTCAATGTAAATGAAAAGAAGCCCAGTGGGAGAGAACACCGCTGACGTCATCAGACGAACAGTTTACGATTCATCAACGTTTACTGCGATGTCGTCCCCAGTCAAAGAAGACGTACGAGCAGAAATGCAGAGACAAAGAAGAAGCCGATCAGAACATGAATCGAAACACCAACACCAACAACACCAAGCAGATAGATAAGGTACGGTGACGAACGCGCTGCTTCTCACCCATGGAGGATGAATTAAAGACATATATGGAATATGTATTTTATCCACCTTTGCATGTACAAGGAACTCTGTTAGTGATTGATGCTTAACTATAAACACAGTACAATAGTATAAAGATATAACTACAAATAAAAGTGTATCGTATGTACAATAGAATATGAAAAACAAACAAACAAGTATATAAGAATATGTTCAAATAGGTCTGTTATTGAAGTGAACTATGTACACATATTCCATCATATTTTATGACATATAAAAGAACATAGCAGCACTTATTTACACACCAGAATGCTGTTAACACACAAAGTAATTACTCATCATTTTGTAAAATACTGAGTGATTTCCACCACTATTGGTGGAGCAATGTGCTTCGCTGAGTCCTCTCTTGAGTCCGTTGTAGATATCTTCTTTATAGATGTTGTGTCTTTGTTCCTCAGACTTCCTCTCTGTGTGTCACTGATCTGTCTGAGAGCCACCAGATTGACCTTATGTGTGCAAGTCATTTCTGTCACTTGTTCACCTTAGACTTCATGTGTTCTTCATGTATCACCTTTCAGCTCTTCTCAAAAGCACAGCATGCCAAACAGAATGCAGAAGAAGCGGGTAAGCCGCAGACATCACGAGGCACCGTAGTGGTTAATG
The DNA here is from genome assembly GCF_023349555.1 of Cebidichthys violaceus. Classification (NCBI taxonomy): domain Eukaryota; kingdom Metazoa; phylum Chordata; class Actinopteri; order Perciformes; family Stichaeidae; genus Cebidichthys; species Cebidichthys violaceus. Next base: position 16,177,168 of record NW_027176285.1, read on the forward strand.
CAGTGCGTTTGGTTATTAATGCTAGCTTTTGACTGTTTGGTGTCTGTGTTTGACTGGCAGACAGACTATACCATCAGAATGTGACCATAGTGGGAAAGGTTAGAGATGAATGGCTGAAGGAGCATGTCAAAGCCTGTGAGGTGAGACTGTTTGGTTACATCCCAAAAGCTTGAAAGTAACATACGTCATGTAAATGAGCTAATTGTGTGTGTGTTGTGTTTTCCTCCGCAGATGTTTGAGAAACAGGCAATGGAGCGCATTAACTTTCTGAGAAACACGGTCTGGACTCACCTCAACCAGCTGTCCCAGCAGTGTGTGACCAGTGACGAGGTCAGGCCCACAGCTACAGCAGCTAGCTGCTATCGTCACTATTCAAACTGCAGAGTCTCATGATGATAATAAGTAGTATGGCTTGTTAGTTCCGCTGTTGAGCTCCCAGCAGACAGACACAGTTGGCAACTAGCTGGTGAACATAGAGGAGTGTTTCCCTCAGGAGTTGGTGGAGACCAAACCAGAGCTAGAAGAAGAGTATTTACATTCACCAGGTGGAGCCAAACTTGACTTTAAATGAATGCTTGTGTGGCTCGGTACCTGCTGGTTGTGTAAACGGGCCACTGCTTGCTATGCTAACACTGTATCAACGTTATAAGGTTGCAGCATAGCCTGTATGAGAAGTGGCCGTAGTCACCGTCATGTCACCTGTTAGTTTGAAGCCACGAGGTCGCCATCTTGTTTTTTTTTTATTGCAACCAGAAGTGACACGAGAGGGCGGAGCTAAGAACAACCAAATGCTGAATAAGTAATTTTCCGGTGACCAAAAATTGTTATGATTAACTTTCATGAAGTGAAAACATGATGTTAAAGTGTTCAAGTTGTAAGACGAAAACACAGACAACGACCAGACCGGACTAAGACATGACAGCAACCTGTCAATCACAAGGTAGCCACACCCCCTAAATCATCCCCTGCTTTATGGTCTGTTTGACTCTAAATGGAGCATAATGTACTAAATGAACATCATGCTGTATTGAAGAAGACTTGAAACTAGAGATTGAGACCATAAACTCATGTTTACAATGTTTACTGAGGGAATAACTCAAGAGAGAAGTAGAGTCATTTTAGTCTAGACTTCTACACAACCAGAGGAGTCGCCCCCTGCTGGACACTAGAGAGAATGCAAGTCTAAGACACATGCACCTGCATTGGCTTCACTTTTCAGACCCGGAGGTTGCTGCCTGGTTTACAACTGGTTAAGCTGCACCGAGTGGCCAAATTTGTGCAGGTTTAAAGTCATCTGCGAACTAATAAAAACTTTCTTGGACAAACCTATAAAACATTTCTTGATTGGACTCTGACCATTGTTTTCCTGTCTGTGTGTGTGTGTGTGTGTGTGTGTGTGTGTGTGTGTGTGTGTGTGTGTGTGTGTGTGTGTGTGTGCGTGCACAGCTGTATGAGGAAGTGAGGAAGTCTCTGGAACAGTGCGATGTCCAGGAAGATATTGAACACTTTGTCAACCTCAGGCAGACCGGTGACAAACCACCAGGTAGGAATACTCATTCACAATACTGTGGCATCAATAATCAACCAGGGCTGGGTTATGCGAACAATCTTCATTGTCCTCTCTCAACAGCTCCGGTTCTGTATGACAACTTCTACTGTGATCAGAGGCCTCCAGCTGTAGCTCCGCCCTCTCGGCAGCCTCCACCAATCATCAGGTACACGAAAAAGAGAAGAGCCGCCACCTGTCTGTCGATGCGTCTCTCCTTCCATTTAGTATTTCAACCACATGTTCAGAACACTTACTGACTTGTTGTTGACCTTGTTTTGTGAATTTGCAGGAGGGGGCCTTTACCCGATCCAGCAAACAACAGTGGAGGTATATGTGTGTGTTTTTATATAAATGCATCCATGGGAACACTTTATTTACATTTTACATTTTATTTTCTATTGATAATTGTCACATTCACAACATAAAGTTTGTGTTTGTGGCTTTGTTGTCAACTGCACGCGTCTGCTTTTCATACTTCACCACCTCATTGTGTTGATCTCTGCTGCGGTTGCAGATACAGTCTACTCAACAGTGCAGGACGCGGGGTACAGCGTGATCCAGTACTAGCATGCGGACCTGCTGGAGAAGTCATTGTGCATCCCAATGCAGCGCTGGCACTTTGTAATGAGAGGTTGTGAGTCTCATCACTTCCTGTTTTGTGATTTCCTGTAACAATGAGTGTCATTACTGCGTACACACACATGTCTAGGTAAGGTATCGTGAATATGCCAGTTTTATAATCAGAGCAGTAAATGAAGTGTTTTGTACATCTTAATGTTGCTTCAGTTGTGTATTCATGTTTTGTGGAGCTATGCTTTTCTCACATTTTAACTCGAGATTCACGATTATAAAGTAAACTGAGATCTGTTGACTTGTTTTCATTTCCGCTGAGATGTGAGAGTAGCAGGTCAGCTGACTGACAACAACGCGCTCTCATTTGCTAACAGCGTGCAGTAAGTGCATCACTAGAGGCCCTGTCTTGCTTATTCCTTTCTATGAAAGTCCTGTTCTTTTTGTTTGACAGTTGCATGTGCTGAACAACAGGCTCATTTTCTATTGTAAGAAAGTAAAGTCAGCTCTATGCCCTAGATTTACATTCAGGTGATTAAAACAGATGTGTGTGTGTGTGTGTGTGACGATAACATGCAATGCTTTCTGAATACTTGAGAATTGTTGGAATATTTGCACTTTGATTTTGCTTTATTTATGTTGAACACATCATTTGTAGAAATTGCTACAAACTGTGATTAAGTTTGAAACTGCAGGAGTAAAGGTCACTGTGCAGCTGACCTGCTGGTGTTTCACCGATGTTCTCTGAACGTTCCTCTACTCCCAGTTCATCGTCTTCTTTCCAATTGCATCTCTAACTTACTATGTGTCTGTTTGCCTGCATCCTCGCCTGCTACTTGTTATTTATACAATGTGTAAGACAGTACTCTATGTGTTTTATAACCGTGGCACAATGAAAGATCCAAATAAAAATGTGTACAGCTTTATTTCCACCGCATTTGTCAACATCATTTTACTACTTTTTGCCCTAAAGTTTCCGCATTTCTCATGATACAGTCCTCCTCAATGTGAGTAAGAGTTCTCGGTAAGCATCGGTTCATCTTCAGGACGTCCACATCCGTCTGCAGGAACACCAGGTCTGTCGACGGTGTAACAAAAGGTTTTGATGTTGGTTCTTCAGGGTCAATCGGATCCTTTGGTGGTCCGATATCACTCCGATTGGATCAGATCCAGAATCATCTGGATGGTCCGCTCACCTACAGCAGACAGAGGAAGGTTTCAGCTGATTTCCACATATAAGAAGCACTACAAAAGTGTTCACTTGTCGTATTGTGATGCTCGCGCTTACCCTCAAGACTCATCCTCGGGTTCTCCAGCTTCTTTTCCAGCAGAGAGTCCATCAGCTTCCTCAGGTGTTTGAAGATCACACCAATCCGCACAGGAGCCTGTAAGCAAAATGGATTGAATTCAGTAAACTTGGATTAAGATCCATTTCCTTGGCCTACAAAGTCACGGACAGTTTTGACAATTCCCGAGCCAAACCCCGGCGACCTCTGACCTGGAAGTGGATCCATCCATCGAGTGAGATGAGCCGCTCTCTGTGCTGGATATCGATGTCGCCTCCGAACAGCAGCATGGGGAAAGGAGATATCAGGGTGGTGTCTCGCAGGTAGATCTTAGTGTACTTCACCTGTGGATTAACACTGATCAGCACACATGCGACTTGGAGGTAAGCAGACACCACACACTCTTCCCCTCCTACCTTCTCCTGGTACAGCAGCCAGCCGTGTGTCTGCAGGTTGCGGTTCACAGAGGACGGGTGGACCTGAGCCTTGCCCTGGGGCGTCTCCACCGTGCAGACCACTCGCTCCAGCACGTCCACAGACGGGGTGCACAGGACCCGGGCCACGCTGTCGTAGAGCCCCGCCGTCAGCACCGCGTTCAGGACGGAGATCTGGTGCTTGGACAGCGCCGCCGCCGCCTGTGGCTTGGAGCGGGACGACCAAAAACCCGCCTGCTCCATCATCCTCATCAGCTCGTGCTTCACACCCTGGATAGAAGACGGATCGAACACACGGGGTCAGACGGGAGGTCTATTTAGGCTAGAGATGACCGACATGTGTACATGTGTGTGTGTTACCTCTATTGTAATGAGAGCGGTGCGATTGAGGAAGTGTGTTCTACAGAAGGACATCTCTGCTCGTTGTCCGTCAGTCTGTGACTTCTTCCACCTAACGGTGTGACGGGCGAACAGAAAGATGGGTTATCAGAGAGGAAGCTGTTGTAATGATTATTTCTTCTAAAAATCCCAAATACGCTCCTAAATGAAAACCCTAAGTCTGCGTTTGAAGTCGAGCCTTTAAAAGTTCCCACCCCTGGTATGCGTTGTATATCGTCAGGTGATCAGAGTTGGCCAATGCCAGGGCGCCTTTGGCCAGGTTGGCTTCCTCCTTCCTGTTCATCGGCGTGGAGAAGGGAGACTTCTCCGAGATTGCTGCCGCGATGGTTGCCTGAAACGAACCTCTTCTTAATAAGCAATTTACAGCGATGACCTAATACAGAGACGTTAGTCTAAATAAATATGGTCAGAGTGCTTCTGAATAACAAGGCAGCGGGACGTACTATGGGCTCCAGGCAGCCGAGGATAGCTCCGTAGATGAGCATCTTGCCAATCTTCACGTTGACGGGCAGACCCGCCAGGTGGTGCCCCAGAGGGGTGAGGAGGTGATTGTCGGCGTGACACGCGCCGATCTTCCTCAGCAGGTTGACGGCGTTACTGACCGACTGGGGCTGAGGGGCGTCCAGGGCCCGGCTCAGGAAGTCCTCCGGGGAGCCGTACTGACATTTCTACCAGAGAGAGGGGAGTGGAGGAGGCCTTGAACAGAAGCTTAGATAATGATTCCTCGGTGGTAGGAGGTACAAGTGTTTTTTGTGAGTGTATATTTCTGTGGCTTTATACCATGATATGAAGGCAGAGCTCCTCCAGTGGGACCCGTAGAATCTCTGGAATGGAGTAATCCATGAAGGAGTTAAACCTGATGTCAAGAGGGTCAAACAAGAGCAGAACAGATCAGCACATGGCCTCAAACATGTACCGTCGTCTTTTATGAGCGCCTTCTTTATACATAACGGGAATTTACATGTTTTCCTGCTTTGTGTCTACAAAACGAACGATGACCTCCGTACCTGAACTTTGGATAGAGCCTGAAGCAGAAGCCGTTCTGCACTCGTCCCGCTCTCCCCTGCCTCTGGAAGGCGCTCGCTTTGGAAACAAAAGTTTCCACCAGGGAACTCATCTGGCTGCTCTCATGGTACCTGAACGACACAGTAGACCGGAGTTAAGTCACCTTCTAGGGATGGGAACGTCCATCCGTCGGTGGTTCTAGTAGAAGTATCTAGATATCCTAGATAATGTATCCTCTGACCTTTCCAGTACCGTCACCATGTCAGAATTTACTTCTGCAATCTTAATAGAAGGTAGTATAATATCATTACAGTCTCTCCTGATGTTGTTCCTGAGCCCTTACTTATTTTCTTTAGTCTTTCCGGTGTCGATGACGAACACAACGTCGGGGATAGTCACACCTGTCTCAGCAATGTTAGTCGACAAGACGATCTGAAGGAGACGCAGAGCAGAGCAGAGGGGATGTGAAGGATCAGTGAATAGATCTAGTAAAGATTTAGTTTTATTCTAAGATGAGGAACACAGCTCTAATAAAATCGTACGACATCAGCTTGATTGTTCCGTGTTCCTGTTTCTCAACGCTTCACTACGCCACGTTCAGAAGTACCTTTCTAAATCCAGCAGGTGGCACCGTGAAGGCAGCAGCCTGGTCCTTTGAAGAGAGAGTGGAGTGGAGAGCAACGATCCTGTACCTAAAAAGAGACCGACGTGAGTGGAGTGAACTGTACAGTGTACGTGTGCTTCACCATTCTGTGTTTGGTGCAGCGCATCATGGATCAGATCAGTCTTTGTGTGTGTGTGTGTGTGTGTGTGTGTGTGTGTGTGTGTGTGTGTGTGTGTGTGTGTGTGTGTGTGTGTCACCTGTTTTTGTCCCTGAACCTCTTGTCTGAGGAGAGAAGGTCGTGGAGCTGCTGGATGTGAGCCAGACCCGGGAGAAACACGAGAACGGCTCCATCCAGCTCCGCAAACTGTGGGGACTTGTCTGGCAGAAGACAAACAATGACAGAAATGTAACTCACAAGAGCTAAAGGTGCATGATGATGTACTTTGTGCTGGCGGAAACGAGCATGATGACGTGTTAGTGTTACCTAGATAGTCGATGAGGTCCACCAGTAAGTCCATATTGATCTTATTAGGGTTCATGTACTGCAGCACCTGCCGAGTCCTGCTGCTGAAGTGGTCAAGATCTGGACCCAGGTCCCAGCCGGAGGAGGAGTCCCTCAATATCACCTCCTGGAACAGACGGAAGTCAGTAACACCCGTGGATAAAACTCCACCATCACTCGTACCGTGTTCCTGCTGCAGACAGCCAACACTACCTGGTGCTGTGACGTCTTGCCCCCTTTCTGTGTGATAGAGATGCTGACTTCCTCCTCGTCTTCAAGGATTCTCTGGCTGTACTCAGAGTCCTTTTCCAGGATGTACCCCGTCTGCTCCACTATATCTTCTAAGTGGAACACCTAAAAAAACAACAACAACATGAGATTGAAAACATCCCGCTTCCTCTGCCATGTCACTGAAATACATCTGGGATGGGATTTATTGCAAACCAGATGCAGCTTATATAGACAAAAGGAACGGTTGAACTACACAAGCTCCTCTTACCTCCACTGGGAAAGTCCTCCCGGGAATGTTGATCACTGGGCAGCGGTTGAAGTAGTTGGAGAACTTGTTGCAGTCCACTGTGGCGCTCATGAGGATCAGCTGCAGGTCTGATCTCCTCATGACAACGTCCTTCAGGATGGTTAGCAGGAAGTCTGACTGGACGCTGCGCTCGTGGACCTGAGAGGATGGAGGGGAAGCGGTGCAGTGAGAACAGACTACAGGTCTGTGGATCGTTAGGGGTTAGCTGAGAGCTCAAGGCGACTGGCAGAGGACACTTCTAACTTCTCATCGTCACACAGGGTGCTTGATGAGATCCCGTCAGTACCTCGTCTACGATGATGTGCGTCAGGGAGCTGAGGTGTCGGTCATGCTGCAGCTTCCTGAGCAGGACTCCAGTGGTGCAGTACAGCAGGCGGGTCCACTCCCCAGACTGGTTCTCCATCCGGATCTGGTACCCGCACGGCGACGACTGAAACCCGATTTCAACATTAAAACAAACTCATTAAAAGCAGGCGACAGTGCATCCCGTCTGGCTACATTATGGTTTACCCAAGAGCTAAGCTAAAGGTTTTATGTTCAGGCCCAAACCTTTGATCCCGGTCCATCCTCGCAGCCCATCTCCTCGCTGACTCTGCAGGCCAGGCTCATGGCAGAGATCCTGCGGGGCTGGGTCACCACGATGTTGCAGGGCTTCGCCTCTTTTCCTCCCGTTAGCAGCTCCTCCAAGAGGAACTGAGGAATCTGGGTACTCTTTCCGCTGCCCGTCTCACCGGCCACCACCACCACAGGGTGGCGCTGCAGAGCCTCCAGGACCCGGTGCCGGTGTTGGAAGACAGGAAGCTGCTCTCGCTGTGCCTTGAAGGTGGATTTACTTAGGTTCAGTTCATGCACCTTTAGGATTGAAATAGCTTTAATATGGTAAAGTACGATGCGTATGTGTCTTTACCTTCAGTTTGTGGGCCAGCGGGGACTTCCTCAGCTTCATCAAGAGCTCTCTGGATGCCTCAAGTGCCCCCTCCCCCTTCCCTCTTTTCTCACTCTTGTCCTCCAGTTCTTGACCTCCCTCCCCAATATCAAGACCAGCCAGGTTCTCCCAGGACTCTTCAGGCTCTTCATCCCCAGCACTGCCCAGCCCCGGCTGGCCTTGGGATCCCAACTCCAGGCTTTGTTCCTGGTTCTGCTGCTGTTTGAGTCTGGTCAGGAGCCGGGAGATGAACTGGTCTCGGGGTTTGTTGGCAGCAGTGCGACTCTCTTCCTGTTGCTGCTGCTCGCTGTCTCTCCACTCCAGCCACACGTCTCTGTAGGTCGGAGGGAGGAGCTGGTGCACTGACTGAGAGAGGACGGTCGAGAGGGACGGTGGTTGTTACAGGAGGATCGGGGTCAGAATGAGAAGAACTCTGCCTGGTGACATGCGTTACCTGTCCTTTAATCAGGGTGTAGAGTGCCAGTGTGGCTGCCAGATGTTGAGCCTGCATGCTGTCCTCCGTCAAGATCGTTGGACAAACTTCGAGAACGTCTTCAGTCCTTTGCACACGCACCCTGTTGGATGCAAAGACATCAAATCCACACAAAATATTTATAGATGTCGTTATACACCGATTATAAGAACAGAGTTATCTCAAATAGGACTAAAGTCTACTACTGCAGGGTTACTTCATTCTTCAATAGAGACAACACAAAGGAGATTATATCATGGAGCTACACACACACACACACACACACACACACACACACACACACACACACACACATACTTGGATCTCCAGTATCTGCCAGCAGCAACCTTGTGAAAAGCCGGCGGTGGACTCTTGGGCAGATTCTTTCGGACCCAGTCGATGAGGAACTGTTTGGGAGACTTCCCCGTCCAGCTGCGAGCCGTGTAGTCGAAATTGCGAATGTCCTTCGGCTCGTTCTTTTTCGCAACTGGAGCTGCGGGGAAAAAAGAAGTAAAAATGTAAATCTCTAAACCTTGTCATCATGAATTTGCGACCAAACTTAGTACAGAGACGTAATTGTGCAGACGGCTCCACAAATGTTCTGAATGTGTATCTAATGGTTTGATACGGCAGAATATTAAACACCGATTCATATGGCTTATGTGTTAAAATCCCAGGTTTGGCTGTAGTTAGTGATATGGATGTGATCTGTGTGTGCACAGCATCTATACCAGAGGTAGTAAACCGTATATTGGGCTTGAGTTTCACGTTGAAGCACAGCATGTTCCACGTGTTCCGTTAAAGCCGCTCGGCTCAGATGGTGTTCATTTGCGAACCTTTCGCCGCAGGAGGGGCCTTTTCTTTTTGTTCAAATAAGCTGAAGCTGACATCCTCTTTGTCCTCGCTGACAGGAAGCATCTTCTTTTCCTTCTGAGGCGCGTTGACCACCTTCAGAGCTGGATTGAACACAGGGTGGGACTCCAGTGGCTTCATCTCTGGAAACAGAATAACAGATGTGTTCTATATAAGTCAAAGGGGGAGTTAGAGAAACAATAGTTTATTCTCTGCACATAATGGTCAGAGCTCACTCACCTTGCTGTATGATGCGTATCCTGTCCTGTGCCATCCTCTGGCCCGCCTTGTCTCCTTTAGTCTTGGAAACAGCTGCCATTTCTTTTGCGTCGTACAACTGAGCAGTAAGGGCCAAATACCTGTCGTTCTATTCAGCAGGAAACAACACACATGGTCACTACACCATCACCACTTCCTTACTGCTGACAAGAGCTGAGAAGCTACACAAAGAAGAAATAGTTTGATCTTTTTTTGTTTTACTTACTGGATCAAACTTTTCCTCCAGTTCAGGATTGCGGGTCTTCTTCCCCGCTTCCTCTTCCTTCTCCTCCTCCTCATCACTGCTCTGCTCTGCATAACGTAAGATCCAATCCTTCATGCTTGCAGCTTCATCCTTCTCCGTGACCTGGCAAACACAAAGTTTAGATTTAGTGTTACAGCGCGCGTCTCTTTAGCCAACGCACATCTGTAGACAGACGGACAGACCTTGGCGGGCTCTCTGTGGTCGTTCCTGGGTGCTTTGGGGCTCGGGGCTGCAGCTCTCTGCTGAGCGGGAGGCTGGAACTTGGGCCTGCTCTTCTGACTCTCCTCCTGCATCTGCTGGGTAAAACCTTCTGGCAGCTCCTCTGGTATAGAGAGAACAAATCAAGAGAGTCACATTTTGAACAGCCTCGTGTCCTCGTGGTGATGACCGCCGACGCTCTATTACCGTCTTTAAGGTTGAGGCAGAGCCAGTCGAGAGCAGAGTGGAGGTCTCCTCCGTACAGCACACTGCTCTTCATCGCCTCCTCAATGTGTTCTCTCTTGAAGTTGAACTTCTCCAGAGCTGTGTACAGGTCCTGCAAGCACAAACAAGACAACCTCAAGCAACAGAGGTGTATAAGTGTGTAATAACCGTGAAGAGAGAGAGATGATCTTGTTTTTACCATCAACTTTTTGTTCGTAAGTCTGCCAGATATGGGCCCTTTGTCCCCATTCTCCTCTCTGAAGTCATTGACCAGCTTGATGATCTTCTTCTCTAGTTCAGCTTGGATAGCAACCTGTTATAAAGGGTCAAATCCCCGTCATTATCAACAGTCTGAATGCCTGTCAGTGTGAAACACACTCGCTTATTAAGCTAGTAAGAACATGTTACGGCAGAGAAACAGATAAAATACACCGGTAAGTTACCGAAACGACGACTTACTTTAAGAATCGACTTGTCTGTGACTCCACCCGTGTCAACCTGGGCGGTGTTGGCGAGACTGTAGGTCTTTGGAGCTGGAGGAAGTCAAAAAAAAAGAACAGAATTGTGTCACTTAAAAAGCAATGCATAATGATGTTGAAGCCATATGTCATGTTGTCCTAACCATCGTGTTATCTGACTCATTAATTGTTTCAATAAGCTTTATTTTAAAATTCCATGTTGACACCCACTGTTATGCAGATCATGCTGCACAACAAAAATAAATATGCGTTCTGTTTATTACATGATGAACTGTTTAGTCTGATCATGTCTGAAGTCTCACAGCAGGATGGTGTCACGCTCCACGACATGAAATGAAGAGAGGGAAGAGAGCTGAACACATTTTGGTATTTTTTATATGACAAATAACTTACATTAAGAATACAACGAGGGACTACATTGAGGTCCCATTTGCAAAAGGTGTAACAGTGGAATATGCACCACCCTTCATGTAAAATACATCATCAATACATGATGTCACTGCATATGGACGCATATCCAACACAGCAGCTCTAACGACAGCCTGGAACATAACCATAGCAACACCGTTTTCATCTTTTACGGTGTTTTTTTCCCCCTCGAACTACGAAACCAGCAGCCATGAAATACCACCTTTAGACTTGTTGTCTTTTCCCGGTTTAGCCGGCTTGTTGTTGGCTGTCTGTTTCTTCGGATCCTCCGCTGCAGCGGCACCAGTCCTGCCCGCTGCCGCTGCCGCTGATAGGGCCACCGGAGTAGCCGCTTGCACCGCGGATTTCTTCTTCTTTCCGCCCATTTGAGCACCAACACGCTGCCCGTCTGCAGCTCCTCTATGCGGCAACGTGACACCAAGTCATCCGCACAAGTCCTGGAATGTTACGGTTGTGAACAGAGGGCTAAAAGAAGAATAACGCTAACGTGTATTTCTCTCCGTATTCACGTCGGGTTGGGTAACTTTGGGACAACCCAGCCGCCGTACCGGAAGTAATACCGCGCAGCAAACCCTCGTGTTGTATTGTGGGAAGTGTGCCTAACAATCATGGCGGACGCTTTTGGAGAAGGCTTGTTCAGCGTGTTTGACGATGAACAACAAACCACCGCAAGCAAAAAGATCCCCGCTTCTCTGACACCAGAAATTGGGTAAAGGCTTGTTTTTTGTTTTGTTTTGCAAAACAACGTTTGTTGTTTGAAGGGTCGATGGTTCCTGAACGTAGCATCATGTCTGTGACGTAGCGCTAGGTCAGTTAGCTAACGATAACGTTAGTTAACTCGTTAATTAAACCGCAAATTAAGCACCTGGTTGTGCTGATAAACGCATGCTGCATATTTGTTATGTTTTAGTTTAATATAAAGTCGCGAATGTTCAACATTGTTTCTAAAACTGGCACATTCAAAGTTACAAGCTAGCGTTAACTTAACTTGTCATGTAACGTTCAGGTGCAACGCTAAGTGCCGATGTAATATTAAACCAGGGCAGGCTCAGGTAACAACAGTTCTGTGCTTTCACTTTTCCCAGGAAAGTTATCAATAAAAATGGCACCGACAAGGATGCTGCTCCGTCTGCCGCGGTCAAGAGGGAGGCTGACAGTGACGGAGGAGAGGAGATGGTGTTTGGGAAGAAACCCCGACACGAGACAGCTCCTGACCTGAAGTGAGACGAGTTAGAATCTGAAGCACTGTTTCTGTGCGGGGTGTTCAAGGTGCTGTTGTAACTTTTACTTTACTTGTTTACTTCAGTCTTGCAGAAGTTATGCCCCAAGTGAAGGTGGAGCAAGTTGACACCGTGGAAGGATGCTCACATGAGGTAAAGGAAACAAGTCAGACAGATACAAATAAAAACCAGTAACATGTCGGGTTCCACACGCTTTGTTATGGTGATTGTCACACCAAATGGCCTTCAGTTATCAAGATGGCTTTCAAGCTATATTTTATAGTCTTCCGGTTGAATTTCTCCAATTTCAAATGTCTAAACTTTGATTGTTAACAACTCCGTCTTTCCTTAATAGGTGGCGCTGCCCGCCGGTGACGAGTACAAACCACTGAAACCGAGAGTGGGGAAAGCAGCCAAGGTATGAAGAATCTTTAAAGTCTGTCCTTTACTTGTGGAATTTAGTTTGTAATATGGAATACTTGCACATTATCACACCTTTTTAATTTACGAGGGGTTCATTTAGGTGATATTGTGTGCTTGTTGGAGAACGAGGGAAAGTACTGCAGCTGGATGGTCTTTTTTTGCTTGTCTTGCAGGAGTACCCGTTTGTTCTCGACCCGTTCCAGCGTGAAGCCATCTTATGTCTCGACAACAACGAGTCGGTGCTCGTGTCCGCTCACACCTCCGCCGGCAAGACCGTCTGCGCCGAGTGAGTATCTTCAGGAGTCGTGTTCAAAATGAATTCCTTACTGTACTGTCTGGAGTCCAAAACACGCACCCAAACTACAGAAAATACACCTTTTTAGACTTGCAGCATTAAGTGCGTTATGTCGACACGTGACTCTCTTACGTCCTCCTCTCGTAGGTACGCCATTGCACTGGCCCTCCGAGAGAAGCAGAGAGTGATCTTCACGAGCCCCATCAAAGCCCTCTCCAACCAGAAGTACCGAGAGATGTACGAGGAGTTCCAGGACGTGGGACTGATGACTGGCGACGTCACCATCAACCCCACCGCCTCCTGCCTCGTCATGACAACAGAGGTAAGAGGTCTGATGAAGTGGAGTCATTGTGGTATTTGTCAAATATCACCTTTTTTTTATTGGTTTTTATAAGAGTCCTGCAGGTTCAGTGTGAAAGCATCGCTGAGCGGTTGTTTCAACGTGATGAACTGCTTTCCCTCCAGATCCTGAGGAGCATGCTGTACCGAGGCTCTGAGATCATGAGGGAGGTGGCGTGGGTCGTCTTTGACGAGATCCATTACATGAGAGATGCAGGCGAGTACAGAATACGAGCTGCACAGACGCACCGTTGACTGATGTTTAGTGTGGTTTGGAACATCAGTCCTCGTGTACAAACCAGTGCTACTGATTCATTCTCAGGCGTCATTATTTACAATACGTTTGTGCATTTTAAAATGTTCGATAAATCTTGTGAGTGAATCGTGTTTGTAACGCATGCATCTGCTGTCGGTGTATTTCAGAGCGCGGCGTGGTCTGGGAGGAGACCATCATTCTTCTTCCTGACAACGTGCATTACGTCTTCCTGTCAGCCACCATCCCCAACGCCCGGCAGTTTGCCGAGTGGATTACCCACCTCCATAAACAGGTGGGGCGTTGTACCGGCATCTTTTCTAGCTATGAGGGTCACGGGAATACTTCACCCACAAGATGACTATTTGTATATCAATTACTCACCGCGGATTACCTCAAACTATTGAAGAACATGTTTTGTTTTTTTGTAGAATCCTGAAACAAAAGGAAGAGTAGTGCGCAGGCATTAGGCATTAGTGGTGGCTAGATAGAATAAGAATAAGAATTCAAGGTAATGTGGTGAGTAATTTCTATACAAATGATCATTTTGTGGGTGAGGTATTCCTTTTGAGTTGTCTCCTTCCCGTATGTAATATGAGGAGCCACAATCATCTGTCTTCATGAAAGGATCCGGGTAACATTTCTTTATGGTTTATTCTGTCATGATGCTACATAATTAATGAAGTGTTTCTGTCTCCTGTAGCCGTGCCATGTGGTCTACACAGACTACCGGCCCACTCCACTGCAACACTACGTCTTCCCAGCAGGAGGCGATGGACTCCACCTGGTTGTCGATGAGAATGTAAGGTCGCCTACGAACTGATTTCTGAAAGAGAGTTGACAAGTCAGACTAGAAACGGAGCATGTGTGTCTTTGTGTCCTTTTTTTTTTTTGGATGCATTAATCGGCATCAGTCTTCACACGATAGGCTACATAACGTGTGTGTGTGTGTGTGTGTGTGTTGTGTGTTGCGTGTTGCTTTTCTTCAGGGAGACTTCAGAGATGACAACTTCAACACAGCCATGCAGGTGCTGAGAGATGCGGGGGATTCTGGGGGCAGCGGAGGGGGCAAGTGGGACCCGAGAGGGCGGAAAGGAGGCACTAGAGGTGCGTGTGTCGGTTTATAAGATGGAAATGTGTAAACATCTTGAACTCAATCATTTACACCAGCATTCATTCATGCATTCATTCACTCACGTGTGCTCTCGTGAATGGTGTCCTCAGGGCCGTCCAGCGTGTTCAAGATAGTAAAGATGATCATGGAGAGGAACTTCCAGCCCGTCATCATCTTCAGCTTCAGCAAGAAGGAATGTGAGGCCTACGCTCTGCAGGTGGCCAAGCTGGACTTCAACAGAGGTGTGTGTTCTGTACAGGTGTTTGTGAATCAGTTCTCTACACACCTGTGCTCTGCTACAAGAGTGGTAATTCAGTTCAAGTCGAGCATTTGGCCTCTAGTAAGTAATCAAATGTCTGCTTGATTTACTGTACCTCTAATAAGCTTCATTTAGCCACATTGGTTTTATTGTGGGCTGTATTTTCACGTCAGTTGTCAGGTATAAAGTCACACTGTCAGCACATTGATTACATCTGTGGTTAGATTCACAGTCGGCGTGCGGATCGTCTTTGCACACCGAAAACGCCAAAAACAAGAACGTTTTGGTGACAAATCGCTGTGAGCGTCAGGCAGGATGGCGATGTCGCTCATCAAAATGCTAAATCGTTGGCTGAGTGAATCCTCCCCGCTGAGTGAGTGCCATGAATGTGGCTTATTGTGTCTGCACAGCTGGCGCAGCCGTTCGGTCCAGTGGGTAAGTGAAGTTGCCTCATGAGGACTGTTCACGGCGGGAGATCATCCAGCGGTGGAGCTTGGCTCACATCCAGCTGCTTCAGGCTTTTTTTTTTTTTTTTCAGTGAAATGAAACATGCTCATGAAGTCACTCTTCGGTTCTGTTGCTCCCTCATCTTGGTTTGTTTTTGACATTTTCATAAATTAGGTTTATTTTACTGCTGAGCTTCCCACAATGAACGCTTTTTTTTTTATTTCTGTCGACGCTGCCAAGTTGTGTCAACTGTTTCATGTTTTTGAGAGTTTTCTTGAACAGACTGTTCCTCTGTGAAAGTGAAGCACATGATATCCAGTAAGAGCGCTCCGATAATTTTATTACGCTGAAGAAAATTGAACTCGATCGAGGAAAAAACGCCGAAACAAAATAATCCGATTTGTAAAGGAGTATAAATATTGCATTGCCATGTTAAGCAGTTTAAAGACATTTGAATCCACATAACAGAACGTGATGTTTTTATAGCTGCAGAGAATAACGACTTAACCATCGGCTTCAAAACGACGCGTGTGCTTTTCTTTCTTTATGTCTGTCATTTAGAAACTCACAGGGTCCATTACTCTCTAGCAATCAGTGGAGAAGGCAGATTGTTTAACCAGCGTGTTTGTAGGCAGGTGGTTGGTGTTCTGGAGCTCCTTTGTTTGGGTGCGTAGGTGGGTTATAATGAGGAGAGGGATCCACGTGGCTGGACCTCTTCTTGTGAACCAGCTACTGACCATCCCCCACCCTCCCTCCGTTACCTTTTCTCTTTAGTGTTCTCTTTGTTCTTCTTGTTGTTGTTATGAGCACTAGAGACAGAGCCCCCTCCCTCCTGCTTTGTGCTGTGACACACAGGTTTTTTTTTGTGGGGGGGGGGGGGCAGATCTGTGTTGGAGTCAGGGGACCGAATCCCAAACCAACTGACCCGAGTGCAGAACTCGCAGCATCAAGTTTGGAAGACAGGTGGACAGAGGTTGTGTTGTTGGGACGCTGACGGCGGTATTCTTGTTGTTGTTGTTGTTGTTGTTGTTTTTTTTGCCACTAATGAAAAGAGCCTGAGGGCGAGGAAGTCTGTCCAACCGGCAGTCTGGTTCAGAGCCACATATGTCAGCAGTTACTGGGTCACATAGTTGTGAGTTTGGTTCCGATCGTCACGCCCCACAGACGATCGTTTGTCGACTTAAAGGAAGAACTCCAGCGATGGAGTTTGCTCTGGTGGATAGAAGTACCAGTGTGTTTTTGGTGAATCATCATCAGAACATTGTTTCTATGTTATCGTGTCCCAAAAAGTGAGACTTCTGGCTCAAAGAGTCAAAGCTCTGAAGCATGTTGGTGAGTTTGCAGCCTCTAGCGGAGCTTCATTGGACTCTTGGCTCGGGCAGCGTAGCTCTACTTGTTTTTTCTTTTACGTTGGCCCCAGTGTGTGTTTGTCGTTGGTATCGGTTTTGTTATTAAACCATTAAAATAAGTCCCTTTTGACACTGAAGTCATTTGGGCCGATCGGACTTCGTGGAAGTCCAAGTTTCTGAACAGCACTTGGCTCATAAGAGGGACGCTTTCCAAAGAATGGTTTCATAAATACAGAATGTCCAGTGACTAAGAGACGGAGATATACCACCCGTGTGATTAGCACGATAATAAGACACAGTTGGTACATTCATACACGACAGATTACAGTAATATAGTGTTAGTTAAACATGCGGCAGTGAGGAGTAGTTACGGATGTGAGAAATGGCTTTGTGTTAATATTTACAGCTATGAGAAGAAGGCTTTTGTCTGACGCTCCGTTTGTTTGTTCCAGAGGACGAGAAGCGTCTGGTGGAGGAGGTGTTCAACAACGCCGTGGACTGTCTTTCTGAAGAAGACAAGAAGCTCCCTCAGGTGAGGAGGACCGAACATCTCACGCTCTTCAGAAACGGTTTCTGACCTCAGCGTTTCCTTCAGAATCGTTTTCTGCTGAGAGAAGACGGTTAAACTGCCTTACTGTAGATGTCTGCTGTTATTCTACCCTGCTTGTGCTGAGTCGCATTATGAAAACCAGCCGTGTTGAGGTAGCACTTGTTAGTGGGTAGACCACTACGGCGAAGCCAACCATAGCCCACGCTCTTCCACTCTCTGCGACTTTGGCCGCGATCGTACGAACCCGACAAACGCTAATCTGTCTCGCCGACGCTCTCGGCGTTCCTCAGGTGGAGCATGTGCTGCCGCTGTTGAAGAGGGGGATAGGGATCCATCACGGAGGCCTGCTGCCCATCCTGAAGGAGACCATAGAGATCCTCTTCTCTGAAGGCCTGATAAAGGTACGGCAACACAGCAGTGCATCTGTCTCTGTGGAGTTTAAATAGTGTCTTTCCTGATCTTTTAATGAGGATCATGTCTGTTGATACACGACGCCTGCTGGTAAGAGACACTGAATGCAAACAGATGTTTGTTTGTTTCCAAGAAAACTCCACGGGAGACCTTTTTTTTTAATTTTTATTTTTTTTCCCAGCGGAATTGAAAACGTTGTTGTCAGAATATTGCAATGAGGTCTTGATTCTGACTTCTTGTTCTCCTTTCAGGCTCTGTTTGCGACAGAGACGTTCGCCATGGGCATCAACATGCCGGCTCGCACTGTGCTCTTCACCAGCGCTCGCAAGTTTGACGGCAAGAATCACCGCTTTGTAAGAAAACACTCACTCACTCACTCACTCACTCACTCACTCACTCACACACACACACTGTCTGTCTGTCTGTCTGTCTGTCTGTCTGTCTCACACTCACTCACTCTCACACTCACTCTCTCTCACACTCACTCTCTCTCACACTCACTCTCTCACACTCACTCACTCTCACTCACACTCACTCTCTCTCTCTCTCTCTCTCTCTCTCTCACACTCACTCACTCACTCACTCTCTCACTTTCTCTTTCACTCACTCACTCTCACACTCACTCTCTCACTCTCACTCTCTCTCTCACTCTCTCACACTCACTCACTCACATGCTGTTATAAGTCGGTTAAGATATCTTGTCAAGAGGAGATTCCCAAATGAATGTATGTGATTTGTTTCCCCCTCATCCTACGTTTCATGCAGAATCCTAACATGCATTATGTCGTGGTTGTGAGCACACAGAAGGAGAAAGATGAGCCCAGAAAGTGTAGTTTATGTGGAGAAGTTTCTTTGCCTTTTGAGGGGAAGCGCGAGGCTAATCTCCTTGTTACTGTAAACTGATAAAACTCCACATGAACTGCTCTCTCTTCTCTTTAGAACAGCTCTGGTCTGTGTGCAGTTGTCACACAGTGTTGCTCTGAGGCCTTTATAAGGTCCTCGAGCGCCACATAAACAGCCACGTATTGTTTATACGAGCTGGTGTGTGTGTGTGTGTGTGTGTGTGTGTGTGTGTGTGTGTGTGTGTGTGTGGAGCCACCGTCACCTAGAAGCACCCCTCATCTTCAATTCATACACATGGCTTTCCAGCTCACATTCACACACACACAGAGAGAGAGAGAGAGAGAGAGAGAGAGAGAGAGAGAGAGAGAGAGAGAGAGAGAGAGAGAGAGAGATTTCATCAGGAACATCTGGTGCCTCCGATGGTGCCAAAGCTCCACGCAGGCACTCGCACATTTGAATTCCTGAAACGCACTGTGTTTCAAATCAAGAGCTGATCCCATGGCATCAGATCATTTCAACACTAAAATAGTTTCTTCGGTCTTCTTATTTTTGCATGTTTATTGCCCAGAGACCAGCAGATATGTGGAATAGAATCAGAATCATGTGTGACACAGAGGAGAGTCTCTTCCCCATGAGACGGTTTCATCATCTAGATTTCTATGTTTCTAATAACTGTAGAAATGCGTTTTCTATTCTCCAAAACATTTGGTTATATTCCCACTCAAATGTGCGTTTAGTTTATTTCATCATCACAATGCCTCTCGGTAGCATTGATAAATAAACATCACATTACAGAGAGAAGCGTTCACTAACGAGTGTCTTTCTCCTCATTGTCTTCATGTGGTCTAGATCACATCAGGTGAGTACATCCAGATGTCCGGGCGAGCCGGCAGGAGAGGAATGGACGACAGGGGAATTGTTATTTTCATGGTGGACGAGAAGATGAGTCCAGCTGTGGGCAAACAGCTGCTCAAGGTACCGTGAATACCGCGCTTCTTACGTAGCAGTTGGAGGAATTCTTCTGCATCCAACTGCTAGTCATCAATAAAGCTCTTCAGTGCTGTCCTCACATTCTTTAACCCAACACGAGTCCAACTATTCCATCAGTGACACATAATTCCCCCGTTGCCTTGCTGAGAATTTGTGTGAATGATTAAATGGAAATGGCTGAAGTGACTCTTAAGCCGTCTTCTGTCGCTGCTCCGTCAGACACTCAATAACACACGAGTCCCCGAGAAGCCGGAGTCTCTCGGCCTCTTGTCTTTGATGTGACACATTTATAGCTGCTGTAAATGTGTTGCTGTGTAGCTTTTGGACGAGGTTGTGTTAATGTAGAAACTGTTTCCCTGGAATCCTTTGGTTCATATCCGTGTTTCTGGAGTTTGCGATTGCTAAATCTATTTCATTTAGAGCCTCGTACCTTCGTGTCACTTTTAAATTCAAACATTATCAAAACATGTGACTGTATATCATAAGGAAAACCTTTTTTTTTTTTGAATGTTTTTGTTCTGTCTGCTTGTTCAGGGCTCAGCTGACCCGTTGAACAGCGCCTTCCACCTGACCTACAACATGGTGCTCAACCTGCTGCGGGTGGAGGAGATCAACCCGGAGTACATGCTGGAGAAGTCCTTCTACCAGTTCCAGCACTACAGGGCTTTGCCTGGTGTTGTGGAGAGTAAGCATAGTTACTACAGCGCCCTCCATGCTGGATCAGCGAGTAACCTGTAGAGGAACCGGATCAGCAACAGCCGTACTTCATTATTAAATCGATGTGCAGAAAACCATAAAGTGGAAGATGCTTAAATCTCATTTCCTCTCCTCTTGTGTCCTGTTCCGCTTAAATCACGTTCCTGATTTCTTTTCTCCTCTGTGCAGAAATGAAGAAGTATGAGGAGCAGTACCACAGCATTGAGATCCCCAATGAGGAGGGCGTGGTCACTTACTTTAAAATCAGACAGCAGCTGGCCAAGCTGGGTAAAGAGATACAAGAGTTCACCCACAAACCCAAATACTGCCTGCCCTTCTTACAGCCCGGGCGGCTTGTCAAGGTAGAGCTTCACACGCTCCACACGCTCACAGTTTGACCACATTAGTTATTATATTATACACGTCATTTAATGTCTCTCCGTTTTGATCCATCAGGTAAAGAATGAAGAGGCAGACTTTGGCTGGGGAGTGGTTGTAAACTTTAGCAAGAAGACAAATGTGAAGGTAGGTTGGTGTCTCTCGCTCGCTCACTCACTCACTCACTCACTCACTCACTCACTCACTCACTCACTCTCACTCACTCACTCACTCACTCACTCACTCACTCACTCACTCACTCACTCTCACACTCACTCACTCACTCTCACACACACTCACACACACACTCGTACGTGATCCCATCTACATGTGACTAATGTGCGTTTCCCCGTGTAGACCAGTACAGACTCTGAGCCGCTGTATGTGGTGGAGGTTTTGGTCCACTGTAGTAAAGACTGTGTGAAAGATGCTGCGACTGAAGCTGCTAAACCTGCTGCTCCAGGGGAGACCGGAGAGATGCAGGTGGATTCAACAAACACACACTTATTATTTGCATATTTCATACACACGTCTCTGTAGTCGGGGTGAGTATAACTCTTTGTTGTTGTTTTTGTTGTCCAGGTGGTCCCAGTGATGCTTCACCTCCTGACCTCCATCAGCTCAGTTCGCCTTTACATCCCCAAAGACCTGAGGCCCTTTGACAACCGACAGCTCATGCTCAAGTCCATTCAGGTACAGAACGGCAGCCATGTTGAAACGAACGTCACGAAACTGGTGGAAGTCAAACCGAAGTCATCGCGTAACTTGTTGCTCTCTCTTTCCCTCGAAACGTGTTGTCTGTAGGAGGTGCAGAAACGTTTCCCAGATGGTGTTCCTCTGCTGGACCCCATAGACGACATGGGCATCAAAGATCCAGCGCTGAAGAAAGTTATTCAGAAAGTGGAGGCCTTTGAGCACCGCATGTACTCCCACCCCCTGCACAGCGACCCCAACCTGGAGTCTGTGTATTCCCTCTGTGAGAAGAAAGCTCTGGTGAGAAACCGTACGTGTGTGTGGGTGTGGGTGTGGGTGTGGGAGTGGGTGTGGGAGCGTCAAAGGTCACCGGTAGAAAAACCTGCCAACTGTAATGAACCCATTTTAAATACAAAGTGAACACAGTCTGGGTTTGTTCCATTGAAATATTAATATCTTACCTTTTTTTTTAATCTACATTTTCTACCTTTTGTTGGATTACAATCGATGACCTTCCATTGTCTTCTTCTGCCACACAGACAAACACAGGAAGAAAACCAGGATGTTACCCCTACAGGGCCTCACCCTCAGCTTAGGTCACATAGCAGATATATATATATATATATATATATATATATATATATATGTAAAATAATATGCACATTATTGCAGCTGTGTGCTCTGCTTTACTGAATTATCAAAACACCCAGATTGGAAAGCAAACCAGACCGTGTTTGACGACTTGCGTAAACATTTCCCTCACTCTGAGAGTGTGTGTGTGTGTGTGTGTGTGTGTGTGTGTTGTGGAATGATGGGGTTTGCGGTGTAGTTTAAACTGGATAACTCTTGTTTGATTGGCAGATGAAGAGATAAACCTGTTCCTCTTACAGGGCGTTTCTCTGCAGCTAATCCTTGACCTCCTCATCAGTCTTTTTGCAGCACTCGTACCACACCTGCCTTAATCGTTTAGCGAGTCTCAACTCGCTGCAACTTCCTAACGCCACACGTCACGGTTGATGCGGTTGAAACCCATTTGACGCCCATGAAGACCAAAAGCTGCAACCGCCAGTCTGGAGACGCTCTGCTAGAACTCCTCTGAGTTCTTGGAGCAGTAAACTATGCTGGTGAAATGTTTTTGCGCACACGATTGCGTCTTTGGCGCGTCTTAATCTTGAGGGGTAAAGGTCAGCGGTTGATGATGGACATTATTGTGGGCAGATGAACATCTGTTGGCTGATAACTCAGATATTTCCCCTCCTTAACTATGAAAGTTATTGTAGTGTTTCAAATGATCTCATGCGCAACACTTCTGGGAGTTATGAAGTATTTTCTTGAAACCCTGAAAGAGCTCCAAGTTTACATTAGGTTTAACAATACGTTGTGTGTGTGTGTGTGTGTGTGTGTGTGTGTGTGTGTGTGTGTGTGTGTGTGTGTGTGTGTGTGTGTGTGTGTGTGTGTGTGTGTGTGTGTGTGTGTGTGTGTGTGTGTTGTAGATTGCAGCAGACGTTCGAACGGCCAAGCGGGAGCTGAAGAAAGCTCGGACCGTCCTGCAGATGGACAAGCTGAAGTGCAGGAAGAGAGTTCTGCGACGCCTCGGCTTCGCCAGCCCGTCCGACGTCATCGAGATGAAAGGAAGGGTCGCCTGTGAGATTAGCAGGTGAGGGAAGGACAGAGCGCTGGTGAAATGTCGTGTGTATCCAGAGCTGAAACATGGAAGAGCGTCTGTCTTTACCACATTCATGCAGCGACTTAAAAGTGTTTTCACAGAACAAGGAAGAGATGTAAGAACAAAGTATTAAAATCTCATCCAATAACTCCTCCAGCGCTGACGAGCTCCTGCTGACGGAGATGGTGTTCAACGGCCTCTTCAACGATCTGACGGTGGAACAAGCCACCGCCCTGCTGTCGTGTTTTGTCTTCCAGGAGAACGTACGAACGCACACACACACACACACACACACACACACACCCTTTTTCTGGAGATAGACGTCTGATTCCCGTTTCCACTCGAGGTCCATTGTTGGCCTCTCCGCCTGAGAGCCCAGGTCCATGTGTGTGTTTGTCTTTCCCAGTGAAGCCCGTTCTGTTCTCTCAATGAGGCAATCCAGCGTCAGACGGTTTAATGGACCTTTTCTGTGGCTCGTCCTCAGCTCGGTCGTTAACGTAGACCAGCTGACATCTGAAGCTGCTGATGCAACTTTCACGTAATGAAGTGAATTGTTTCATTACCGGCGACGAGTGGGATCAAGTGTTTGAAGCGTCATTAGTGAATATGGGCCAATATTCAAGTTAAAGAACATCATGACACGTTCACAGCGTTGATGATGTCATTTTGCCCTCCAGGCCAGTGAGATGCCAAAACTGACCGAACAGCTAGCAGCTCCCTTGAGACAAATGCAGGTGAGTCGACCTACAGGTGATCCGAATCGATTTTGTTTCCGACCGACGCACGTTTTTGAATTTTGCTGTCGTTTGTGTTCAGGAGTGTGCAAAGCGCATCGCCAAAGTCTCTGCGGACGCCAAGCTGGAGGTGGACGAGGAGACTTACCTGAACCAGTTCAAGCCTCACCTCATGGATGTGGTGTTCGCCTGGGCCAACGGCGCCACGTTCGCCCAGATCTGCAAGATGACGGACGTCTTTGAAGGTGCGCCGGTCGTGTTGATACCCAACGATAACGACGGGAAGTTAAAAACACACGCTTTCCTGTTTTACAGTTCCAATTCTGAGGTTCTTGCGCTCAACTCGACCGCTTAAATCTAGTTGTGCTTCATTATTTACGACATTAATTTGACAGATTTAGTTATTTCCAGACTTTGAAGTTCAAACTAGCTCCACCTCAACCAGCTAGAGCCATAAAACAATCTAATGATGTGATAAAGTCCACTAATGTCCACTTTTCTGCAGAGCGAGTACTTTCATTTTAAACACTTAAAGTGCTAAACAGCTAAAACCACTTCTGTACTTTTTCTCAAGTAAAGGATCTGAATACTTCTTCCCCCACTGCTGAGGTTCAGCATGGCCTTTACTGATCCACCTTTCCACCATCATGTACAGCTGGCTGTCAGAGGCTCACTGATTGGTTGATTGATTGATTATGTGATGTTTGATTTGAACACAGTCCCAAGTCCATCAGACTCACAGTCTCCAACACTGACCTCAGCTGTAAAACGTCACACGTCACCGTAATGAGGAAGTGACCTTTAATTCAGAAACTCTGGAGTGTGTGTGTGTGTGTGTGTGTGTGTGTGTGTGTGTGTGTGTGTGTGTGTGTGTGTGTGTGTGTGTGTGTGTGTGTGTGTGTGTGGACTGATAGATCTGTATTATAATTAGTTTTAACTCCATATACGTTAAATTGTTTGCGTTTTTGATAAATCGCTCGGACTAAAGCACTATCTTGTCATCAATCACAGTTTATTGGAGTTAATTAATGGAATTGGACAAAATAAACACATTTTTTTTTTTATTATTATTACAAATTACATAGTTGTTCACTGGAACCTCCTTAAAATGATTAGAACAACATGTTGAAACTGCATTCCTCCAAGATATCCTCCTCTTGAATGAATTATTGCTGGAGTGAATTATGAAATAACGATAATATTGGTCCTGAACGCTGCGTATCTGTATCTGTAGGGAGTATCATCCGCTGCATGCGCCGCCTGGAAGAAGTCCTGAGACAGATGTGCTCCGCAGCCAAAGCCATCGGCAACACCGAGCTGGAGAACAAGTTTGCCGAAGGTGAGAAAACGTCACGTTGATCCCAGAACAGCGTTAAAGACGCTTCTCAACATCGGCTGGTTGTCTCGGTCCTCTGTGTGCTTCTGATCTTTAGCTGTTTGATGGACGTCGTCTCAGACCTCTGCTCACCTGGGATGTTCAGCATATGAGTCAATTATGATCATTCTTCTGGACTAACTAGGTCAAAAGCCACTGAAACGAATGTGTTATTAATGACGTTTACTCTTCATGTCTGTGTCTCTGCAGGAATAACGAAGATCAAGAGAGACATCGTATTCGCTGCCAGTCTCTACCTATAAATGACCTTTGACCTTCGGCGCACGCCGGAGGATGAACACCGTTTCTAGTTCTGATTACTCCCCGATGGACCTGTTGATCCTCTTGATCCTCCATTCTTTTTGTTTTAGTCTCACACGTTCCCCGCTGAGGTTAAATGTTAAATTGGCTTTTAATTTATCTGTCCTTGGGTTCACTTAACTTTGTAGCGTCCCGTTCTCCACGGCGAGAGTTCATTAGATATGAAAGTGACGTTTAAACAGAAGTGTTTCATTTGAGTGCTTCTGCATAGAGAACACATTGAACGTTCTTGTTGTTTTTCGCTTACATCAGCAAATTGGTTCATAATCTGACGTTATTTTGATGTGTGATTGAGAAAGTAAACGAGGCTTCATGTCATAAACACCTTTAATTTCTGTTCATTTCAAGTAAAATGGCTTCTTTTTTTTGTTGCTTTTTTTCTTATTTGAGACATTTGTACATATGTTACTTTTTACAATAACCTCAGTAAGGTGTCGGTTTTTGTTTTTTTTAAATACAGATTATAAAAAAAACTACGTTGTCTGTTCTCTTGATTCCACTCGTTCTTGATGCACAGGTAGCTGCACAGCTGGACTATATCAGGTGAGACCAGCAGCTCCAGATGTGAAGCAGTGTTGCTCTCTGGTCTAGGATCAGCTCTAGCCTCCAGAGGCAGACGTTCCTCTAATTAGCGTCTTAATTTACACCGGACCGGAGGCTGCAGTCTCTCTGGGTGCCGGAGGAGACCTAGAAACTGATCCTGCATCAGATCCTTGAGGAGATCGACTCCAGGTCAGGAAAAACTCAAAGCAATTCAAATGTTCCAAACCCTCCGAAAAAAACAAAGAATGATACCGCTAATGTTCATATGATAGATATGAAGCTACATTTAGGAGATAGTTAGCCTAGCATAAAGTCTGGAAACGGCTTCTAAATCATAATATAGTATGTCATAAAGTATAGTACGCCCTGAAAAGATATAAGAAAATGTCCTCGTACAGTATGTCACAAAGTCAGAATAAAATGTTAAAACATCATAGTCCAGTATTTCATTAAAGTATTAAAAAGTCCTATTTTAGTCAGTGTAGTGTCACTAAAAAGTCACAAAAAGTTAATAAAACAAATTCAATGTCATAAAAATTGGAAAAATCATAGTATAGTGTTTTAAATGTTGGGTCATAAGAAAAGTCAAAAAGGTATAGTATATTAAAAAATTAAAGTCATAGTATAGTATGTCGAAAAAAAAAGAATCTTGTAAACGTCTTTTTGATGCGTGGTTTCCACGGTGACGTGTTTGCGTCATAAATGACTCAGCATGTGAACAGAAGAGGTTTTTATTCAGGTGAATGAGTCAGAATACATCGAACATTCATGCTTTCATCATTTTCGCTTACATGAGCGCAGTGGTTCATAATATGACATTACTGATACATCTGGCTGAGAGTCTGTTCATGTTAGTTAGTAAAATGGCTTTTGTTTTCCTTATTTTCAATAAAAGTCTGTATGATGATTTAGTCACACACAAGTTATACAAAAGGACATGGTTGTCTGTTACATTAGTCTGTAGATACACAGGAGCTGTGATAGCAGCAGTAGCAGTCCAGCAAAGGCAACGCAGGACTAAACCTGACCGTCTGCTCTCCACCTCTCCCACCAGCCCGGCTTCCTCCTCGACTACGTCAGGTGAGACAGGCGGAGAGTGAGCCGGCAGCGGCTCTCTGGTCTAGGATCAGCTTCGGT
This sequence comes from Cebidichthys violaceus, assembly GCF_023349555.1. Lineage (NCBI taxonomy): Eukaryota > Metazoa > Chordata > Actinopteri > Perciformes > Stichaeidae > Cebidichthys > Cebidichthys violaceus. The sequence goes on from NW_027176285.1 coordinate 16,204,194, forward strand.
CTCCGGCACGGTCTAGCCTCGAGAGGCAGACGTTCCTCTTATCAATGGCCCCTAAATTAACACTGGACCTGAGGCGGCGCGGTTCTGAGATTCAGACGTCTCAGGAGTGCCGGAGTCTACCGGGAAACTGATCCTAAAACACATCGTGGATCAGATTTGACGCCGGGTCAGTAAAAGCACAAAGCAAGGTTACATTCACAGGTCTCCAACCCTCCTCCCTCCCCCCCCCAGCAGCAGTGGTCAGACCCTTTAGTGGGCGCGTGTAGCAGTGAAGTCTTCCCACCGGCTCAGTAGATAGATGCATGCTAAATGGTTTCTGTCCTTACAGAATCTCTAGCCCCTAACCTACACCTGTCTCGGTCTCCGAGGCGTGTCTACAAGGCGTGGACAGGCAGTCGCCCCGATCCTTCAAAAAGAAAAAGGTGGAGAAAAAATGATAAAGTCTTAAAATCTGAACGGGCCCGATGCAGAGTTACTCGAGGTAAGAACCAGATGTAGATCCATGCGGGGCGTCGGATGAGAATTTGTGTGAGATGAAAGGCTAGAGAGCCGGGATCCTGGGGGCGTGTTTTGGGCGGAGAGGGGTCCTCCTCCTCCTCCTCCTCCTCCTCTCCTCTCAGCTTAGTTTGGACTCTCAAAGTTTCCGTTGGTCGCCTCCTGCAGGGTCGTGTGCGGGACGTCCTCGTCTTTACGGACCTCGACGCGTGGCTTGAAAAAGTCAGACACGCAGAAGACCTGCAAGACACAGGAGGAGAAGTCAAAAAAGATGCATGGAGACATTTGGCTTAGCATTCAAAACTGGAAACAGCTATCCTGGTTCTTTCATGATATAGTAAGTCATAAACAAATCATTATATAGTACATCACAAAAATATAATAGTATGTAAAAAAAAAAGTCATAGTACGTCTTTTAAAATGGCACAACAAAGTATAGTATGTCACATCAAAAGTCACAATATGGCCTAAAACAGGAGGCTCAATGTTAGTTAAAGTTGAGTCAACATATATTAAATATGAGATGTCCTACACATCACAGACTTCAGACTTTGTTTGGTGAAGATTAATGCGAATAATAACACCATATTTATTATGTTTAACAAAAATGAGAATACTTTTTAATTTAAAATAGAAATTACGTAGACTTATTGAATATCTTTGAGCTTCCTGCTGTAGTGCATCAAAGGCATTGGAAACTATGTTATTCAACTGGCTGCTGATTGTGAGCGATGAGGTCCTACATGGACACACAACTGTCTGCCAAAGACACGAGAGATTGGTGTGTGTGTGTGTGTGTGTGTGTGTGTGTGTGTGTGTGTGTGTGTGTGTGTGTGTGTGTGTGTGTGTGTGTGTGTGTGTGTGTGTGTGTGTGTGTGTGTGTGTCGCCTCTAAATGCCGCACTGAGCTATGCAAGCAGCTTCCAGCCTCCATCCGGTGTTCATGCTACTCCAAGCCAAACACCTCCTGGCTGACAGACATGAGAGTTTGCATCTAATAACAGGTAAAAAGAAACCAGACTCATCCCTCACCACCAGCAGAGCCATGAGAGCCCCCTGCAGGAGCCCCGTCAGCACGTCGCTCCAGTGATGCTTGTAGTCGGACACCCTCGACAGTCCCGTGAACACCGAGGCAGCGATCAGGAAAAACTGGATGGTGGGTCTCAACAGCCTCGCCCATTCCACCTGGAGCCGGGCCTGCAGGTAGAGCTGAGACAGAGACACAGGAAGAGGACTACTGGATGATCGCTGCGGGGATCTCCGGTCAGCTCAACGCCATGTTCAAAACTCGTGTTTGTATTGAAAACATGTTTTTGTTGTTGTCGTTTCAAAATCGAGGACAAACGAGCTTCATCCAGATCCACGTTGCTCTTCACGTGACACTAAAGCTGTCATCTCATTGTGGGACAACAGACAAAAAAAACAAAACACTCCCTGGATTTGTAGGTGAACGTTTAAATGTCAGCTGCTGCCGCTCATACTTGGAGTTCCACTCAAGAGAAGAGGGAGCGGGAGCTTCATGTCGGTGCCAGGACTTTGTCCCTGCATCTATTTATATCTGCTGGTGCTGAATGAATCAGCAGCCGGTCGAGTCGATCAGGGCCGGGCAGTAAAATCAGCTCTGGACAAACACAACAGAGGCTTCTCTGAGCAGGACGACCGTCATCAAAGACGAATCAAAGACGAATCTCAAAGCGCTGCAGTTTGAAGCGATATTTTAGCATCTTGGGAAATAGACTCATTAGTCGTCTTACCAAGAGTTGGAGGAGAAGATCAATACCATTAACGTCTGTTAAAGGAAAGGCTACAGCTACGTAGCAGGCTGTTAGCTTAGCATAGCATAAAGACTGGAAACAGGGAGACAGCTGGGCTGGTTCTTCTATCGCTCAGAAAACAGTATTTCAAAAAGTGTCAAACTATTCCTTTAAGCTTGACTTATTAGTGTAACCATCACATTGTGTTTGGGAGCTTGATGTTTACAATAATTGGTTCAAGAAGCTCCTTTGAAGACAACGCTCCAGTGAATAATGACTGCAGATCAATGTGTAACTAGTTTAGGTACTTACAGCCAGGAACAGCATGCAGTACATGGAAAAAGAGGAGTGGCCGGAGTAGAAGGAGAGCCTGAAACAGAGACAAAAGCATTGCTCAACAATTCCCTCTGCGCTTAAATAACTGAAAGACAAAACAAATGTGAAGACACTGAGACACGCTATCATATTCACCATTAAAGACACGACCGTTAAAGGAGGAGACGATGGTCACTGACAGGTAGGGCTGAACGTCGTGGACAAAATGTTCTATACAGATCACTTCACCTCTCAATAACGAGAGATATAGATATAGATATATATATCATGATGTAGCATGTTTGCTGGTGATTTAACACATATATAGTCTCTATATGAATTAACCACACGGTAAAGACTATTTTTGTACAATGCCGTGAACTCTCCGAATGGTTAGCGTGTGGATGTCATCATCATTAACGTAGTTGTGTATCACGATATACGATTCCATTGAATTATCGGCCGGCACCACCGACAGCTACGTGAGCTTGTTGCAGTTGTGGACATGAACATGAACATGAACGTTCATTCACCAGCTGAAGTCTGTGAAATATCAGACAAAAAGGTAAACAGTGTCCGTCACAAAGCCCTGTGTTTTCAGCTCCCTCGCTTTCTACATGTAAGACGTGCAGCGAAGCAGAACATCCTGAAATCAGTGTTCACTCCGCTTGTTGTTTCAGCACCATGACTGTTTGTTAGAGGACGATCCAGCGGGCCGTGGTTAGAACCCCCAACAGGCACATTAAACAGTAATGCTGACCTCCGGACATCGCATTAAAGCTGCAGGATGGTCCGACCCTGTGAGGGCTCCACTCGCTCCGTGTCAACAGAATCCACTGAGTGTTGTTCAGAACTCTCAACCACTGAGAACCTGAAAGTTGGTCTTTCTCTCAAAAACAAACAAACATGGACGAAGACATGGACGCCTCTTCTGTCCTCTGGAAATGAAACCAAGCCAAAGAAGAATCACGTTACAGTAAGATGATCCTGAGCAGGAGACCCGACATGCTCCGTCCTCTCCTCCTCCTCCTCCTCCTCTCCTCTCCTCTCCTCCTCCTCCTGCTGCTGCTGCTCATTTCCTCCATTAGAGACTAGCACCACACACACACACACACACACCACACCACACTCGATCCTTATTTTGTCTCATTATTCTACATTCATATAAACAAACTTCTGCTTTAAGAGAACTAAATACACTCCACCCTTTAAGCAGAACAACCTGCTTCACCGTTAAGCAGAACTGAGTAGAAGAGGCTCGAGCGTTTCTCACAGCCCATAATAAAACCTTCCTAACCCTGAAACAATCTGCACAGCTGATGTCACTATTCAGGCCTCCGCTTCTAGAATTACTGCGCTGCTTCATCAGAATGAGAAGTGGATATCCTCCCCGCCCTCCACGCTTCCTTCTGCTCTGAGCTGATAAGAGACAGAAACGAGATCCACATTCCCGTCATATTATTCAATCCTCCGCTGCATCGTCCGAGTGCAGATATTGACCCGAAACTAGAAGTTGCGCAACTTCACAATGTTCTGCCATAACAGCGCTTCCATCGCCATCATTAATCAACTAAGTAATCGTCGGTCAGTGACACGTTTGACCTTCGCTCTTTGTGCTTTAGACCACGAGCGAGTTGCAGAACAATGGAGTGAACAGAGGGTTAGAGCCAGATTTCACTAATCCGTTAGGCAACGAAACAAAAACCCAGAGTGAGAGGGGCTAATTCAACAGCAAGCATCTGAAATCAACTGAACTAAATCATTCATGAGTTAATCCAGGGCTGCACTTGGTGATTACATCATCAATTAATCTGACACTTAATCATAAACGCATTGTTTTCTCTATGAAAGGTTAAGTGAGTGAAAACTGTCGTTTCAATCTTCCGCATCTATTTTGAGAAAAATCCTCACGTTCCAAAATCTGGAACCAGAACATGTTGAAGAATGACTAAAACGATGAATCCGTTATGAGAACAAGCTGCCGGTGGATTCATCCATTCATTTCCAAATGCCGTAAAACAAGTTTGGGAGGTAGAGCGATACACACCTGCCCTCATTGACCATCTTGGCGTTTCCACTGCAGGTGAAGTCTTCAACGTACTCCCCCAATGAGCAGTTGATGAGCTGCCAATCGGGTCTGCACACATCCAGGAAGTGCGGCCTGAGACGGCCAATAGAGTACTTGGCTATGTCGGTCAGAGACTGGCTCATCGCGGCGCCGAACAGGAACGTGCCGATGGCTTTGTAAACACAGGAAATGTAGCAGCCGAAAGAAGACTTGGACTTGATGCGCTTTAGATAAACTGAAAGGCACTCGCCAAATATCATCTGGAAGGAGGGGGGGGGGGGGGGGGGGGGATACAGAGTTAGAGGATTGTACAGAAACACAAAAAACTACAAATGAAATGAAATCAACTCCAGAGCCTAAAACACTCCCTGATCTCTGTGCAATAGTGTTTAAAGGAACAGTTTGACCTTTTGGGATTCACGCATTTGCAAATCAGTGTGACTCTAATGTCTGCACGCTGAACAGCCACTACCACCAGCAGCCAGTTAGCTTAGCTTAGCATAAAGACTGACGTAGAAGTCAGGGTATCTGCACCACTTCAGTTACTGAACCGTTTCAACGCACAAGATGTTAATCAGCGAGCTGTAGAGCAGCTGGTGGGCAGACTTCTTTCTGCTGAACTAAGCTAACCCTCTGCTGGCTCTAGCTTCTCATAACAGATATGAGTGGAATCCAGCTTCAAAATTTCTAAAAACGTCAAACAATTCCTTTAAATACAATCTCCTTCACATTATAGAGGAATGCTCATCTGACACAAATACAGAACATAATGTTGTGAAATATCGTTGGCCTCAGGATGATGTCCACTTAAAATAATATGCATTTTATTTGCTCCAATTATTAGATCTGTTTGGATCTCACAGAGAAAGATTCCGGAGCTCGTACGTTCTGCGTTCATTCTGAATTAAACACAGGAGGATGACACTCCTGTCAGGGTTGAAGTGAACGTGTGTGTTCATCAAGAGGCTAATGCTACAGCTGTTAGCTTTAAAATCATTCACTGAGAGAACGATGGGTCACTGAAGATTAAAGGAGTCTGTTCTTCACAAAGCTGCTGTAAGTTAACGTACTGCATCTACAGAGTGTATATGAATGCAGTATGGAACGTGTTTGTGTTTGTGTTCTGAACTTTTCTCTTTAAGAGTCATCACGGTTTTATTTTAATTCCGTTCAGCAGCCGATGACCGAAGTCACCGCTGCGTCCTGTCGACTGTCGTTCTGCTAACTGTTGCGGCTGCAGACTTAATTTAGGGCTGCAGAGTTTCAAAGTAAAAGGTTCACCTCAGGTCACCCAAAAAACATTTTCCACAACATGCAGTTAGCAAATTAGCTCACAGTTAATGGCAGCGGTGGCTCATGCAGGCCATTAAAAACACACTCGAGTATTACAGAGTCATGCATTTAGCGGCGACCGTGGGTTAAGACAGACGTTAGGAGTGTTAAAGAGGACACAGCTGTACAAAAAACACAAGTCAAACAGAGAACCATTAGCAGGAAACAAAACAGATGCACTTACAGTGAGTATTGTGACGGGAATCATAACACCTCCTAACAACTGATAGGAAATGGTGTCTTCTTTAAGGGGGTACTTGATTGAATCGTCATTACAGAAAAAGCCCCGGTGGAAAGGACTGTGCAGCACATTGAGTATTACAAACGGAAGTCCAGCTATAGCAGAGAAGCAACGAGAGAAAAAACAAAAAAAGGGGACAAAATACAGGTTACTAGAACATGTCACTGGGCCCTTAGAACCCCCTACCCATGATGCAACAGGAGGAGACAGCAGCCATGTGAGAGTTGCATCCTCTGGAGGAACACCAGTGTGCAGATATTAGTGGTTAAAGTGACAAAAGCCAAAGATGAGAGAGGACAGAACGTGACCAGAACACTCGTAGAGACACACGTCGTCGTTCACTTCCTGTCTCACAAAGTCCTGCTCTTTGTTTCCTCTTTGTCTCTACTCTACCAACACTCTGCCTCTTCCTGAAAACTCTCCGCTTTTGAAATTGCCACATTTTCTGCAACACCTTCCATCGGCAGACGGGGAGCGACGCAGTGACTCGTTTAAATTTAGACTGCAATGAGACCAAAGGAAAAGTGTGACAGAGCGGGGTTTAGATTACTCACCATACATAAATACTACAGACGGGAGATGGAAGAGATAAATCACTGATACAACAAAGCAGCAACAGAAGGCAGACGCACACGCACACACACACACACACACACACACACACACACACACACACACACACACACACACACACACACACACACACACACCGGCAACACTTCTGCATCTGTCTTTCTCCAAACACAGAGGAGCGTTCCAGCTATTTAAAGCAGCACGCAATAGATTAACATTAAAAACGAAATGCCTGGCCTTACTTCACGTTATCATACATTCAAACATTCATAAATGCAGCAGTAGCAGCTGAGATGCAAACTAAACTCAACGGTTGAAATGTGTGTGTGGACGCGACGTGATTGAACATTTCCCAACGTTGTTTTTAAGTGGACATCCTCCTTTCAGCTCTTGATACACAAACTGGAAGAGCTGATGTTGGTGAATAACTAAAAAGAAAATGTCACAAGCCTCACGCTGCGAGAAGCAGCACTAAATAAAACACTCGGTGCAGATCTGATGTCAGTACCAGGTAGCTGTGTGCTACTGTTAGCAGCTTCTGTGTTACAACTCTTCCTAAGTTAGGCTCTGGAAATGAGTGGATCCGTTGACAGACCGGTCCATCAGTCCCTGCAGGCCTGTCTCACAGAGCACATTGTGACTCGCCATCACAGGTCATCTATAAGAACAATGGCTGCGTCGCACAGAGCGCAGCAGTCACAGTCATCTGGTGACACCTGCGATGGACAAGTCGACATGTTCTTCAGGAGACCGGCCGCCGATCGACGCCTACTTACGCAGCTAATGGGCAGGGCGAAGCCCACAGTGTAGAGCACCGTGGAGGTTATGGTGCTGCTGTGGAAAGGGTACTTGATGCTTTCGTCGTTACAGAAAAAGCCCCTCTGGTAGGGGTGGATCTTACCCAGGTTAAAGGCTGCCAGAGGCAGACCCCCTGTGGACGAAGAGATCAGGAGAAGTTACCACTGGAGAGGGAGGAACAACAACAAGCATGGCAGAGGAGGAAGGAGGAGGAGGAGGAGGAGGAGGAGGCGAAACACAAAGAGTCTGACGCGAGAGGACGGTGGTGCTCTTCAGCGTCAAAACACATAATTAAATCTGTGTGACAGAAATGAGAGAAGAAGCTTGACTCACTGACTCTGGTGTGAAGGGAGCTGTGGACACAAGCTAAGCACTCCCTATAGATAATAATACCATAAAGATAACAGATCAGCTCAAAGTCTGGATGGAAGGCTGCTGTCATTTCTCTCTTATTACTATTATTATTATTATTGGCCCGTTTAGCACAGGGCATAGTCGGGGAAATGCATCGGTTTTTTTGTCTATTCAAGCAGAAAATGAGCTGTAATGTACATTAACACACACACACACACACACACACACACACACACACACACACACACACACACACTTCCTATAAACTACTTCTTAATTCGGCCTGCCGTTTGTGCAGCTGTTGCCGCGGTCAGCTGTGCCACACTAAATTGATCGGCTGCAACAGCTGAAAATGGCAGAGAGTCGCGACAGAGGCGCACGCGGGACGGAGCGGCAGGACCACCGAGTCTCTTCAGGACCACCGAGTCTCTTCAGAACCACCGAGTCTCTTCAGGACCACCGAGTCTCTTCAGAACCACCGAGTCTCTTCAGGACCACCGAGTCTCTTCAGAACCGCAGCAGGAAGCCGTGCAACACTTTAACTCTCTCACAACTGTGCAACTGACTCCCCAAGACAAACGCACGGGCAGAAAGAAAAACAAAAGAGAGTGTGTATATTATAACAGAAATAAAACATCTCAGGAATTACAAACCCTCTCCGAGCACTTTATGCACTTCAGAACACAAAACCCTCCTCTGTTCTCACACGCATCAGGCTTTGGAGTCGAACCTCATGCATGTGCGCGTTTAGTCACATGCAGCTGCCTCAGTCTGCAAACAGATCGCTGCAGATGCTCGGTTGTAATCTAATAGTCGGTTGTAATCTAATAGTCGGTTATAATCTAATAGTCTGTGTCATTAGCAGAATAATCATCAGTCATCCAAACAGAAAAACCGAGTCGGTCCAGTCATACAGGTTCTCAGTGCTAACAGCGCGTGTGCACTATGAAATATTGAAGTGAAGCAATATGTTAAAATCCCTCTCCACTCATAAACAAACAGATATTTGCATATCCATAGATTCTGGATTTTCTTCAGGGCTAATTCAACTCTTTTGTAGAAAAACCACACCAGTGTTTTGTCCACGCGTTAATATTCTGTGGACATTTAATCATTCATAATCAGACTTTTAAAAAAGGACTTACGGCCCAGAGACCCTAAACTCTAAAGCCCTGAGCGCACTCACACAATGATTCATATATTCAGATGTAAAGACTCAGAGACTTTGAGCTTTGAAGCGTCACCACACTGTCCGACAAAGTTCACCATCTTTAATGTTCTGACCGCAGGCTCAGAGTACAGGTGCTCTCCCGTGTAATGAGGTGTGGATGCGTGAATCAGGGACCGTGGGTGAGTGGGTTTAAAACATGAGCCTGGGAGGGATCAATTCCATTCATAACAATGATTCTCAGCGACACCTTGAATAAAAGAGTAAAAACGCACGTGTGTTCATAAGACAGGCAAGCATATGCGGATTATTTCATATTGTTGCACTCAAGAAAACATCAATATTAACCATTAGATTGCCTATGAGCATCTGAAACATGCACTCATTTGCATACAATGGAAACAAAAGAAGGTGGGATTATTGATTGAAAATAATATATCAACTGCACAGCCTACCTAGAAAGATGTTACACAGATATCGCAAATCACATTTACACTTAACTATGAAATTAAAACATAAGCTTAACTACAGTGACTGCACTACGCGTGCAGCTGAACATTTACCACTCCCTTCACGTGATGGCAATCCGTTAAATATCCCAAACAGAGGGATTATATCAGGGCAACAAATCGGCTTATAATAGCTGCAACAAACAAGTGAGTGAGACGCATACCTAGGATCAGACAGGCCGCGTCGAGCAGGACGAAGGGGATTCCTCTCGCCTCGAACATGTTCGCTCTTGTCCGCCTCTGACTCGACTCCTGTGATTTGTGTCGCGTCCTCTCTCGTAATAAACAGCAGCAGGGGGATGCCCCTCCTCGAGACGACGCTGCTGCTGCTGCTGCTGCTGCTGCTGTGTCTCTCTACGGTCGAGTGGGGGTGCAGAAAGTGCTTACAAACGGTGCAGAAACGCAATAAAACGTCGACGCCCGGGATATGCGTTTGTTGTTGTTGTTGTTGTTGCAGCAACGATAACTCCACAAGCATGTCATGGTGGTTTCTAAAGCCGATGAATAAAACAAACACTCACTACCGCGGAGCACCGGGGCCGTTCAGTCGGACACCTGTCCGGTTCAGTCGAGCCGGAAGCTCCCGGAGGGTGCTGGAGCCTGCGTGCTGCCTTCAAATGTTCGAGGAATAAAATCGGAAATACGAAGCTTGATTATTGTGAACTTCCCGCAGTGAGCACGTGTCTTCAAAAACGACAGCACGTCATTGTAGTGAAGTAAAACAACGTTTAAAGGATTTCAAAGATGTCCTGTTTTATTCCAGGTAATCAATATAATCATGGCGACTCGTATCTTCAGCCCAGGACGCTAAAGTAGCATTCCTGTAGAGTTTGATTGAACTAACTCACCCACACAATTGTCACGCAGGGAACTACAAAGAAGGCACTGCGATGAAGCTAGCAAGGACGTTATTTTGCGGTGCGCATATGTACAAGGCATTACGGTAGTAGCGTGTAAGAAATGACTTCAAAATAAGAGCAAAGTTCCGGTGAACGTGATAGGACGTCACGTTCATTCAATAATTCTGTAAATCATTGATAAATTAATGAATACATTACAAACAAGACAAAAAAGTCATAGTATAGCATGTCAAAAAAAGTCATAGTATAGTATGTCGAAAAAAGTCATAAAAAAGTCATAGTATAGCATGTTGAAAAAAGTCATAGTATAGCATGTTGAAAAAAGGAATTATAATAAAGCTATATCATGACATTCTGTGTAAAATATAGTCATACTAGGATAGTAAGACTATTGTTATTCATCCCATCTAGCTCACCTAGTAGAACGTATGCTTTATAACCAGATACTGGCTTAGAATTCGAAGTTCAAAACCAGCCAAAACCATGTCTTTAAATGGTTTAACATAAAAAGTGTATTATGTCAGCAAAAGTGACAAAAAAGTCATAGTATTGCATGTTTAAAGAAAAGTCATGAAAAATGTCATAGTATAGCATGTCGAAAAAAGTCATAATATTGCATGTCGAAAAACGTCATGAAAAATGTCATACTATAGCATGTCGAAAAAAGTCATGAAAAAGTCATAGTATAGCATGTCAAAAAAAGTCATAGTATAACATGTCGAAAAAAGTCATAAAAAAGTCATAGTATAACATGTCGAAAAAAGTCATAAAAAAGTCATAGTATAGCATGTCGAAAAAAGGAATTATAATAAAGCCATATTATAACATTCTGTGTCAAATATAGTCATACTAGGATAGTAAGAGTGTAGAATTCATCACACCTAGCTCACCTAGTAGAATGTATGCCTTATAAACAGGTACTGTCTCAAAATCTGAAGTTCAAAACCAAACCATGTCTTTTAATGGTTTAACATAAAAAGTGTATTACGTCAACAAAAGTGACAAAAAAGTCATAGTATTGCATGTTTAAAAAAAAGTCATGAATAAAGTCATAGTATAGCATGTCGAAAAAAGTCATAGTATAGAATGTCGAAAAATGTCATTGTATAGTATGTTGAAAAAAGTCATAGTATAACATGTCGAAAAATGTCACAGTATAGTATGTTGAAAAAAGTCATAGTATAGCTTGTTGAAAAAAGTCATAGTATAGCATGTTGAAAAAAGTCATAGTATAGTATGTTGAAAAAAGGAATTATAATAAAGCCATATCATAACATTCTGTGTCAAATATAGTCATACTAGGATAGTAAGACTATAGAATTCATCCTACCTAGCTCACCTAGTAGAGCGTATGCCTCATAACCAGATACTGGCTCAGAATCCGAAGTTTGAAACTAACCAAAACCATGTCTTTAAATGGTTTAACATAAAAAGTGTATTATGTCAACAAAAGTCATAGTATTGCATGTTTGAAAAAAAGTCACGAAAAAAGTCATAGTAGCAGGTCGAAAAAAGTCATGAAAAAGTACAAGTTTAGCATGTGGAAAAGAGGAATTATACTATAGCCATATCATAAGATTCTGTTTCAAATATAATCATACTATGATAGTAAAGCTATAGTTATTCAGACTAGAAGTCACTCAGATGATTAACTCACCTAGTAGAACATATACCTCATAACCAGATACTGGCTCAGAATTGGAAGTTCAAAACCAACCAAAACCATGTCTTTAAATGGTTTAACATAAAAAGTGTATTATGTCAACAAAAAGTCATAGTGTTGCATGTTTAAAAAAAAGTCATAATATTGCATGTCGAAAAACGTCATGAAAAATGTCATACTATAGCATGTCGAAAAACGTCATGAAAAATGTCATACTATAGCATGTCGAAAAACGTCATGAAAAATGTCATACTATAGCATGTCGAAAAAAGTCATAGTATAACATGTTGAAAAAAGTCATAAAAAAGTCATAGTATAGCATGTCGAAAAAAGGAATTATAATAAAGCCATATTATAACATTCTGTGTCAAATATAGTCATACTAGGATAGTAAGAGTGTAGAATTCATCACACCTAGCTCACCTAGTAGAATGTATGCCTTATAAACAGGTACTGTCTCAAAATCTGAAGTTCAAAACCAAACCATGTCTTTTAATGGTTTAATATAAAAAGTGTATTACGTCAACAAAAGTGACAAAAAAGTCATAGTATTGCATGTTTAAAAAAAAGTCATGAATAAAGTCATAGTATAGCATGTTGAAAAAAGTCATAGTATAGCATGTTGAAAAAAGTCATAGTATAGCATGTTGAAAAAAGTCATAGTATAGCATGTTGAAAAAAGTCATAGTATAGCATGTTGAAAAAAGTCATAGTATAGCATGTTGAAAAAAGTCATAGTATAGCATGTTGAAAAAAGTCATAGTATAGCTTGTTGAAAAAAGTCATAGTATAGTATGTTGAAAAAAGTCATAGTATAGCATGTTGAAAAAAAGTCGTAATATTGCAGGTCAAAAAACGTCATGAAAAATGTCATACTATAGCAGGTCGAAAAAAGTCATAGTATAGCATGTCGAAAAAAGTCATAGTATAGAATGTCGAAAAATGTCACAGTATAGTATGTTGAAAAAAGTCATAGTATAGCTTGTTGAAAAAAGTCATAGTATAGTATGTTGAAAAAAGTCATAGTATAGCATGTTGAAAAAAGTCATAGTATAGTATGTTGAAAAAAGTCATAGTATAGCATGTTGAAAAAAGTCATAGTATAGCATGTTGAAAAAAGTCATAGTATAGTATGTTGAAAAAAGGAATTATAATAAAGCCATATCATAACATTCTGTGTCAAATATAGTCATACTAGGATAGTAAGACTATAGAATTCATCCTACCTAGCTCACCTAGTAGAGCGTATACCTCATAACCAGATACTGGCTCAGAATCCGAAGTTTGAAACTAACCAAAACCATGTCTTTAAATGGTTTAACATAAAAAGTGTATTATGTCAACAAAAGTCATAGTATTGCATGTTTGAAAAAAAGTCACGAAAAAAGTCATAGTAGCAGGTCGAAAAAAGTCATGAAAAAGTACAAGTTTAGCATGTGGAAAAGAGGAATTATACTATAGCCATATCATAAGATTCTGTTTCAAATATAATCATACTATGATAGTAAAGCTATAGTTATTCAGACTAGAAGTCACTCAGATGATTAACTCACCTAGTAGAACATATACCTCATAACCAGATACTGGCTCAGAATTGGAAGTTCAAAACCAACCAAAACCATGTCTTTAAATGGTTTAACATAAAAAGTGTATTATGTCAACAAAAAGTCATAGTGTTGCATGTTTAAAAAAAAGTCATAATATTGCATGTCGAAAAACGTCATGAAAAATGTCATACTATAGCATGTCGAAAAACGTCATGAAAAATGTCATACTATAGCATGTCGAAAAACGTCATGAAAAATGTCATACTATAGCATGTCGAAAAAAGTCATAGTATAACATGTCGAAAAAAGTCATAAAAAAGTCATAGTATAGCATGTCGAAAAAAGGAATTATAATAAAGCCATATTATAACATTCTGTGTCAAATATAGTCATACTAGGATAGTAAGAGTGTAGAATTCATCACACCTAGCTCACCTAGTAGAATGTATGCCTTATAAACAGGTACTGTCTCAAAATCTGAAGTTCAAAACCAAACCATGTCTTTTAATGGTTTAACATAAAAAGTGTATTACGTCAACAAAAGTGACAAAAAAGTCATAGTATTGCATGTTTAAAAAAAAGTCATGAATAAAGTCATAGTATAGCATGTCGAAAAAAGTCATAGTATAGCATGTTGAAAAAAGTCATAGTATAGCATGTTGAAAAAAGTCATAGTATAGCATGTTGAAAAAAGTCATAGTATAGCATGTTGAAAAAAGTCATAGTATAGCATGTTGAAAAAAGTCATAGTATAGCATGTTGAAAAAAGTCATAGTATAGCTTGTTGAAAAAAGTCATAGTATAGTATGTTGAAAAAAGTCATAGTATAGCATGTTGAAAAAAAGTCGTAATATTGCAGGTCAAAAAACGTCATGAAAAATGTCATACTATAGCAGGTCGAAAAAAGTCATAGTATAGCATGTCGAAAAAAGTCATAGTATAGAATGTCGAAAAATGTCACAGTATAGCTTGTTGAAAAAAGTCATAGTATAGTATGTTGAAAAAAGTCATAGTATAGCTTGTTGAAAAAAGTCATAGTATAGTATGTTGAAAAAAGTCATAGTATAGCATGTTGAAAAAAGTCATAGTATAGTATGTTGAAAAAAGTCATAGTATAGCATGTTGAAAAAAGTCATAGTATAGCATGTTGAAAAAAGTCATAGTATAGTATGTTGAAAAAAGGAATTATAATAAAGCCATATCATAACATTCTGTGTCAAATATAGTCATACTAGGATAGTAAGACTATAGAATTCATCCTACCTAGCTCACCTAGTAGAGCGTATGCCTCATAACCAGATACTGGCTCAGAATCCGAAGTTTGAAACCAACCAAAACCATGTCTTTAAATGGTTTAACATAAAAAGTGTATTATGTCAACAAAAGTCATAGTATTGCATGTTTGAAAAAAAGTCACGAAAAAAGTCATAGTATAGCAGGTCGAAAAAAGTCATGAAAAAGTACAAGTTTAGCATGTGGAAAAGAGGAATTATACTATAGCCATATCATAAGATTCTGTTTCAAATATAATCATACTATGATAGTAAAGCTATAGTTATTCAGACTAGAAGTCACTCAGATGATTAACTCACCTAGTAGAACATATACCTCATAACCAGATACTGGCTCAGAATTGGAAGTTCAAAACCAACCAAAACCATGTCTTTAAATGGTTTAACATAAAAAGTGTATTATGTCAACAAAAAGTCATAGTATTGCATGTTTAAAAAAAAGTCATAAAAAAGTCATAGTATAGCATGTTGAAAAAAGTCATGAAAAAGTAATATTATAGTATGTTGAAAAAAGTCATGAAAAAGTAATATTATAGTATGTTGAAAAAAGTCATGAAAAAGTAATATTATAGTATGTTGAAAAAAGTCATAGTATAGCATGTTGAAAAAAGGCAGAGTATAGCATGTTGAAAAAAGTCATAAAAAAGTCATAGTATAGCATGTTGAAAAAAGTCATAGTATAGCATGTTGAAAAAAGTCATAGTATAGCATGTTGAAAAAGGAATTATAATAAAGCTATATCATGACATTCTGTGTAAAATATAGTCATACTAGGATAGTAAGACTATTGTTATTCATCCCATCTAGCTCACCTAGTAGAACGTATGCTTCATAACCAGATACTGGCTTAGAATTCGATGTTCAAAACCAGCCAAAACCATGTCTTTAAATGGTTTAACATAAAAAGTGTATTATGTCAACAAAAGTGACAAAAAAGTCATAGTATTGCATGTTTAAAGAAAAGTCATGAAAAATGTCATAGTATAGCATGTCGAAAAAAGTCATAATATTGCATGTCGAAAAACGTCATGAAAAATGTCATACTATAGCATGTCGAAAAAAGTCATGAAAAAGTCATAGTATAGCATGTCAGAAAAAGGAATTATAATAAAGCCATATTATAACATTCTGTGTCAAATATAGTCATACTAGGATAGTAAGAGTGTAGAATTCATCACACCTAGCTCACCTAGTAGAATGTATGCCTTATAAACAGGTACTGTCTCAAAATCTGAAGTTCAAAACCAAACCATGTCTTTTAATGGTTTAACATAAAAAGTGTATTACGTCAACAAAAGTGACAAAAAAAGTCATAGTATTGCATGTTTAAAAAAAAGTCATGAATAAAGTCATAGTATAGCATGTCGAAAAAAAGTCGTAATATTGCAGGTCAAAAAACGTCATGAAAAATGTCATACTATAGCAGGTCGAAAAAAGTCATAGCATAGCATGTCGAAAAATGTCACAGTATAGTATGTTGAAAAAAGTCATAGTATAGTATGTTGAAAAAAGTCATAGTATAGCATGTTGAAAAAAGTCATAGTATAGTATGTTGAAAAAAGGAATTATAATAAAGCCATATCATAACATTCTGTGTCAAATATAGTCATACTAGGATAGTAAGACTATAGAATTCATCCTACCTAGCTCACCTAGTAGAACATATGCCTCATAACCAGATATTGGCTCAGAATCTGAAGTTCAAAAGCAACTCAAACCGTATCTTTAAATGGTTTAACATATAAAGTGTATTATGTCAACAAAAGTGACAAAAAAGTCATAATATTGCATGTTGAAAAACGTCATGAAAAAGTCATAGTATAGCATGTCAAAAAAAGTCATAGTATAGCATGTCGAAAAAAGTCATAGTATAGTATGTCGAAAAAAGTCATAAAAAAGTCATAGTATAGCATGTCGAAAAAAGTCATAAAAAAGTCATAGTATAGCATGTCGAAAAAAGTCATAAAAAAGTCATAGTATATTATGTCGAAAAAAGTCATAGTATAGCATGTTGAAAAAAGTCATAGTATATTATGTCATAAAAAGTCATAGTATAGTATGTCATAAAAAGTCATAGTATAGTATGTCATAAAAAGTCTAGCCTTTACAGCACTCGGTCAGTGGTCCAGGAAACAAACCGACCAATTACATGCGTTGTAAATCACATCACGTGATGCAGCTCAGTCAATCAAATATGTGTATTCTGACACGTTTCCTGACTCGAGTGAGTAATTTACACACACGGGGCTGAGACGGGGAAAGAGAACGAAGGGCAGGTGAATAATTACGTGAGTCAGAGAAGTTGTTTCTCATGACGTTCTCCAAAAAGAGAGAAGTGGTCAGAGAGACCAGAGAGACCAGAGTCTTTAACCAACAATGAACAGACTCTTATAGGTTCATTCTTCCCACGGACAGTTTAAAACCAGCGCGTCTCATATGTCCAGAGACCGTGACGAGTATCAAGAGGAAATGGTGCATCGTTACGAATTCATTTCACCTCAGGTTCATAGCAGACCACCTCAAAGTGTCACTCAGAGAGAACCAGGACATTCTGATGTAGCATTTCAAAATTAAAGCCCTTCAAAATCTCATTCATTATCTAACTTCAAATCACATTCATAAGAACATGTGTCTAATTTCAGATGGGATTTTAGAGGAAATGGTGCATAGTTACAAAATCATTTCTCCTCAGGTTGATAGCAGACCACCTCAAGGTGTCACTCAGAGAGAACCAGGACATTCTGATATGGCATTTCAAAATTAAAGCCCTTCAAACTCGCATGCATGAGACAATTTGTCACTTAGTTTCATTGATGTATGTATCTATTAGATTATGTTTTTAATATATTCATAAATGTATCTATGATTCACTGACTTATTGAATGAATGTGACATGCTCTCTCACGTTAACCAAAACTCACCGGAACTGCTCTTATTTTGAAGTCAGGTGTTACACGCTACTACCGTAATGCCTAGTATAAACGCGTACCGCAAAACAGCGTGCGGGGCTGGCTTGACCGCAGTAGTGAGGCACTGGTGAACTAACCCATAGAAACAATGTATCCAATCACATATACTGAAAGAACAACCGACTCTACATCCACCCCATTTGTTAAATAATGTGTTAACGTCATTTACATTTAAATGTCCGTAATTAATTGCCTTAGTCAATACGAAACTCGGTGTTTTTGCAGAAGCCTGCATTTAATTATGTGTGATGTTAAACTGACCATAAATACTAACGCCATGCACACTTAAAGGAACAAAGGAAGCTCATTGACACCATCTAGTGCTTTGGAGGGGAAGTTACACTAATACAAAACTGAAATGAAGCCTCATTAACGTCAGATACACGTTTAAATACATTTGCACAGAAGGAGGACTGTGGATTTTGTCTCCCAACATTTTACAGCAAGAACAACCTTCTTTTAATTGTCTATATGGTCACATGACTTGTGTTTTAGGACAGACGTGTCCTTTATCTAACAGAACAATTAGCAATCAAGCAGAGTCAGCACAAGCCCACGTTTTAATTAGGCAAAGTGATTGACAGCACCTGTGTGAATGGACCACTATTGTTCCCTTTAAGAGTCTGTTTTTATCTTTCTCTTGTTCTCTCATAACTGTCTGAATTAAAACAGCCACCAGGAAAAATGTGATAAAAACAGATTTTTAGAAAATCTGCTGAAATTAATTGAGCTTCTAATTAAACATGCGACTAAGCAGATTAATATAACATTTAACATAATAATGAGCTGAGCGTATTATGTCACAATGTCTATCTATTTGTATGATTATTTATTTCACAATGTTTTATTTATTTGTTAAATACTGAACACGTTGGGTCGCCATACTTTTCTTCCGCCACTTGTCCCTTAAGTTGATGATATTCATATACTATAAAATGCATCACAGTGGTGCTACATTCAAGCAAGTCAATAATCAGGAACACAATATTCCAATATTCAATCTTCTTAAATTGCCTTAAGAAGAAATAAGTTTGTTTTTTGATATTTTTGGATTTTCATTAGTGGGAAATTAGTGGGATTGCCAAGATGTAAAAGTACAAATTTAAATATTCTCTAAAAATGTTTTGCCTTATATTCCACCTTAAAGCTGGAGAAGACTTGATGCTAGCAGCAGATGGCGTAAGCAAACACATCATCATAACGCATACTCAATGCACGAATATGTTTTATTCAACTCATTTATATGAAATGAAAAAAATAAACTTGAAACTTATATTTCAAAGGCATTCAATGTATTTTTTAAACAAAAAAACCCACGATTTATAAAGTGTCTCCGTTCACATCTTTGGTCGTCTACCAAATGTTCAGCTCCTTTTGATTTGAAGTGCTGGAGCCAGATTCATGGGAGACGGTATTAAATCTAATACACAGTGAGCATCGAGGCAGTTATAGCTCTAAATCTACAACATCTCCAGTTTCTCTGACTGCTCAGTAATACATGTAACCTAATTTCATTGATAGAAACACAAATATTAAGATCAATAAGTCTCATTCTGACTCATCAAGTCATCGTCAATGTCAGGACAGTAATCCTAATTATGTGTCCACAAATGAGTGACAAAAACAAAAAACACAAAATAGTCTACATTATGGTTTATTCTTTAAATTATACTTTTAAAAAATATATTTATCTGTAGTTATATTTTGGGCATAATTACACGCGTCTCATATTGAGAACACTTATTGTTAAAATATGTTTTACTGACGTAGATACTGTCAGTCCACTCGTCCTTTGACTTCATTCATTATAGCGGTGAATGGTCACACATAACACTGTCCATCAGAAATAATATACTACCGAATAACAAACATAAATAAAGGAATGAATAATTTATAAAAAATAATATGTTTAGGCCGTTCCAGGCTTTAAGTCCTTCATTGTTTACGCACCGACGTGTTTCACTTTCAGTCCACTAGGTGGCTCTGTTTCCCTACATATAAAAACATGTACGCTCGATTGTCACTGGCCAGCCTGAACGCACAGTGCTCAGGTTCAGTTCACAGAAGGCACGCGGGTCAGACGCACTTTGTAGCTCAAACGTTGGCGCCGTCTTCCTGCAGCTAAAGAGGAAATGACAAATGGAGGTTAACTCACACAGTGACGTTTCAGACAGGAGATCTGTTGATTAATGTCCAACTCTAGTTGAATCCCTCAAGTTTTAATTCATCTTAATTTGATGTTGTCCTTTCCAGAGCAACAAAGTGCCCTGAGTCCTTGAAAAGTACAAAAATCTTCACATTCTTCATTAAAGGAATAGTTTGACATTTTGGGCTTATACACAACCTCGCTGAGGGTTAGATGACAAGATTGATACCACTCTTATATATTTATGCTAAGGAGACAGTTAGCTTAGCTTAGCATAAAGACAGGAAACAACAGCCTGGCTCTCCAAAGAAAACAAGATATTTTTCTTAGATTTAGAGATATGATGTAGGCTGCTTCTTTCACCTTCTGTTAGGCTAGCTGTTTCCACATTCTTTATGCTAAGCTAAGCTAATCCCCCTGCTGGTTCTAGCTCCACATTTAGACAGAAGAGTGGCGTCAATCTCACCGAACCCATGGCAGGAAAGCAAATAAGTGTATATTCAGAAAACGTTGATCTATTCCTTCAAATATCGGATGAAGTTCAGATCAGCTGGATTCATCCGAGTCATCTCCACTGATTGCAGTCATCGCGGTGATTTTGAATTCAACCGTCTTGAAGTCTTCATGACTTCTTGGGGTTTGAGTTCTGCTGTTGTTTCTGTTTGCGGAGGTGAGCCTCGATCTCGTGCCTGAAGAAGAGCATCCCCAGCTGGCCGTGCGAGGCCTCGTTCATGGCCTTGGACTGCATGCACATGCGGTACTGGTCCGGAGGGAGCTCATCTGCACAGTGCTTCTCGTGCCACAGGTGGAACAAGCCTCGTGACGGCGCTCGGACCACTAGGAGGTTGCTGTGGAGGTACTTCCTGTACAGGTGGACATCTTCGCCCCCCCAGCCTTTGATGTCGATGTCAAAACCTCCTGGAGGTACAAGAGCAGGGGAATGCAGCAGAAGATGCAACGTTACTATCCCACCATAGTGTGTGGTGTTATGTTAAATGATTATTATAAACCTTCTGATGTGCAACAAAACATGTAATTCATGTCTTCAGCGCTGCGTTCACTTCCTGATGAATGATCGTGAATCCTGACTAGAGTTCACAGCGTGTGATCATTGCGCGTTTTCTCTCCACTCCGCCTGGTTTGTCGTTTCACGAGGGGCCGATAATGCAAGACAGATCTCGACCCGGCATGTTTAAACCTGCACCTCTACACCTCGTCTGTTTCTGCTCACACTTTGTGTCTCTCTGCAGTTTTATTCAGATCATCCTGTGTGTCTCTGTCTCCCTCTTTACACTCGCGCTCCAGGGCTAAACAGGGATAAGAAACAAACCTAACGGATGAATTGTTCATTTGCTAATGTGCACGCGCTCATGCCCTAAGTAACACATTGCATCATCATTTCTGAAAGCATTAAACGGCTCAGTTGAAGGCATAGTTCGACATTTTAGAGAAACAAACATGTTCCCTTTCTTTTAAGAGTTAGAGGAGTCTATCGGTGTGTCTGTTTGGTGATTATGAAGCTGCAACCAGAAGCTGGTTAGCTTAGCCTAGCTTAGCATAAAGATGGGAAAAAACAGGGAAACAGCTAGCCAGGCTCTGTATCAAAGTAAAACAAAAACAAGTTATATCTTGTTTCTTTAATCCAAAAAACAAAGTGCAAACTCGATGAGTTGTGAGCTAAGCTAAGCTAAAGTAATATAACATACGTAAGCATATACATATTTACATGTACTTCACTCTGCTAGAAAGTGAATAAGCTTTTAAAATGAGACTTTTGTTTGACTTGGAGCTTGTTTAACTTTTCGGCACATTAAAGCGAGAGCATTTGCACGCTTTGTGTGGGTGTTTGGCCCTTAAACAGTAAAACACTTTGGATTTCACTGCAGCCTGTAATTGATGTCACTTTGGAGGGAAACTAAATTGATGCAAATCTGTCTTGAGAGCCAATATTCCTGAACTAATATACGGATAGAGCGCTCACAGGGCTGTGAGATCTGCTAATATATGCTGCCGCTGCTGCTCAGAGCCGTTTCATGCAGAGTAATATAATAAAATCTCCTCCCAGTTAAGAAAAGTAATGTAATATTGAACCACTTGTGTTGTGAAGTTTTTCATATCCATTACGCTGCGGCACCATTAACGTAGCGTCCAGAATCTAAGAAGACAGGTTATTACCCCGCGTTACGCAGCGCCTCTACACAGATAACCAACCCTCAAGAGCAGCAGCAGTTTACGAACCCCTGCATTCCTAAAGAGGTTGGGATTGGCATGACTGCAGCGCAAATATTTACCTATGTTGATGAAGTCGGACCTGTATTGGCAGGTCATGCCGAAACCAAAGTCCCTCCAGAACCCCGTGTCTTTCTTGATCACCTGCAGGGGAAAAAATAAAAATAAAAAACCAAGTCTTAGAGAGCTTATGAACAGAAATATGTCAGCTCAACACACACCGACAGGAGCCTCTGTGGATTTGTAACGGCTGGAGAGGGGAAATATGTCTAAACCTCCCCAGTGATGCAGCACAGCACTGGTCACGATATTAAAGGTAGTATTTGGTTGGTGAGCGTTACCAGCTGTTGCTCCACAGGTGGGACGTGTTCTTGACTCCCGTAGATCAGAGTGGGGTTGTACTGGCTGAACAACACCGGGTAGAACACCTTTTTACCTGAGACGGAGCGGGACAGAGGCGTCAGACGAGGCAGTGAACGGAAAACCCTTTCAGCACTTCATGAACGGTAGGTGGACTTGTGCTTGTACAGCGCCGCTCAAAGTGCTTTTCTGCTGTCATTCACCCGATTCACCTCGTCATAACAACAACTTGATCCTTTGGAAATATATGTCAAGATGGCTGCCATTGCATTCTGACTCGTAACAACAACATTTCAAGATCGCTTGAAATAGATTTAGACGAGTAAGAAATGTAACAACGTCACACAACTCATCATGCTGTTTGATTCATTAGACGGATTCACTTTATAGATATCCACAAGGCATTCATGACTACTTTAAACTTTAATTCAATACATTTTGACTAGTCAATATTTCTAATTACATCTGTCTAGAATGAATCTCTTGTGCAGATAATAAAACTACAATTCAACACTTGCGCTGCAGTGTAACTGGTGATCTCATAAATGCGTCGCAGATGTCTTTGATGTTAGTTCTTTCAATCTTTTATGTGTTAAAAGGGTAAAAGCATGTCTCACCGGGCTGCGTGTTGAGTCGACAGGTGTTCAGGAAGTCAGCGGTGAAGTAGATGTCCACGTCGCAGAAGAAGAGCAGCACGTTGCCTCCCTTCCAGGCTCGGGCCCCGACGTCCAGACCCCGTCCCCGAGAAAACTCCTCGTCCAGCTGCAGCAGAGTGAAGTTCTTAAAATTAACTTCCCTGTAGAGAGAGAGAGAGAGAGAGAGAGACACAGAGAGAGAGAGAGACAGAGACAGACAGACAGACAGACAGACAGACAGACAGACAGACAGAGAGGTTAGATAGAGAACCAGAAGTCAATTTGTTTACAGAACGTACACAGAATGAATATATCAATACATTAAAATACATTTTTGTCAAGTTTATTCAAAATAAAAAGAGATCATTCAAACTGTTGTTGGTTAAACTGGAAAGATACTGAATATCAAATCCAAACCACAAACTCAGCTGTTCTCCTGTCCTGTTATTTAACTTCACTTTTATTTCCTGTTTTATAGTTCTTCAGAACAGGAGTAGAGGGCCTGAATATAATGACGCTGCCATAGATACACAAAGTGGGAGGGACCTGAGGGTCGGTCGGGGCCCGCAGCACAATGATGCCCCTGGATTCTCTGATGGGTCATTTGGACCCGGTAATCTTTGGTTTTGTGGCTTTCGTGCCTTTAGTCTTTTCCACCCAAATATTATGACATCAAATATTTGTGGACTGACTTCATGTCACTCCCCAAAACATGTTCTGCTGCTCCTCTCTCCAGGATTGTGATCACGATACACACAAAAAAAAAAAAACCCAAACAACTTAAACCGACATTAAATTGCACGGGACAACAAAGCTTCCTCCTTCACTGGCCTGAAGTTTTCCAAAGATATGGTGAGAGCAAAGAGAAACAGCTGGATCCAGATGTACACAGCTGTGGCCCCCCCCCCCAACAATTCACACTGCTAGTGACTAATCCGTTACTCACGCATGCACAACATACACAGACTCACATTCAGATAGAAGACACTGAGGGAAAAACTGGTTCACACGTCTCGTGTTCGAGGCAGAACAAACAGGATTTAACCTCCGGCTGCATTCATGTGATGCTGGGTGACATAACACACGAGAGGGAGAGGAGCAGGTAGACATGCACCGCTCTGTCACAGGAAGCCAGGATGACCAGAGGAAACCTGGTCTTGGTTTGTTTTTGCAGGAGGCAGCTTGAATCACGCTTCCCAACATTTCCATTTGACTGCTGTGTGTGTGTGTGTGTGTGTGTGTGTGTGAGTGTGGACGTCTGTGGGAATAGCTTGCATCGGCATATTTCTTCACGTGTGTAAAAAGCCTTTGTCTCGCTGCTGTCCTCTCAGCTTCTCCCTTTAAAGATGCATAATAAAACCTTTTCATCCTGGTCAGAGACGGAAACACGACGTCACTCGTGAGCGTCTTATTTATCCGATGAATATCGAGAACAATAATCTGTGTACCTGTCAATATGTGTTTGTGTGCCGTCAGTCAACAAGTCTGCAGTCGTCGTTCCCCCCCCCCCCCCCCCCCCCCGTCTGCAGATTCTGGATCCGTACCGAGTCAATCTGTCTCACAGTCTGCGTCCCGGGAGAGGCTGACCCACCTGCTGGCGTTAAACTGTCCACAGATGGCGGAGACGGAGAACAATAGCTCTGTTTGTCTCAGCAGCTACGTTCACGTGTTGATTATGATTTTATGTTGGTTTATTCTGTCCTCCCTTGTTTTAAAGCAATAGTTTTGACATTTTAGGGAATAAATACTATTTACATTTTTAATTTATGAAAGTTAGACGAGAAGATCGACACCGCTCTGCCAAACTGTTCCTTTAAAACAGATCGATGGTCTACTTGGGGTCTTGTTTTACATTTTGGCTCAGTTGAGTGAGATCGTTTTCATGCTTGTGTCACTTTGAATTTCACTGAACCCTTTAATTGATTTCACTTCGGAGCGAAACTAAATTGATATGAATCTGTTCTGAGAGCCAATATTTCTCAACCCAGTATACAGATACGGAGGACAAGGGGCTGCGAGATATGGCGTGTCTTTAAGAGAAACATCTCTAAGAGATATAGAGAGTCTTCATGCTAAGCTACGCTAACCGTCTCCTGGTGGTAGCCTCACATTGAGCAGACGTGAATCTACCCACAGATTCAGCTGTAGTTGTAAACAATGCATTAAATGCTCTTCTCCTGAATATTTTTTTGGTGAAAATGTAATTCTATCTTTTCCTCTCAGACGTTTGAGTGTCTCTAAAATGTAAAACCAAGAATATGGACATTGGCACTATTGTGTGCCAAGTGACAAAAAGTCCACTTAAATCCTGGAACGTCCTTGTTTTCTAAATTACTTTTAATATTCTGCACTTTTTCCTTCCCTCTTCCATCACAGGCATCAGCTCCCTTATTGTGGCCAGAAAAAAAAGTCCAATGTGTTGACTGTGGGCGTGACGGCTGCTACCTAGAAGGAGCTAAACTGTCGAAAATTGTGTCCGAGTGAGACGCCTGTTGAGAGCTGTCATGTTGTGTCACAGCAGCAGTCCTGATCCTGTTAGTTCTGTTCCTCTGTGTAACCATGTGCATCTATTTTGGTTGTGTGTGGCTATAGCTGATCGCCGACACGGCGCTTTCTGAACGTGAGAAGTCTTGGCTGTGAGCCTCTGTGTCTGTGGCCACGTCCTTCTCAACAAGTCTCTGAGATACCTCAAGCATTCCTGCTTTGCAGCTGTACTACTGACACTTTGGTTCAGGCAGATATACCAACAACTATTTGATGGATTTGGCACAAATGTTAGTAAAAACATTCTTCTTCCCCAGAGGATAGCTCCTAATGACTTTGGTAATCCCCTGACTTGTCCTTTGGCGTCACCGGCAGATTTATCCAGTGAAATATCTCAACATCTACTGGATGGATTGGCCCAAACATTTGTAAACACATTCTTCTTCCCCAGAGGATATCTCCTAATGACTTTGGTGCTCCTCTGACCTCTCCTCCATAGCGCCACCATGAAGTAGGTCTGTGGTTTCGGGTGAAATGTCTCAACTACCGTTGGACCGATTTGGTGCAGACATTCACGCTCCCCTCCGGATGTACAGTATAGTCAATTTGTTGATCTTTTAATCTTTCTCTAATTTTTTTGTAAATCCTGCAATCACTCTTAAACAACTCATTGTCCCTGTTTGTCTGGTGTTCACAGAGCAGGAGGCTGATGTATTTGGGCTACAGTGCAGTGAGCTGGGGAATCAGCAGTCAGTGCATGTAGTGAAAGAAGTAAGTGCAAGCTATAAAACAATGTAGACTTGTTGGGATCGCTCTCAGGCAAGAAAGCTACTCCAGTTATCAACGCTGAGACATTTGCAGAATGAGTAGTGGAAATCTGCAAAGACTCTCTTGAAAATGAATATTTTACAGCCTTTCAAAACGTCTATATGATTTGTTTATCATTTCAATAACTCACAATCTCTCAATCATCGTCTGCCGGATATTTTCCTCTCGCTTCCTCGTCAGACGGGTTGGTTTCCCGTCTGGGAACCGCAAGAAATGCCACGATAATAAGAAAGGCTTGGCACGAGTTGAGGTAAAGGTTCTAGCTGAATGAATGGCAGGATGATCTCATACTCCGCTCCTTCGTCTGTGGAAATGTTTGATCCCTCTCTTTCATCTTAACCCACTACTTCCTTTGATATCCTTGTCGATGCTCTATTTCCATCCTCGGAAAATCTGACTTTGTCTTTGTCCAACTTGCTCTCCTATCTTATCTTCCACACCACTCCTCTGACTTCTTTTCTCACTGGTTCCGTCTCTCTCCTCCGCGGCCGACACACAGTGCTTCTTCACATGTATCGACTGGTATCTCTCTAAAACAGATCAGTCATTCTTCTCCACAGACTCACTCCCTCTTTTTTCCCTTTATCTAACGTTGTTCTCCATCATTATTCTTCAGCATGTGAGGCTGAGAAACTTACATTTCCCCCGACGGTTTGAGCCTGAGTTCAGTCTTTGAAGTATGGATGTGTAAGCGATATACTTGAAAGTTCAGCAGCTGATCCTATCTATTTTAAACGATCCGCGGCGTCTGGCAGAATGCTTGAAGACTGATGTTCTGGTGCTTCTCTGTCTCCTATATTCTGGTCTGGCTGTATAGGCTTTTGTTACAGTAGAACTGGTTTGTCTTTTGATTTATACTCCCAAATAATTAGCACCTAAAAACCCACACATGTTGTTTTGTCATTTAATCCCTGAAGAGGGGCTGATATGGGCGATGAATGAGATCCAGGATCATTTGCATGTTGTAGTTACCATTGGCTGGTGTTAGCCTTATTAATGCTCTTTTGAAAGGGTTTCAGTGGTGAAGCAGAGAGTGTGACTGCATGCGGTTAAAAAAAACAACAAATACCGTGAGGTTGTTTGGGAGGAGATGCTAATCAAACCAGCTTCTAGAGGTGAATTACATTTGCAGGAAGGGCAGCGCAGAATCAGATCAGCCACTAATGATGCCATCACTGCTGGGAAAGGATATTGACTTGTTTGTGAGTGAAGTGTGTTTGTGTGTGTGTGTGTGTGTGTGTGTGTGTGTGTGTGTGTGTGTGTGTGTGTGTGTGTGTGTGTGTGTGTGTGTGTGTGTGTGTGTGTGTGTGTGTTCTTGCACTTGAACTGCATCTCTGTGTGACCCGATTTGAGTTTTAGACCTTCATAGTAAGGAGGTCCGACCCTCACCTCTTGTTTTCTCCTGTTCTTCGGGTGAAGAGCTGAATGAAACGATCTCTTGATATCATTTGCATGCATATCACTGAGACGATCTGTCAATTACTGAGACTGATTAGTCGGGTCGATAAAAGACAACTGTGCTAATCGATTCATTCATCAAGTAAAATGACCCAAACTGGGTTCAATACAACTTCACAAATGCAAAGATTGGTTTGCGCTCTGTGTTGAATCCTAATGGCTTTGCCTCTAGCGCCACCATGAAGTTCACACTCACACAACTAACAGACGTATTGACATGAAATTTGGTTCATGTATTCATATCCCCCAGAGGATGGATCGTCATAACTTTGGTGATCTCTGACCATATGTACTAAACGTATACAGGACATATCCCAGATGTACTTTATGTCTAGTACTAAACTAAAACAGTGAACATTATACCTGCTAAACATCAGCCTGTTAATGGTGAGTACAGTACGTTAGCATGCTGTGGTTAGCTATATGTGTGTGTGTGTGTGTGTGTGTGTGTGTGTGTTTCTCCAGTAGAATGGAACCACAGGTACTTCTTCTTCCAGTGATGATTACCATTCATTGTGTCAACAGTCTGGGAGCCAGATAGACTAAAGGTGGGAGTACAGAGATGATTACAGGTCCTGATTCACACCCAGATAAGCTGCTGCATTCTGGGGAATGCATTGTTAGGCTGTGAGAGGAATGTAAAAAAGCCTCCCAGAGTTCAAGGCAGAACCACTGCCGAGTGTGCTTCATCGGACACTGACTGCACCTCCTCTTGCTTCTCCTCCGACTGTTTCTCAATCGCTCCTTCAAGAATCCTTCCACACTAACATCGGTAAGATTTATTGTTTCTGTTCTTCTTTCCTTCTCTTTTTTGAATCTGCCATCTGCTTCACTTTGAGCGTATTTAACGCTGCCTTTTTCATCTTCACAGCCGACACACAGAGGGATAAAGAGACGCCGTGTGACACCAGAGACAGTCCGACTGCATCAAGGCCGCACTAAAAAAACAAACAAAAAAAAACCTTCGGGGCTGAGAAATCGACAAGCATCCCCATAGAAACCCCCTCGGGGGAAACTAAGGCCGCGGCGGATCTGACTGCCGATCGTCCGGCGGCGATCGTCTGCGGAGGTGTGAGTGTCGAGAGGCTGCCGTGAGTCAGGGATGATCACAGGCGCGTTGTCATTTATCTGTGTTGGCTGGTGGCTCTCAGCTCCGCAGCGTGGGTGGAGCGCTGCTCCATTATTCATCAGACAGATGACTGGCCGTGGCAGGACGCCGAGCCGGGAGGTGTGTGTGTGTGTGTGTGTGTGTGTGTGTGTGTGTGTGTGTGTGTGTGAGGGACAGATTAGAAAAGAGGTTTCTGGTGTGGAATTATTTTTCACGGCATCTGCTTCTGAGAGCGGGTGCGTGACTGCGGCGGTGTTTATTTCATGACATAAATTGCCTCCCATATTGTGCGTTTGGCCTGCAACACAAACAACTGATCTTGGCTGTGCTTCCGACCCACCTGGATGTGTTCTCCAGAGTGCTGCGGACTTCGCTCATCTGCTCCTTCCCAAAATACACCACCGTCAGATGGACCCGGCCGTCCTGACGCACACAGACTTCCCTGTACACACACACACACACACACAGGAAGGGACATTATAGATGAAAGCCTTCTGAAACTCAGCAGGGAGGAAGAGCGCTGTGGATACATGAGGGTTTGTAAAGAAGAAGGCCTTGGTTAAGAGGTTTTATTCTTTCAAGTGCTGAACATGTTCACTCCAGCAACAGCTGAGATGATTGATCGATTAAAAAACGTCAAGCATTTACAGGTTTCAGCCTCTAAAAGGTGATGGTTTACTACTTCATCTCTCGGGGGTTAGTTGGACAAAACACGCATTACAACAACACCACCTTTGGATCTGGGAGATTGACCGGTTCTTGTTCTTAATTTACAATGATATGGTCTCCATGCTCAGCTGTGATCCTGACTCTACTCGTCCTTTCACTGTGTTGAAGCACAGGGGGGAGATTGTGCGCCAGTGAAAAAGGGAGACCAGGTGGGAGATGCCTGCGGGCACTTTGATGGAGAAATGTCAAATATATCACACATATGCTGAAGATAATGCACCTCCTTTCCCTCAGCGCGCACACACACACACACGCACACACACACACACACACACACACACACACACACACACGCTAGAGTTTTGCCCCGGAGCACATGGGGGAAAAATGTCTCATAAAACACAACTAGATACCTAAAAATGACTAAATATATGCAGAAGATATTGAAGTCATGAGTAGTACAATTTTTTGTTAACTCCTTTCTGTGAAATAGATTTCAGTTTTATAGACGGTGAGGCATTCTTCCTTTTGTCGCTGGCAGCACACACAGAGTTATTTCATAGTGAATCAGAAGCAGTGTTGCTCTTCCATCTCCAGAACGCTCACCTGCAAATGTTTGCAGTTCGCTTTGCGTTTGTGTGATTTCACATTTCATCTCTGTATTATGCACTCGGGAAATATATATCGCAGTGCATCATAAATGCTGGTATTTTTTTTTTTTCAGGCTCAGTGCGAGTAAAGAATATTTCATATATTCGCAGTTACTCACCGTTATCGCCTCCTAAACACAAAGACAGACAAACACACACACACACACACACACACACACACACACACACACACACACTTTCTCCCAGCACCCCTTTAATATGGATGAGGGTAAAGTGTTTGCTCAGCGACTCGCCGAGTCTTTCAAGTGAGTACACTTCTCGCCATGCTGTATATCAGCTGCTGCCGGTCCGCCCAGGGGGGCATTTTAATGGGCTGCAACACTGCTACTAAGCAGGATTTACCATGTAAAAAAAGCTGTGATAAGCAGCAGCAGCTGTCCAATAAATCACAGACATTAAGAACCATGTTTCCACCCGATGGTGATGGACTGCAGAGCTGAGACGAGCAGGCTTTGACTGCTCGTCAAAATAGCTTATTTATTCATATTTAATTTAGACTTTGCAGAGAATTAGTCCTTTATAGTTTTTTTTTATTTTTCCAATATCCTTCGTGGTTTGATCACACATATACTCGCCTGGATCTATTTGTGATGTAAAGTGGTTTATTTGAGAAGCTTAATTGCTCTCTGCATTACAATGTGATGTGTGTGTGAAGCACATTTCCTGAGGTCATGTGGTAACTGATGAACGCTGGGCTGGGATCTCTATTCACGCTCTTGTATAAATCATTTAAAAATCAATCAGATTTGTTTACATTCTAATTATGCCGACCGGCGGCAAAATAAATGAAGTAATAACACTGCATGTGTGGTCCCAAAACAGGAAATACATATTCCTTCAAAAGTCTCTTTGATGTTAATTTTAATAACTCTTTACCCCAATTAAAATGTCAAACTGAAATAGAAGCTGGGTTTGAATAACACAGTATCACATTTTCCGGAGTTTCGTGTGACACAACACACCGTCCTGAATAATTCATTGCGGCGCTAATGTCTACGCCTCGTTGTTTGCGTGTCTTTTGCAATCAACAGTTTGGAAACAGAATAACAAAATCTAAATTCTGAATCGCAGAGTCTCACCTGAAGTTCTGCATGAAGTGTTTGAACTTGTCCGTGCGTCTGGACAGCGGCACGACAACGTTGATGGGCATGTTGGCCGTGTTCACCCTCTCGTTCGTCGCCTTCATCAGCGGTCCGAAGGGCCGGAAGAGGACCAGGCGCCTGAATTCACTGCTCGACTCCCCTCTGAAGGTCAGCTCGTACAGCGTCCCTTTGTCCTTCTCTGTGCGGGTGATGCCTGATGGGTGAGAGACAGAGACACAAACCCATGACCAAAAGACCTTAAATGACGTCAACATTAGTGCCAGTGACCGTATTCGGTGTATACTGTGTAAAAGAAAAGATATAATTATTCTTATCTATTTAGCGTGGGATCCTGGCAAGAAAGTGTATTTCACAAAATTCAGAACTGTTCCTTTAAATCTTGCAGCTGTAAACAAACCATTTAAGGTCTAGTAACTTTGAGAATGTATATTAACATTAACCTACAAACCAAAATTAACTTTCAACGATGTCACAACAGTGCGACTTGATTTTTGTTGCACATAGTCAGTTTTAGAGTCAGACTTTAGTTTCTGTGCCTGAGGTTTCTCCGACTCGTTCTTTGTCGCAGTGATTTGTTTTTTTTCTTGTTTTGGCCCGGGTGCAGCTTTCATTTAAATCCCTTGAGAACGTCTGTGTGTGTGTGTGTGTGTGTGTGTGTCACGGAGCGTGCTGTTCCCTGCTCTTTGTTTAACAGATCATCTTAAAAGATGTCTGAAGAAGAAGCATTTTTTAGCATGCCACAGGAGCCACTGTCACACACACACACACACACACACACACACACACACACACACACACACACACACACACACACACACACACATGCGCGCGCGCGCGCGCACACACACACACACACACACACACACACACACACACACACACACACACACACACACACACACACACACACATGCGCGCGCACACACACACACACACACACACACACACACACACACACACATGCGCGCGCACACACACACACACACACACACACACACACACACACACACACACACACACACACACACATGCGCGCGCACACACACACACACACACACACACACACACACACACACACACACACACAGGGGGAGAGAGGTTATTCCGGTCATCCAGACCAATTTTGTTGTTGCAGGCCTGACGTCAGCTTGTTCCTCCAGAGAGAAGTTGCATTTTCAATTACTCCGCTATTAAAAGCAGTATAACTTGAAAGTGAACCTACTGAGGTCTGTGGGGGGGAAGAAAAGGGAAATGAAAGTGAGACCTGAGAGGAAAGAGGAAGAAAACACATTACTGGAAAGAAACATCAGAGAGAGGAAAAGAGCAGAGAGAACAGAAAGATGTCTGCAGGCAACAACAGCAACCTGGATTAAGGCCTTCCTGTTAAATTAGCTAACTTCCTGTGACGGGACACGATAAGCAGTCATTTAGTAAATAGGCTGAGCACTTTAGACTAAATGCCTTCACTTCCTGTCTCTGTCCCTCCGTCTAACTGTTATTCTGTCCCTTTCTAAAGGACAGAACTCAGTGGCTGGTAAGTCCATTCTGCACACCTCCTCTATCTGTGTACAGTTTCAGATCACTAGCTTGCCAATGCAGCCCTGAAGGCTCCCTGAAGACGCCTTTGTCAGTGCGGCCATCTAGACCGCCTCGGGGTTTGGATAAATCGCTGCTTGTTCAAGATCTGCGTAAAAAAAAATCAATGTCGGAGTCCATTAAGGAGCATTAAGAGAATCTGAGCAGGAGCTAGCCATTTCATTAAAGGCTAGCAGCACCCTCCTGCTGCTCTGTGGAGGAGGCTGTTTACACACACACACACACACACACACACACACACACACACACACACACACACACATTCACATCCATAGACATCACTGTCACATAAACACACTTACATTAACTAGGACCACACAATAGCTCCATACAGTGACTTATGGCGAATTTCCTACAAGTCAGGTGCCGCTATTGCTCACTTTAACCCCCCCCCCCCCCACACACACACACACACACACTTCTGATCTTCTAGGGATCCATGTACGGAAAAAAACAAAAGATCAGAACAACCCAAGGTTGAAGAAGACAGTTGAGGACGTTTATATTGGACTAATTCTCGGTTACGTTGTGGTGACATATTGCTATACTTTACAAGGTGGACAGAGTGAGGTTGCCGTTAACACACTGAGCTGTAAACAGTCCAACATGTACTCTGATTGGCTAAGGAACTGTGTGATCTTGTATTGCAAGATTAGACACAAAAATGTCCTTTAAAACATATTTACTGTTGCAACATAGAGGTCCATAAACAGACCTCCCTGGAGACATCTGATGTGTTCTCACCTTCTACGAAGTCAGACGGTGTGTACACTTTGCTGGTCTGACTGTTTTGTTCTGCTGCGCTCCTGCTGTCTTGCTGGGATGACGGCGTGTTGAGGCTGTGCAGGGCCGTCTCCAGCACCTCCCCCAGGGCCTCCCTCTTGTCCTTCCTCACAGGCTTCTCCTCGGGGTGACGCGTCAGCCCCATCTCCAGCTGGTACACCCTCTGCAGGGTGAAACTCTCGAAGGGCACCACTGCGTACTCGCTGGGCAATCGAGTTCCCGCGGTCACTTCGGCCTTCGACAGCTGGCTCCGCAGGAACTCCTGGAGGTCTGCCTGCTGGCTCCTGGCTCCCTGAGCCTCGCCGAGACCACCTCCCTGTGACCCAGCCCCAGCTTCCTGTCCCCCCGCTGGGCCCCCCGTGGCTCTCTTCAGGCTCTCCTGCACTCCTTTCAGCTGCTGGCTACGCTCCTGCAAAGCCTCCTTCAGCTGAGCTATCTGCTTCTTCAAGGAGGAGATGTGGAGGCGGTGCTGCTCCTCACGCTCCTGGAGGAGCACCTGATAAGATTGAACACCGGGGGGTCCGCCGCTCTGAGCAGCCCCAGCTCGGGCTCCCCCTGTCCCGACGGCTCCCGCTCCGATCCCCGGCCCCGTGCCCCCCAGGCTGGGGTGGTTGGGTCCGGCACGGGGGAGAGCGTGGCTCAGCGGGGGGTCGTCAGAGTGCGGCGGACTGCAGGTCATCACATAGAGGAGCGACAGGGAGCAGCAGAGGAGCACCAGCACGCCTCCGACACGGGAGACCCAGGCTAGCAGGCCACGCCGCAACATCGCTGCATGTAGCATCAAAACTCACTCCTCTGAGTTAAACACACACACACACACACACACACAGAAATATCATGTAACCTCACACACTCCAGCCACGAAGATAAGAGTCCATTTGTGATTATGTTCCATCACCCAGTGACGAGGCCGGCTACTTATCAGTATGAGGTCACTTCATCTGAATGAGGTCATCGCCTCGCCACTGCCTGAGATCGTAACTTGTTTTGACATTGGCAAAGTCAGCGTATGAGAAAAAGCACTTTCTCGCTTTCCGTCGGTCCAATTAGCTCCATGGTCAGCTGGAAGACTCACTCGTCGTTACATCATCTATCCCTCACACGTGACTCATATGTGACTCAGTCCACAGCGTCCTCTTCTCGTCGGCCCGGATGAAGCGGCTTTGACGGATTCAGCCAAAAATGCTACGTTTCACGAGAGAGCCGTGGTTTCCTCATGTCGTTTCTTTCCTGACGGAGAAAACAGAAAGAGAGAGCTTTGTCATTCTTTACGTCTTGATCTCCAACATCACTTGTGTCATTTAAAAAAGGTCAGAAACGCAGCAAACCGCGCTGACATGTAGCTTTAGGATGGCAAAAAGGCTTTGACTGCCTTCGCCAAATCAAGCGTTCCTTCAGGACTGCAGCTCCTGGAAAACAATGTTGTCACCGATGTTTGAGAATAAGAGGCAGAGTGTGTGAGGGTGTGTGCTCAGAAGTGAACAGATGACTGTTTGTTATTGTGAGTGTGTTCAGTGGATACAGAGAAAAGTATCTGGGACACATCTGTCTCTGTCTCTCTATATATATATATACCTGCAGTACATATACAGCGAGTGACATTTAGCTATTTATTTATTCATTCATTTAACTTCTCATTTAAACACAGCGTATTTAAAACCACTACACTCATCATGAATTTTCACAAATCTTCTAATCAAACTCTCGGCCAGAAAGCGAATAAGTGCGTTTCCCAAAATGTCAAACTATTACTTTAAATATAAGACTACAGCCAGTCGCATGTTAGCATAGCTTAGCATAAAGACTGGACACAGGGGTGATCAGCTAGCCCGGCTCTGTCCGAAGTTAATAAAATACACAATCACTAAATCTGACTCTCACTGTGACTCGTTTTGTTACCTTTGGACAGAGCAGTGCTAGCCGCTTATCCTTTGTTTCCAGTCTTTATGCTAAGCTAAGCAAACCGTTTAACGGCTCCATTTAGCGCGGAGACGAGTGGAATCAATCTATTTATCTATTCATCAGAAACCAAACAATGATTCCCAAATGTTCTATTATTGCGAAACACTTCAGGCCTCTAAAAATCCTTAATCCCAGATGGAAAAAGAGTCGATGTTGCTTCATTTAAAGCCAAAAATGATCCGATCATTAACAAACCACAAACATAAGAAGGTAGCCGCTGTCTTACACCCCGGACCAGTTCAGACAAGGTGAGCTTCATGAAGCGTGTTTGGATGTGTGAATGTGAGTCTGCATACACTGACTATATATATATGTATATATGTGTGTGTGTGTGTGTGTGTGTGTGTGTGTGTGTGTTTGTGGGAAGGTGTCTTAGTGTTTGTGTTACAGTACATATCTGTAAATGTATCTGTGTGCATCAGAAGCCGTCTCCCTTCACTCCCCACACAGTCCGCTCTTTGACAGGGCCGCCTGAAGCCGAGCCTCATGAAAGGATTAGTATGTGGACGGAGTGAATACCGGACTGTGCTCTAACAGACGGCCGAGTCGGGGAGGCAGGGCGTCTCTCCAGCCGGACCTCTGCAGCGGACTCTGGAACCGTTTGAGGAGAGAGGGCGCTCGGGGGGAAAAGTGGGCGAGCGAAAGCTTGGAGAGCAAAAATATGGCCACTGTGATGGAGGATCATCCTTTCAATTACAGGAAGTTCTGCGTGATGTCATTATACGAGTCCTTAAATATGGCATCGCATTAATGGCGCGGCGGCAGTTTAATCACTTGGTTCACAAGCAGCTCGTTAGTCCTGTTTCCAAGCTGGGAACATCAGAATAATTACATCTCTTCTGCCAGATGACTTTGACTTTCCTGGTTTCATGACTTACTGTAACAAGCTACACTTTGGAGCTGATGCCGTGAGCCACAAGCCATGCAAACTAATTAAAGCATGCATTCACTCCTGACCTTGTAAATGTCATATTGTCTTTTATTGGGCAACAAACGCATTACTTTGCATTTTTGACTAAAGTAAGCCTCAGTTAGAGGCAGGGCAACAACTTTATCTTCACACGATCAAAATCACTTATATTAATTCATTCTAAAAAACACTAATGATAAAAGTAATTTAACACATTTTGTTAAAATCTCTTTCATGCAAAATACACATTTTACAATAAGCTATTTATATTATCAATTCATTTGTTTTGTTTTTTCCGAAACGCCAAAAATTCACACAAGGATTCAAGGAAAACATTTACAAAATTTAACAAATCCTCATATTTAAGAACTTAGAACAGGTGAATGCTTTGCTTGATACATTAATTAAAGCTACAGCCAACAGGTGATTAGCTTAGCTTAGCATAAAGACTGGAACACGAGGAGAATCAGCCAGCCTGGCTCTAGCTAAAGCGAGAACAAATCCACCAACCACCACCCAGCGCTCACGAACAAACACGTTATATGAGAGACGTTCAAGGCGTACAAAAACTATGAAAACTACAACTTTCGTTATGCTAAGCTAAGCTAACTGTCTCCTGGTTGTAGCTTCATATTTAGCGGATATTTACCAAAATAACAAATAATTCCTTTAGATGATTAATGTTCTATTAAATGTGCTAAAGTCACATCGTGACACTGAAACAACAAAGACGCACATCTGCATCTGACAGCATTATAGTGATTCCCTTGTGTTGCTGCTGAAACGCGTGTTCCTTAAGAGAAACAAAACGCATCACAAGCTCAAAAGAAAAGCAGTCACCCCCGCTGTAAAGGTCCCAGAGAAAGATTCATCACTTAAACAGTGACTGAGAACCATGAGCAGAGAGTCACAGTCAAACCACTGAGTCTCACTGGGGATGAATGAGTTGATTCAGCCGTGGTTATTTGACTCCCCGTGGGGAAAAGCAGCAGCTGAATAATCAGGTTTAGTTTATTGGTGGTGCGCTGTCGGAAAAACAGTAACTTCCTGCTTTGTGTTGCCGTACTAGTGCTCATGCTGATCTTTGAAGTATTCACTGGAAGAACGCGTGTTTATTATGCGATACTTCATTCACACATCGTGTCAAACAGTTAAATGATTCAGAAATCCACAATACTGTGAGTCTTCTCACCACTGAAGCAGTGTCCCACTTTAGTGACAGTTTAGTTTCTGAATATTACTCAGAACACTTTGTTGACGAGATACTGAAGCTCACCCACAGTCAACATTTCCAGTAAAAACTGAGAGGAAATGACATCATTTGAACGTGTAACTTTGCGTTTTGCGCGTAACACAACATCCTGCCTGATTTTACAGAATATTCTCAGCAGCAAATATCAACAGAAACAGAACTTGGAACAGTTCCCGTTAAGTGAAGCTGTGACTTCCCTCTCTAGCTTTGCATCATACGGTTTTCTGGTGTCTGTCTCAACCTTAACTGTTTCTACAAAAGATAAGAACTCCATTTACCAGAATCCTCTTTGCCTAACAGAACTAATGAATCTACATGCAACATGAACGCTGCCGCACCTGTTTACCAACAGACAAACGAGGCAGAGGATGCATTTCCTCCACTTCCTGAGAAGACACAGCTGATGAATGTGTTCCCCCTCCTCTTCCACACATCTCATTCTCTCAGCTAGAAATAGGAACAGAGATGCAGGGACAAGAGAGGGAGAGGGTCAGAGACAGACAGATGAAACAAATAATCAGGCTGTCATAAAGAACAACAGTGAAATGATTTAGTGTTTTGGTGGCCGGCGATGTTTCCAAAAACAGAGCTCCGCTGTTTCGGCCTCCGAGATCACTTCCTCCCCTCCTGCTGCAGCTTCCAGCCCATGGGGCATTTGTGTGTGCATCAATTAGAGTGTCTCTTATGTGTGTGTGTGTGTGTGTGTGTGTGTGTGTGTGTGTGTGTGTGTCCTTATCTGTTCCATTTGCTGCAGGAAATATTAACTCTCAACAACTGTTAAATGTGCTTATCTTTGTGAAAATGAGGAGGCTGAGAGAAAAGAGGAACTGCAGAAGTTCGCTGTCGGGGAAGCAGAAAGACTTCTGGTTGTCGGTCACACTAGAGCAGCAGAAATCACACTCAGGTGACGGATTATCAGCGAGCGTTTGTGCTCCTCTCCAATCTGCACGGGTCGACCTTTAAATGTCTGAGGCATCTGAGAAGCAACCTTGTGACCCTCTCGTTGTGACAAATGCAGCATCTCAGGGCTGCCGCTGGATTTAAAGAGCCCATTCTCTCTGTAATATATTCAAGATATAGAGAATAATGTACTGAGACCAACCGTTCAGTTTATGTTCTTTTCAGAGGCAGACACACTTTGCAGATGCATTAATTGAGAGGATGTGAGTGTGTATACGTGTACGTGTGTGTGTGTGTGTGTGTGTGTGTGTGTGTGTGTGTGTGTGGCAGAGAAATTGCAGGAAAAAGACAAAACAGACCACAAACCACAAAGCGGCTCTATCTGCTTTAAAGGATCTTATCAATGTGTTTCCATGCTTCAGCTCTTCAACTGCAAATGTGCTGACCTCACCCTCAAGACGTTTTTTAAAAAGCATTGTTTTCCTTCTGCTCCCGGGAGCCATTTTATCCCCATTAAGTTCTGCAATGGTATGAAAATCTAGTAGCAGAAACTTTCTATATTTGAGTAATGAGTAAGTGAACATCCACTCTGCTTTAGCCAAAGTTAAATAATCTTTGCAAGGTTAATCAGTTTAAAAGGGGCACTCCATTGATTTAGTGTCATAAAAACAGGAATGCGGGATTAATAGCTGTGTATGGATCCAACGAAGCCATTTCCACTGCAGACATCCTGCTCAGCTGCTCACCTGCTCCATCTCTGCACGGCTAACGGCTGCCGGGGCAAACGGAACAAGACGCACGCGGCGACTGCATGGACTGCATGAACTATTAAAGCCCAGTACAGCCTGATCGGGCACTATACATCCGTCTAGGGTTGTGGTGGTGCTTTAGAGAAATGAGATGCTGAACTACAAATCAATACATGACGGGAGTCTCGTTAACCCCTCGTTAAGATGTCAGTCCCTAAGAGCAGTCGAGCTCAACCCTACTTTAAACATCATGCGACCAACGGCGTTTCTTTGTTAGACCTTCCCTGACCGATGAAGGCCCAGGTCTTTCAAAGTCCATGACCACCAGATTTGACCAAGTCCACCAAAGCACCGTCATCAGAGAAC
Source organism: Cebidichthys violaceus (assembly GCF_023349555.1). Taxonomy (NCBI): domain Eukaryota; kingdom Metazoa; phylum Chordata; class Actinopteri; order Perciformes; family Stichaeidae; genus Cebidichthys; species Cebidichthys violaceus. The sequence continues at coordinate 16,244,340 of NW_027176285.1, forward strand.
TAGCAGCGATGAAGGCCGACTGCCGCTTCACAGTCGCCCGTGTCCTGGCCAGCTAACAGCCTTTTCTTTAAACTCACAGCGTCTCATCCATCACTCAAACATGCACACTTGTTCATATGAGAGTGCATGGATGCATTCATCTTTTTAATCTCTCCTCTTGTCACAAACAAGCTGATGAACCACAGCTCCATGCATGTTGAGGCTCCGCCCCATACTGCCCGTCTCACGGCTCTCTGCCCCCTCTCCTTACGGCCTCTGCTGGGTCGTGTGTCTGTTACAGGTCGAGGATGTTGAAGCGCGCTCGTGTACGTTTGCCGTCGGTGAATGTTCGGCGCTCCTTCTCAGACGGCTCTGTCTGAACCTGCCCTGCAGCTATCTCACTGTAAAAATGAGGAATGTCCTCGAGGGAAGAAGGCTAGGAGAGGAGACGACAGATTAATTAAGATACATTTTAAAAAATGAGCGGGGGCCGGTGAGAGACGTGCCCACAGACGACTCGGGGTAATTATTAAGTGGGTAGATCAGATGCATGGTGCGAGAGGAGAAAATGAAGAAGTCAGTATAAAGTGAGCTTGTGGGAGGAGAACGAAGGAGAGAGGAGCGGAGAAAGGTTTCTTTGATGTGTCCTGTCCCCTCAGGTGATTCTCCCTACCATTCATTAGGGGCCGGTTTCCCCGGAACCTTCCTGTCGACGTGCCATCTGGAGGGCCCTTAAAAAAAACCCACCCACATTACACTCCTCTACTTCACTACAAGAGCCCTGTGTTAACATCCACCGCCCTCCTCCTCCTCCTCCTCCTCCTCCTCCTCCTCCTCATCCCTTCTCCCTTTCTCTGCGTTGGTCCTCAAAGTGCTCCCACTTCTTCACAGTTACGTTAGATGGTATCAGATGAAACTTTAATGGGCCTCATGAGGAAAATGGGTCATTGCAACAGCAGCGAATGTAGATACAGACAGACAGACAGACAGACAGACAGACAGACAGACAGACAGACAGACAGACAGACACTACTGCTTTCTGACATGTAATAGACAATTCATCAAAAGTGAATATAACCTTCAGTGCTAGCGGAGCGTCAGTCCGTCTCTTATCAAGAATATGAAAATGTGCTTTGTGAGCATCTAAAGACAGAAGTAGCATCTGTGGGCCAGTTGCTCTGAATCGTATCCAAAATGAACACAAACATGAACTTTAGTGCCTGCAGGAGTCAAAAGAACAGATTGATCTCCTCCATAAACCCATAACACAATAACAGCTCCAGCCCCATATTCTCCAATGTGCTATATGTGTCTGTGCCGAGGGTGGAAATTGTTGGGCACTCCCTGGTTCAGCAAAACACAATGAAAGACCACAATGCATTTGCGATCGGGCACAGCTCATCTCTGCGTAATTATGGTGCAATATAATGAATCTGAGTTGTGTAGTGAGACACTCCCTGTGCCACAAGCTTCACCGTTGCTCACACTGATTTTACAAGTGGAGATGTATAAAGAGCTGATAACAGAAGCGGACAGTGAGCAAACAGATTGAATCCACCGACTTCTGCTTTTCCTCAGCCGCTTTACCTGCAACACACCGTCGTCGTTGCGATATTCTGGCCTTTGGTGCAACATCATCCGACAGGAAGTGTTTGGCAAACGAGCGGTGAAAGACGTTACCAAGTGCGAGCCAAGTTCAGCGAGGGCCAGAGCGCGTTACTTCCCCCTTTAACCGCCGCGCAGACATCACTACCAGGCCGCAAAGGTGTAGCTTCACGTGCTCCGAGCAGTTAAACAGGTTTTGTTTTTAGGAGAATACTTGTGAGTGAACCGGCTCCACCTCTGCTGTTGATAGTGTACATATACTGGTGAGTGTACGTGAGTGGAACCGACAGTCCTGCTCCTGGAGGCGATAAACGCTTCAGTGCCGTTCATAAAGCTCTCCATTCAATTTAATCGAATTTCATCAACCGGCATTATCTAACTGAGCAAGGGCAACTGTAATATCATCAGAGGTAATTTGTTCAGTACGCTGCAGGGACGTTACATCAGCGCCGTTAAAACGTCCAGCAGGATCCCCGTTATCTGATCTGTGAAACATGAGAGCACATGCAGCCTGCACGGCATCACACACACACACACACACACACACACTCCCAGACCCCCATAGACGTGTACTAAACACACACACGCACACGCACACGCACACGCACCCATACCCCCATAGACGTGCACTAAACACACACACACACACACACACACACACACACACACACACGCACGTGTACCGAGCGTCTAATAAAAGGAGGCAACTTCATCACCCAGGCACAGGACGCACATGCATGTCATTGAGTATCACATTAATTTCCCAGATGATCACTAATACAGGGTGAAGCATTATACAGTAATTCACCCTGAGCACAGCAGCGTGTGTGTGCACTCCCCAGTCCTCCTCTTCTCTGCTTGCTAACCAACCAACCTCAAATCCCACATAATCTCCAGATCCATTCTTCCAATATGAGCAAAACAACTCTGCCAGCTTGCAAAGCAAATATTTCAGGGTGCTAGGTGCCTGTTAGTGAATGCACTAAGCAGGATTAGAACCATTTTCCTGATAAAACCCCCCAGCTAGTGTGTGTGTGTGTGTGTGTGTGTGTGTGTGTGTGTGTGTGTGTGTGAGATGCAGAATAAAAGCCTGCACTTTCACTGAGTGCATGTCATTTTATTATCTGGGTCTACCCACCAGAAATTATTTTGTGGGCGTTTTTTTGTTGTTGTTTTTTTTGTTCATTCCTGCATGCGATTTTGCTTTGAAGTGACCTAAAACATGAGTCACAGATGGATCGCGTGGCTGTTTCTTTAACCATATTTACAGATGAGGACGGTTTGATTTATATTAAAGATGTCAGAACAACGTGTATAGGTGAACACAAGCAAACAACTGAAACACACACACACAAAAAAAGTCAATTATAGGCCTATTCATGTTTAGAATAGTCAAAGCGTGTCCATTAAGTGCATTACGGAACATACTTGATTTGATTTGGCTATGATTAATAGCTGTTTCCTCATGATTGGTGACACAAAGTAGCTGTTTATATCCTATAAATACAGAACACATAAAGTTAACAGTTCCCACGCGAACTATTACGACGTTGTGATTATTATTATCTATTTTTTAATTTTTTTTATTAACATCATTGGCTATCGGCGTTGCTTCATATTGTTGCTCTCTCACTCGGTCAACTCACCTCTTGTTCCGGCAGCCGGTACTTCAGTGCATCCTGCGCGGAGGTTCGTGTCTTTTGTCCCGGCGCTGTGTGGTCCCGTCTGGTCCTGCAGTCCTCCACCGGTCTACAGACACATGCGGAGTGCGGGAGCGGGTCTGAGCGCTTGTACCGCCGAGTTGTCGTGAAGCCCCGCAAGAGAGAGGCAGACGATCACCGGAAAATGAGTGCTGCCTTCAAAATAAAAGCTGGGGCATTTGATGAAGTTTTACTACACCAAGTGAGGAAATAGTTCAGGTTTAGTTTGTGATGTGGCTATTTGAACATGTGGAACTTGTTTGTTGTCAATACGTAATTCACAGACATAGAAACACTGTGTTGTCCTAGAGATATTGGTTATAATTGGTTAAAAAAAACAACAACAGTGCAATAATAATACTCTGTCTGTGTGTGTATATATATATATATAGAGAGAGAGAGAGAGAGAGAGAGAGAGAGAGAGAGAGAGAGATATATATATATATATATATATATATATATATATATATATATTATATTTAGTAATTGTGGATTTTTGTACTTTTTTACTGAGTTGATATTCTTACTGTTTATTACTTATTTATAATACTTGCTGCTCTTGTTTTTTACCATGTATCTTGTGTGCACCGTCCACTTTGCTGCTGTGATCCTGTAAATCTCCCCACTGCAGGATGAATAAAGGATTATCTTATCTTATCTTTTATCTTATTGGTTTGGGTTCAATTAGACCGTAAATTAAACTCCCTGTCAGACCTCTTATGATGTTGTACATATTTGGGATTTGGGAGGGATAGCGCTGCATAAAAAGTTGCTTGTTGTCAACACCAATCACATTAAATCATATAAACATACGTTGTATTTAAATTTTAGTTGAAACATGAAATCAGATCAAAATCTTGTTTAAAAGCATTTCTAATGAAGTCCTAATAAAATAGGGAAAGTCATAAAGCTGTTAAATGTTCAGTATGTTCTTTGACCTGTGATCTCGAGTGAGTCTTGCGATGAACTTGGAAAGTTTAGATAAACCAGTCGTCAAGTTATCAACAAACAGGCGTCTTATTTTGAAGGTTTCGAGCGGAAGCTCTGTATGTTAACGCGGTGAACTTGACGGTAGCGCTTCTCTCGCCGGTCCAACCGGCTCTCCGCCTCGCTCCGCCCTGCTCTCACATAAAGACGGCCTTGTTAGTCGACTCAAGACGCCGCTACAGCGGCAGGAAACACTGCTGCCTTTCACTCCTAACGACAACACGAAGCTGCGAAGAAAACACTCCGCTACAAGTAAAAGAACACAAGTATTTACATTAAAATACACTAAAAGTACCAAAGGGCCCCTTTCAGAATAAGAAGGCCTGTTATTTATATTATCACTTTAATGATGGTTATTATTTTAGATTGTGGGATTAATAGTCTCATTTTAAAATAAGTAATCAGTTGATACAATTTGAATCTGCACAGAAGTTTAAAGTAGCTTTAAATGGATATACTTAAGTACAAGTACATCAAAAATGCACTTAAGCGCAGTACTTGAGTACTTGAGTACATTCCAACACTGCTATTACAGGACACAACACCAGCCTCTATGTGCTCTTATATTCATATTATATGTGCAGCATCTAATAGAGCCAGAAGAAACGCAAACACACACAGACCCCGACACCCAGCAGGACAATGAAACTTCTATTCAGACCTATAATAAGATAGAGCGGCCGTCACGTGACGTGAAGGGAAAGAACGCGCACAGAAAGTTCTATATGAGCAGATCATGACAGACCTGCGCATTAAAGATCCTCTTTGAATATACTTCAATATAATAACACTCTGCTTTGAGTAATGACGTGTGGCGGATGAGGGCAAACTGTCCTCATCACAAGTTCAATTGTGAAAAGTCTCATTTATTCTCACACGTGACACAACAGCGACCCCACACGGTCGACTGTGGAACTGCAGCGTCCAGCTTTTGCAGCAGCGCGCCGCTCTCTGAAGACCGATGTCACAAAGCAGACCCGGCACTCGAGAGACTGGCCTCTGCACGCTCATCACGATGGCATCACGCCTGTTGGATGTTTCGTGTACAAAAGAGGCAATTAGGGCCGAGGGTGTGGATGCGCATGCGCCCGCATGCTGGAAGCAACGTCCCGCGGGGCTTTGTGCTTCCTAACGAGCCACCGGGGAATCATTCGGTGCGCTCGTAAGACACATTAGACATTAGAAGAGACACGCGAGATAAAACAAACGACAAGAACTCTCAGAATATATATATATATATTTTGTAATAATAACAACATCTAAATAACTCATGAAATAAAAAATAAACAGGCAGCTCAAAGCAGAACTACAAGTCAAACCTTCAACGTACAAAAAGCATGTTAAGATATCTACTTAATAAAGCAAGGTCGGCCCGTATGCGTATAAAGAAGGTATGAACAGATCTGTGAAGGAACTACAGCCGGCTTGTATTAAAGCAAATGGTTCTTTTGTCACATATGAACCGTATGGATGCGCCTGAGGTTTGTCTTTAATGCATAGCGAGTTTTAAAGAAGAGTTTCTCCACATCTCTGGCTGGTGAACCCTTCAAACTAATCCACACAGACTCGTGAACGACTCGTTAAAGCAGGACTTGTGAGCAATCAGAGCAAAGCTAGATGTTTCCTTCTCACGTCTCATTCAAAAGGAGCTTAAGAAGGAAATTATATTCAGTCTTTGATGGGGGAAAAAAAAAACAGAAAAATAGTGTTAGATCTGAATAAATAAACATTTTGTGGAACAGAAACGTGATTTCCTCTTTCATATCCCTTAATAAATCATCTCCTGACCCACTGAGCTGACATGAAACATCACATTTTGGTTTTGTTCATCTCTCCACGGCGGCTTCGTTCGGCAGCCCGTCGTGACAAAGAAGGCCCGACGTCGTCCTCCTCTTCTAACCCTTAAAGTTCTGGAAGACTTCCGCAGCGTCCAGCCAGGACCTGAAGCTCGCCAGGCCCCGGTCTCGGATCTGCTTGCGGCCCTTGTCTGTGATCACGTCCCCGTTCTCCTTCACGACCACCAGTTTGGGCACCGCTGTGATCTTGTAGCGCTGCTTCAACTCACTGAGAGAGACAAAGACAAAGACAAAGAGGACTTCATCACCAACAAACACCGGTGACAACGAGAACTTCTTCTGCTCTGTGGACAGAACGTTACACAGACAGTATTACAGCTCATCAGGTATGAACACAAATACTTCTACTTTACCTTAATATTTACATTAGATACAGTTTTTACCTTCTGTATTTGACGCCTGTGATTCATGTTTTACAAACAAAAACACAAAATCATCAATAGAATTGATTGATTTCTTTAACGATGGATCTGACGATATCTCCTCTCTAATGATCTTTTTGTTCATAAAATGTAATAAAATAGTAAAGAAAGAAAGAAAGAAAACATAGGAAATTAAACACTGAACACACAATAAAAGTGGAATTATTAGTGGATGGAATTTATTGTTTCACACATTTTTGAAGATTCTTATTCTAATATGATTGTAAACTAAATATTTTGGGGGATTTTAGCTGCTGGTTGGACAAAATGAGACATCTGAGGACACTCTAGTGTATTTATGGTCATGAAGAAGGAAACAGTAGATGTACAATGAATGTAACGAGTAATAATAATAATAATAATAATAATAAACAACAATAACATATCACTGACAGGCCACTGTTGCCTTCAAAATGAGTACTTTTGTGTACTTTTAGCTGGTAATACTTTCACTAAGCAGGACTTTTATTGTGGTATTTCTACTTGTACTGAAGTAAATGAATCCTCAGCCACTAAACATGAGTAAATAAGACCGTATGAAGACAGGTTAAGTGTAACGCGACACTTGAGACCAACATTATAACATGAATTAAACCTTGAATGAGCTTGAAGTTAAACCGACCAGTGGAGGCAGTCAGTCTGTCCTGCTGTTGACCCTAATCCCGGAGAGGATGACCCTTTGTAAGCGTTTTACATAAGCTGCAGACTGATGACAGAGTGGAACCCTAAACAAACTAAATAAAATGACCAACAAAGCAAAAGCAGGTGCAGCAAAGTGTGTCTTTTGACGTGAAACAAGAGAAGAGCCAAGAGAGCCGTTCGTGAACTTGTGCCTTAACTTTTACATCCACTAGATGCTGACACTCACTGCTTGTACTCGTCCGTCCAGGGCAGAGCCAGCCAGTCCCCGTGCATGTCGTGATAGTACTCGACCATGTCGTCGGTCGACTTGTCGGAGGACACGAACACAACCTCGAACTGAGCCGGAGGGTCGCTCTCTTCCACCAGCTCCGTGTAGAAGTCGCACAGGATGGGTGTGAAGTCCCGACACGGCGGACACCACCCTGCGGAAAAGTAGATCCCCACCACTTTGTTCCGCAGCGCCTCGTCGGGGTCCACTAAGTCCCCGTCTTTGTTCACGAGTGTCCGCCCGGTGAACACCTCCACCATGTCTGCGGCGGCCACGCGTTCAGTCAAAGAGTGTCACGGTCTCTCCGCGTCGCTTTTAGCTCATTCTTCCCTCGTGTCAACACCTCGGACGCTGGTTGGAAGACAGTGGAGGAGCTTCTCCTACTTTCCCGTAGTGTTCACCTGTAGCCCAAAGCTCCTTACGGCCAATCCTGTTGACAAATCACGCGCGGACCAATGAGGACGCACGCGGACCGTGTTGTAGTTCATTAGCCATGTGGGTCTCGGTGGGCTGCATTCAAACGCAGCTCGTATGCTAGTAATTTACAGTACAGCTGCGGCACGACGTCTCGCGGCGCTTTCAGGCAGCCCAGACACGCGCATGCGCAGAGCCGACGAACATACCTACTGCTTGGCGGACGTCAAGCAAGATTTCACGTGATGTCGACTGGAAGTGTTTCATGTTTTGGCTTTTTAAAAGCTGATTTAGAAACACAAACTATGTTTAAATATGTTGCTAACAACAACAAAAAACAAATCACTCCCCTTCTCATTATCTCTAGTTAATGTTTATCTTTATTTTAAACAATAAAAGCAACTTTTAAAAATGTATAAACACATATCTGAGTCTTGATTGTGTTCCCAGCTACTAGTAACAGACAGGAATGTTGTAGGATGTAACCTGAAGTAAGATTGCCCTGTTTCATGTTATGAGTTAGAATATTACCTATTCAATATTAACCCATTAGTAATGTTTGAATAACCTACAAAATCATAATCTTCGACTATTTGTGCACAACCTACAGTAAACATATTGTTTATCAGGCTGAAGCTCGATCCTTGTGGATGGAAACTTTGATATCTTTGTTTAATTAAATTCTTTAATGCATTATCATTCTTAATCAAGACCTTCTTCTTCTGCCTCCTTTTTGTTCCAACCATCCTCCTCTTCCTCCTCTTCTCTCTCACATCCTCCCATTTGTGGAAGTAAAACAAGAGAGAGGAGGTCAGAAAGATCGAAAGTCTCCCCTTTATCCTTCCTCTCCCCCTTTTTCCTCCTCATTTGCATATACTCTTGTCCTCTATGCATCCTCCTGCCATTTTCCTTCATCTTCCCTCTCTCGTTTCCTCCTTCCCCACCTCCTTTGTCGCTCCTTTAACTTGACTTCCTCTCTCCGGTTCTCCTTTACTTGTCTGTGTCTCAAACTCTTTCTCTGTATCTGTGGTTTAAAGTTTGAGTGAAGTTAAACTGTAAATCTCTTCACTGGGAAAACAGCAATGTAGAGCAAGAACACTAGTACTAACTACAAGATGAATGTGCCTGAATACTTGATTAAGTGCGTCTGGATTTGGAGGCCAGTGCTTACTTCCACCTTTCCTTGTTTCTATACTGAAGTGGACTGAGGTCATTTGGAAAGAAACCCAGCCGGCCTTCCTCCTCGAGCGCTTCGCTGTCGTTAGTGCAGTCAGCTCCTGTGTTGAAAGACTGAAGGGGACTTTTCTTTTTTTCAGGAATTCTTCTCTCTCCCCAAAACAGTTTCCTGCAACATGACCTCCAATTCCAATTTATCCAACATGCGGCGGCTGGTCGAGCAGCTGAAGCTGGAGGCCAGCGTGGAGAGAATCAAGGTAAAGACGGGATTAAGAGTGGAGGACGGGAGGGTGGAGGTTCATTAATGAGGCTTTGTGTTTACGTGCTTGTTTAGAATCCAACACACGACAGCATCACTGATTGCTTTTATTTTATAAAGTGTAGTCATCGTCGTGGTTCACCACTGTCTTAAACTGCTTGTTGTTGTACTCTTATTCACACACATTATGCACCTGATGCTATAAGTTATCAACGAAACATTTCATAACACATCAACCCAAAACACTCTGCACACGTTCACACATTAAAGTTGTGACGTATGTCAGATTTAACTGTAAAATAACATCTCACAGAGCCTAAATATTGTACATGTGGTGATGTCAAAAATGTGTGTTTTGTATAAAGTGATTGTAAATAATCTTATTGTCGTCTGTATTGTAATGGGCTCTTATGTTGCTCTCACTGTTGCTATACTTTGTTTAGTTTTATTAATTTACTGCACATGTCCTTCAGTCGCTTGCTTTACTCCTTTTATCTTCCATCTTCTGTTCAGCCGCCTTTTGTTCTATTGTTGTTTTAAATGCTAATTTAACAACCAGCCAAATGTACAACATATGAACAGCTTTTATAAGGGATTTAAATGATACAAATATAGTAAAAATAAGCCTACAGCAAATGAACTAAACAGCTAGTTAGAAATACAAAACAAGTTTGATGCTGCGGCATCAAAACATTAGGAAACTCTGTTCTTAAAGGCATAAAATCCATTAATTAATAACTATAAATCCTATAGGAGTACATTTGTAGGATGTACAAAGGAAGTACAACATGGTACCATATAAATACACGTGACTGGTTCCCCAGGTGTCGCAGGCGGCTGCAGAGCTCCAGCAGTACTGTCTGCAGAACGCAGGCAAAGACGCCCTGCTGGTGGGAGTCCCGACGGGCAGCAACCCCTTCAGAGAGCCACGCTCCTGCGCTGTGGTGTGAAGTCAGTTTACAGCCATGATTTGTAGGCAACACATTTTAGCAATATGTCAGAATTTTAAATGGGGAGTAAAAAGATTTGCACTTATTTTTTCTTGCAGAGGAAGAGGATGTGGACACACCTGTGGCGTCTCACTCCCGAAAGAAAAATAATTCCATTTTGTTTGTAACCATTTTTTTATTCGCGTGTTTCTTTTTAAGAAAAGCACATAAAAGATAAGCTTTTACAAATTGTTTCTTAAATAAATGTCACATTACAGAAACGGCATCTCACTCTTTATTTAGAATACTTTCGGGACATACAGTGGACAGTGGCAGAGTCTAAAAGTCATTATCTATGGTTTTACAAAGCGGATGTTTATAGCCGGGCTTTGAATCACGCCTTGGAACCTTTCAGCGCCGGAGCTTCCTGATGTTCAGCCTGAGTTAGGAGCACAGAGAGGAAGCTGCATCTTCCTGTTCACAACTGCAGAGACGCTCAGCGGAGAGCCACACTTCACTTTGAACTCTCACAGAATGTGGACCTTATTTACGAGCTCTAGGCCACGATTATACCTAAATAAGACATGAATCACTAGTGTGGGAATGGGATATTATGAATCATGTTTCATTTATAGATCTTTAGTCATGTGTCTGTTTATATTATTCATTTGCATTTATTCTGTATAAAATTCAACACATATATATATACATATATATATATATATATATATATATATATGTATATATATATATATATTTGTAGATGGAGCAAACTGCCCCACAAACAGTTTCCATGAGCCTAAAAGAGGTCTTGCCAGTCATGAGACGGTTCTCCACTTTGTCATTTCCCTTTTCTCTCTTCTCGGACGAGTCTCAATACTTTTCCTTTGTCAATGCCTCCTTTCCTAACAACCTTTACTATAGCCTACAGCACACTGAGCGCATCGCATGTTGCTGCTTTTTTAACAGTTCTCACATGAGGATGAGCAGAAACAGATCTGGATGCAGAAAATGAACATTATCTGAGAATCCAGAGAGCTTCACTTGAGCTTCACTTGAGTACATCAACATCAAGTTAGTCAATTTCAACCCTGAATAACATGCAAAATGCATGAAGTTTAAAAGACAAAAGCTTCCAATACCTACTTCTGTTCTGGAGCTTTCAATAAATTAATTGCATTTGAACACATCAACTGATTCCTTCATGGAAGACTTGTGTTCCACTGGCTGTCCTGTCGTTTCTCATGTTCTCTATTCCCCTCATCCTCACATCCACATTAAAATCATCGGAACGCCACCAGAGAGAGAGACTGCTTTAATCATAAACGTATAAACCATAACTTCACCAACCAAGTGCAGTTCAAGGTGTCATGTTCAAACTATAGTTATTTAATTGTAAAAGGAAAGAGTCAACTTATGCCACCTGCTGGTCTGTCTGGAGAACATAAAACATCACGTTTCATTTCTCCCACAACAGTGGAAGAAGTATTCAGACGCGTTACTTCACTCAAAGAAGCAATACAACAGTGTAGAAAACCCCAAAGACAAGTTAAATTCTACTACAGTAAGACTAAAGCAACACCAGCAAAATGTACTTTAAGTAAGTACAAGTTGAAGTACTCAATTTAGAAAAAGGTTCCATGTGAGTGAAACACTACAACATGATATATTATAAGATCTTTATCACTGATTTATTGGGAGATCATTTCAAGTATTTGTATACTCTATTATATTAATAACTACAGCTGTAAAAAAAAATACAATACTTCCTTCTGCAGTGTAGTGAAGTATAAAGTAGAAGTATTAGTTGTAACCATTTGAACTTTCACATTAAACCTTCTACCAGTTGACTCATTCCCTGCATGAATCAGTCTAGATCAAGAAGTCCAGATTCTGGACCAGTGAACTTCATGTGCTCGTTCCCCTAGAAGACAGCATAGTGGAAACTAGGACTGGACCCTGAACTGCTTTTCTGCCGCTTCGTTTCCTGAGAGGACGGCCAGGTGTGACGGTGCAGTTGTCCTTTGAGGAGGAAATAACCTGCATAGCTTCAATGGAGTCATATTCTCCTTTAAAGGTGTGGGCGGGGAGCAGAGAGCAGAGTTGGGTTTCAGTGCCACCCCTTTTTTGGAATCCATTCTCACACACACACAACCCACACACACACACGCTCGCACGCACACACACACACACACACACACACACGCTGTAGTGCAGTCCACTCACAGTCCAGACAGACACTTTGGGCTCTGGTTATAGCCTCCAGCTCTCCTGGATGACTATGAGCCTATAGCTGCCATCAATGAAGGACCACAATACGAAGCAGCTCTGGGGAACTTCCACAGCTCGTCCACACCTTTTTCAAAGGGCATCGACCTCTGAGGGAGGATTGGTCCAGCTTCATCTCTATTTGTCAATGACTCTGAACTTTCATGTTCCGGACGAGCGCTTTTACCAAGTGAGGAGATGGCCAAGGTGTACAGACTCTATGCAGTGATAGCAACAGGTACGATCTGCTGTTCTCTCATCCTGTTCACTTTCTCTACTCGTTGGTTGTAAACACAGGACCGGCAGACTGACATTTACATAGAACTGTTATTTTTAACGTGTGCCTCTAGTGATGATGTTCTTCTCAAGGCACATGTGGCATTGTATGAGTTTGTTCTATCTTATTTTCATCATCCATGTGTCTTCAAAGTAATGCAGCTTTTTTTACAGCTGTATTTGTATTTGAGCTATATTTGTACAGTAGGCTTCAGTGTTGGTTAATGATTGAATGAATACACCAGCAATATATCGCCTGTGATCAGTAGTCATTGTCAAAACAGTCGTTCCCAACATAGAATTAAATGACATTACAATATCCTCATATATGTATAGAGCTACCGAGTCTGTGGTAAACTCTATGTCTGATCGAAGACTGGCCAGGGCAGTTAATATGCTTTTTGTTTAGAGCAGTCAAAGTGCGTGTGCGTGTGTGTGTGTGTGTGTGTGTGTGTGTGTGTGTGTGTGTGTGTGTGTGTGAGAGAGAGAGACAAAAGTGGGCGTGGACGAGAGAAATCTCCAACCCTAGAAGGCTGTCATCATGACTCAGTAGCTATTCTTTAATAACTCTAATTGTGATCATGGGTTTCTCCCCGTCATCTCTTCTGTAGATCCTATTATTTATGTGCAAAGTTGGTTAAAATTTGTTTGCACACTTGTGCACGTGCATGAATTTGTTTAGTTGCCTATGTGTGTGTGTGTGTGTGTGTGTGTGTGTGTGTGTGTGTGTGTGTGTGTGTGTGTGTGTGTGTGATCGGCTTTTTGTTTGTGTTTCTGGCTGCAGCTCTGGCTTTATGCAAATACTCCCTGGCAGAATGGAATGCCACCGACGAGTCCGCCAATCGAACCGAGTCCCTCTGTAATCACCATGGCAACGAAGACAATTGCACAGGTAGATATAGACAGGTGGCGGCGGGGGGATAATTAAACAGTCTGTCAGCAACTTCTCCTCCGCAGAGGCACTGACTCTAAGTGTTCACTCCAACTTTAACAAATTGGTAATTCAGTTTTTTTGTCTTTGTTAGGAAAAAAACAATAACATGTTTGTTACAAGTGAACAAATGATTTAGGAGTTGCTTTATCAAAGCAATAATATTATAAAAAGGTTTTGCTTGATACCACTCGCATGTCTGTATGCTAAATATGAAGCAATAGCGGGATAACTTCACAATACGACAGGGGTAGCTCCTCCCTCAATCCTCTTCTATCCACAGCTTGTCATTTCTGGAGTGGTATAGTTTTTGTACAGATTAAACAGATGAGATATAGCGTGTTAGTTTGTTATTCTTCTGCTGCCTTTAACTTCATTATTAGCGAACAGACATCGGAGCAAATAAACACATATTCCAAAGTATTCCTTTGAACTTTGTAACCGGATAGTTTCCTTTTCCACAATGAGGCCGCGGCAGCAAGCCTCATCTCCGGTTTCAGGGAACAACTGGAGCGCTCTCATTGATGAGCGGCAGTATTCGTTTACAAGCCTCATTTTCAAAGATAATGGGCTGTAAAGATAGCGGCAGCCTGTAGCATAAGAAGCACTATGTGTAATGTCGGGGGGTCAGAAGTTTAGCATTATGGCCTGCTAGTAGCTGTGGTAGGGTGTGTTTCGTGGGGCAAGTTAGAGAGAAGAGATTTTGTTTTGTAATTGAATCCCACCTCAGCATGAGTTTCACTTAGGGAGGAATTGTAATAATTGAGACACATGGTTAATGAGAATTTGATGTCACTAGGCCTTTCCCGGCAATGATTCACCAGGATCGTATTGCAGTCTATTTATACCGTCGAGCCATGCCAGAAGTGAGGGTGTAAAAAGAAGCGAGCTGACAGAACGTGACACACCCCCAGAAATAGTTTGACATTTAAGCTTAACTATTCCTTTTATAAGTCACACTTTCACCGATAATTCGTTTATATGCAGATGATGGAATGTTGTTGGACTGAATTGTCAGAACACAATCATTCTGAAACTAACTGTTGTATTTTCATTTCTCCAGCTGGTGCGGTAGATACAGAGCAGTGGCCCAGCCACTTTTCAAAATGTCCCGAGGAACTAGCAAACTACTGCATCCACGGGGAGTGTCGCTACGTTGAAGAGCAGAAGGCACCGTCGTGCAGGTGAGAGACGTCTGCTGGAGATAATGGTTATCAAGAAAAGTGCAACTGTAACGGGAAAGAGAAAGTCACTGGAGTTATAACCGAACATGAAAGAGGCAGTAGAGTTGTTTTATTGTCTGTTACATAAAATAAATTACAGTATTTTTCTCCCCTTTATTTGAGTCAGGTGTCAGCAGGGTTACATCGGCTCAAGGTGTGAATATCTGGACCTAGACTGGCGGATAGGAGAGAAACGACAAATCATAATTACCTGCATCATCGCGGGGCTGGTTTTCCTCATTCTCGTCATCGTTTTCATCGGCTTTTGTTCACAGTAAGCTTTTGTACTAAAAAGGAATAGTTTGACATGTTTGAAATTTTTTGGGAAATGTGCTTATTCGCTGTCTTGACGAGAGTTAGATAAACCAGAGCCAGGTGACGGTTAGCTTAGCTTAGCATAAAGACTGGAAACGGAGGTAAACAGGATGTTTGTTGCCAAAATGCACATCGGAACTTGTAGTTCCGAACCTTTCCTTCAAGATTTCAAGCTTCGACTTTTTATCAAAGAACAAAAGTCTTTTGTTGACAACTTATTATTCAATCAGGAGAGTTTCATGTTGATCACAGCTGTAGCGCCCTAATTCCAAATCATGCAACATTACAGGGAAAAAAAATGAATGTGACTGAGTTTTTATACTTTTGTTTTGTATGTTTTTATCTATTAAACAAACTAGATACAACATTCTAATTAGTGAGCTTTTGAGGCGCTGGCAGGTGGATTTTCTTATCTTTGAACAGAGCCAGGCTAGCTGTCTTAATGCTAAGCTAATCTAACCAGCTGCTGGCTCCAGCTTTATATGTAGTGCACAGATATGAGAGTGGTATCAATCTTCTCATCTAACTCAAGAAAGTGAATAAGCATATTTTCTGTTCATTCAAAACAGAAGCATGATTGTTGAACAGCTGGTTTTGCCATTGCTGCTGTGTATAAATGAGGTCTCTGTCAGCCGCAGGTGCAGATTGTATTGGCGGAGGCGAAGACGGAGGGAAGAACCAAGGAACGGGACAGAGAAGCTCCGCATGATGGACACCGGCGCGACACACACAACCTTAACGGCAGACTCCGCAGAGCCACCACACACCAACACCGTATGAGGAGTGTGCGCGACCACAAGTCTGGGAATTGTTTAGACGATGAGGTGATTTGGTCCTTCGTGTGACAGCTGCTGCCTTTTGTCTCACGGTGACGGCAGCGTGCCGCAGGAGGTCCCTCTGTGCAGGACAGGACTGGATCCTGCACAATGGAGAAGGGACATTTGTGGATGAAGGCTGCGTTAGATCCAGCTGGAGAACAGGCGTCTGCACCCTCCTCTTCAATGGCAGCCTTGTCTGGATGTTTGATGAAGCTTCAGAACAAAGAAGATGATAAACACAAGTTGGAGGGGCGAGTGTTGAGACATTTTTTCCCCCCGATGCTGTGCAGCAACAGGCGCTTGTAGCTGCTGACTGCATAGCGCTCAATCAGTCGTTGCTATGTCGAAAAAAAGCTGTGGCAACAGCTGGCAGCCGGTAATAACAGGTGATCAGGTTATTAGTTTGCGTGGGAGACACTTAGACTAAAAAAAAGAGAGGAACGGGACTGTGTAAGGACACTCCACTCCACTCATGTTTAGAAATGTGCAATATCACAAGTCCCAGCAGCTACAGAATACTGCTTCAGTGTGCTGTACATGTTGTTTCTACTTAGTTTACCACTAGTAAACTATTGATCTACGTCACAGACATCGTTATTTATTCCCCTATCCACAACGCCTCCTTGTGAACCCACACAGAATATTGTTACTCATCAACATTAGCAATGCAAGCAGAGTCTTCTGCGTTCTACAAGGTTGCAGTTCTGGACTCCCGGGTTGGAGGAGGACAAGGAGAACTTGTGCCGGAGGCTTTTTTGAACTGTATATTTGGAGCCGAGCAGCCTCCGAGCTACCCGAGGCAGAACAGCCGAGCCTGTGTGTGGAGGCTGCACTGAGGTGAAAGTGCTCCACTGTGTGAGACACTTTCCAAACTGTCAGCCTTTCACAGGGTTGCTTTAACCCGTGTGTATGCATGTGTATCAAGTGCATCTAAATGTAGAAGGAAGAAGGCAGAGTCAGTGAAGTCTATACGCCACCCATCAATACATATGTTGACTGGATATGTGTTGGCCATTTAAACAATTTGTCTGGAAAAAAGATCAACACAAAACAGTTGTTGCAATGAGACCCACGTTACGTTTACGTGTTTCAGACTCAAGGCTACGTGGCGTTTTCTAAGAAACGTTGCTCAGTCTGCAGACTGTTTTCATCTCGTCACAGACCTGTGAGCTCAAGTTCAGAAGACCACCGCAGACTCAAAACGTCCCAATGAACTGCTGACAACCTTCTGGTTCCCAAGTCAATTTTAAACTGCAGTATTTGCAAAATTATAATTTAAACAAATGAGCAAGACATGCTGAGATTAAGTACGGACCAGGCTCCCTCTCACGTGATCATACTTTGGTCACAGTTGTTGTGTTGCTATGGTGCTGCACTACCAGCTTGTGTGTCGCAGGAGCCAACACATTCCAGTGTGAGGGTGTGAGCATTATGCAGTATCGTCCTGTTACATATTGTGACTGATTCCCTGTTGGTGCAAGTGAATTATCTTCTATCTGACTCTGTCCTTGGTTCTAACACGCTTTCAAATGCATCATATTCAATACGGGAAGATGTGAGTGCATGAGATGGAGAGCGTCACAAAGTGCTGGCTGGCTCTTTGTGTTTACCATACAGACATGGTAGTGAGACTAATCTTCCCCTAGCCTTCAGCAAAGACAGACAATACATGTACCTGCTGGCTGTTGCTTTGGTTTTCAGTGTTTCAGTGTTGAGTTGGCTGCATTCCCTTTCAAAAACCTCATGAAGTATTGTTTTGGTCACTGCTAGAATTGAGGCACTTGTCTCTACGTGTTTGTTTAGTGCTTCGACCTTAATTAATTTTACAGAAGCTAAGAGCTGACTGCTGTCGTGACTCGCTTTGCCTCAAAATGCCTGAAAGAGTCGACTCATTTAAAAAATACTTGCCAAGGCAACAATCACACGAAGTTTGAGGAGATTGGATTAAAATGCACCAAAGTTCTACATTCTTTTTCTCACAACGGGGAAACAAAAGCCTGCAGCTTTGTCCTGAAGGACATCTATTCTCTGCTCTGTTTACAATAAAGGTGTCAGGATCTTTGACCTAATTCCAGGTGGCCTGTGTGCCGGCTGTCTTCAAACGGGTGACAGCTGAGGAATGCCAGAGTTTCTATATGAGGGGTGTGTCTGAAGGCTGATAAGAGAAACAGATACCAGCCAGACTGTTGTAAATGTTTGATTTGGAGCCGATACGTAGTAAAAACTTTCATAAACTCTCTGTGTGCTGCATCAAATCAATACGCGAGTGTGTGTGTGTGTGTGTGTGTGTGTGTGTGTGTGTGTGTGTGTGTGTGTGTGTGTGCGCAGTTTTTGTAGTTTGCACGAGTAACACTGGAGGTCAGCAGAACACCAATCACAACTTCTAAAATGCTGAACAGACAGGAACGCAACACAACATGAAGGTACTTGAGTTGTTTCTAATGCTTAATACTGTAAAATATTTCATCTTTTACTCCATTTATCCAACAGCTATAGGTTCTAAACACTTTGCAAATCAAAGGTTTCAGAAACCTAAAGTGAGCACATCATTTATGACACAGTGAATCTGAGTTACTTAATTCAACTTTATTCATTCAACCTCGACCAGATGTGACATTAAAACATCTGCTTATGTTCATAATTGAACTGCTTGCATAATGAGTACTTTTACTTTTGATACTTTAAGTAAATGTTACCCTACTTTTATTGAAGTAACATTTTGAATGCAGGATTTTTAAGAAACTTTTACTCTGTGTTGTTTCTCAGTGAAGGATCTGGATGCTTCTTCTGGGTTTAATATGTCACAAGCATTATTCTGACACTCTGTAGCATGGACATGGTCATAATCAAATTCATGTGAACCAAATCAATTTTCTAGTAAAGGGTCATTTTAGTCATAGACCTTTAAGGAGGCTTGTGGGTAAACACGGTGTGGCTGCTGCAATTATCCCCCTCCCTCTCTGAATGTATCTAATACATGACATTAGCTGTCAAGCCGTCCTCCTCAAGAGGGACGGTCAGGAAACCATTAGTGCGATGGAGCGGATTGTGATTAAAACTGATTATAGTGGAGATTTTATTTTTCCCGTCACAGACATAAAATGTTTCACCTTTTGTGCTGCGGAGCTGCAGAGAGGATCTGACGCGATGGTTTCTGCAGCGGACTATAAGCTCAAAGTAAATGTTTAGTGAAGGATTGTTAAGTACGGTCGTCAAACACATCAACATGGATGGAGTTCATGCCCCGCTGACTTGATAGATCTATACCGGATAAAGAATATGTGTCTTATCTAATGCATCACTTTGAACTCATATATTCTTTTGTCTATGGGTTTGATGTGCAGCTGATGAAATAGGCAAAATGTCAAATGATATTCATACTGTATTTGTAGCACATAAAGAGGTGCACATATAATTTGTCATTAAATAAAAAAAACATCTTTATGTCGTCCACTACTTTCTTAGGCTATACTTAAGATGAGTAAGAAAGTAAAAAATCCACAATAACTAAAATATAACTATAGCTAAAAACTAAAACACATCTTATATATATATATACAGACAGAATACTTGTATTGCACATACTTCTTATTCTCTGGACTGGGGGCAGACTGGTGCTACGGTGACTCACCTTGAGGCTCAAGAGGTTTTACAGTAAAGTACAGTCTGGACCTTGCGTGGCTGTAAACATCTCTGCTGCACAGAATGTATGCGACTTCAAAACCGATTATCCTCCTCACTCAAGGACGCGTCGACACCCAAGTGCTTTCTGTTTTTTGTATGAATTGTAAGAATTCCCAAGACATATGGGAGGCAACTTGTTGTCAACATATTCAGAAATGAGCAGCTTTTAAAATAACATTGTGGTGAACATTTCCAGGGCAACAACAGTGATGTTAAAGGGAAAAGTATATCCACCTTTTATGCGGATGTCCAATCAGTGCTGATGGTGAATGTTGTCCACTGAAAAAAAAGAATTCCAGTGAGGTGTTCTATATTGACCAAGAAAGCTGATGTCTTCTGGAGCCGTGCCTACATGTACCAGGGTGCATTGCGTGTGAGCGCGAGTTCGTTACTAGCTCTCTTAGCTTTTAGTCTGATCAATATACAATATAAACTCTCATGTCAATACAGGAAATATGTTTAGACCTAAAAAGAAACTTAAACCTTCTGAATTCAAGTTTCTCTTTCACACCACAAGACAGGCTTCAGTGGTTTGTTAGCTCTGGTTTGTTGGAAATAAATCCTTAATTCACAGAGTTAGATGTGCAAATGAGCATGCTGATGAAATTACAACCTTGAAATGTGCAAAATTACGGAAATAGGTCATTGATACCCATGATTTGTGTGGTTCTATTACCCGTGAAACGTCTGTCTCTCCAACTCATCCCAAAACTGGCAGCATGGGGGCTTTAACACGGAGTGCGTGTCAAAATGGTCAAAGACATGTGTTTTCTCCTTGGCTACAATATTGCTTGTGCGAGCAGACATATTCTGTGCGGAGTGATGTGAAAGCGCTCGCAATCATAATAATATGCGTGCGCAATGCCTGCGCGGTCTATACAGGCGCTCCTGCTTCACCCAGTGGCTTTCTCGAGGGTGGAGAGCTGACACGCGCAGAGAAACATCTATGAGCAGCACTCGTGAACATCTTTGGCACCTGTCAGGGACGCGCAGCAGTTATTTCATTTCGATTCAGGGAAAACCGGCACCCTTTTTCACCTTGTTATGTATTAATAACCTGAAATCCACGAGGATTCGGATCTAGGCATGACTTTAGGAAACGTCCTCGAGGATTAAAGTTAAACATGTCAGGAGACATTAACTACGAAGCCTCAGCAGGGACAGGCTGTGCTGCAAACACCAACGTCAGCTGCGTTTTAAACACGACCAACAGCTCCGACGGTGACTTCTTCTACCTGTCAGACTTCAACAAGACAGATTTTGTGGGCGATGGCGCCGCTGTTGTGAGGATTATAATCTCTGTCATTTACTCGCTGGTGTGCGCGCTGGGTTTGGTTGGAAACGTGCTGGTTCTGTACCTGATGAAGTCTAAACACGTGTGGAAGAAATCCTCCATCAACCTCTTCGTAACTTGTTTGGCGCTGACGGACTTCCAGTTCGTGCTGACTCTGCCCTTCTGGGCGGTGGAAAACGTGCTGGACTTTACGTGGCTTTTCGGCAAGGCGATGTGCAAGATAGTGTCCTATGTGACGGCGATGAACATGTACGCCAGCGTGTTCTTCCTCACCGCTATGAGCGTGACGAGGTACTGGTCGCTCGCCTCTGCGCTCAAGGGCAGGCGGCGGCGGCCACACTGCTGCCCCGCGCGGTGCATCACCGTTTTCATCTGGATCGCCGCTGTCTCCGCCGCGCTGCCGCACGCGGTTTTCTCCACGACCGTGAGCGTTTCCAGTGAGGACTTGTGCCTTGTCAAATTCCCGGAAACCAACGGAAACGCGCAGTTTTGGCTGGGACTGTATCACTCTCAGAAAGTGCTGCTGGGTTTCGTGTTGCCGCTGGGCATCATCTCAGCCTGCTACCTGCTCCTTTTGCGCTCCATCACCTCCAAAAACATCAACACCTCGAGCGCCAAACGACGCGCGAAGGTCACCAAGTCTGTAACCATAGTGGTCTTATCCTTTTTCCTCTGCTGGCTGCCCAACCAGGCGCTGACCGCCTGGGGCATCCTCATTAAACTCAACGTGGTTCACTTCAGTTACGAGTACTACACCACGCAGGTGTACGTGTTCCCCGTGTCCGTGTGCCTGGCGCACTCCAACAGCTGCCTGAACCCGATCCTGTACTGCCTGATGAGGCGGGAGTTCAGAAAAGCGCTGAAAAAACTTTTCTGGAGGATGACTTCGCCGACAATAAGGCCGATCACGGCCACCACAAAGCCAGCGATGGACGAGCAAGAGCCAGCCCCGGTCCCCGTCAGCGCGCCCGAGGAGCCCGCTGTTGTGTTCTATCCTCCGGGGGCTGTCATGGACAATGATCGGCGAGATCTGCCGCAAAACAGCACGTAGGCCTATAAATCAAAGTGCCACGTGGACAATTTTTTTTGTATCGTCTTTGATTGTTATTTATATGTTTATTGCTGCGCCAGAAAAGCCGGAGTTCAATTTGGATCTGCGTTTAAAAAAGGCGAGAAAAGATCAGCAAATGCCACACGTGACCACATCTCAGCTGTTCACGCGCACATTCTGCTGTTCTTCACAATCAGAGAGACATTTCTTTTGTGCTAAGAAGACAAACTGTATTTTGAATGTGCCAAGTCTGTCCAAAAATGTAAAAAAAATAAATACATAATAATAATAATAATAATGTGCAAGTAAAGTGCATCTATGTGTGAGACAGTTGCTGTCCCTTGTCTTTGTTCAGTACTCTCTGGTGCTCTTGTGGTTGTCAATGAGGACGACCAATGTCTGCACACAATGGTGCACAGGTGTTATATGTTGGGGGGGGGGGCACTGGTGTCTGATGAGTTGGGATGGATTTCATGGAGAGAAACAGTTGGACTGATGCATATAAATAAGGTAGGAGTGGGACATGTATATGAACATCTCTGCATATTGAGAGGTGTAACATGTGGTCACAATGCTGTTTGTAAACACAATCTATGTGAATGAGTGGTTATACATTGTAAAACACATATACACACACATCCACACCTCCTCCAGACCTGCAGGAAGGTGCCGGGTTTTCAATGAATGCAGCCCAAGACGCGCTTCAACCGGCTGTGGAGTGTCCGCTGTCCCTGTCCCTGTCCCTCTCTGTGTCTCCGCTCGGCCCCACACAGCAGAGACACTGAAAGCTGACCGACGCTCAGAACTAGAAGAGTCCGGATCACATCAACATAATGCTACCAGCATGCAGGATCACAAAAAAAAAAAGAAAAGAAAAAAAAGGTGCAAAGGCACAACATTAAACCACTGCTTCAATTCATTTAGGATCATTTGTAGATAAACCAGAACAACTTCAGCATCAACTTATTCTTTGTTCGCTTCTTTTAAAGTAAGGACAGTCGGATACGGATGCCTGGTTGATTTAACCTTTACAGTCAGATATTTCTGCACAGTTTGCTTTTGAAAGTTCAGTCATCCTGGAGACACAGAAGCTATTTTAATAGGGGCACTGATGAGACATTTCAACTCCCAGATTAAGGAAGGGCGGGATTCAATTAAGGTCTGGAGTCAGTGCAGTCTTATTTAAAAAAAGAATCTAATGAAGCTCGTGTTCGTGTGTGTGTGTGTGTGTGTGTGTGTGTGTGTGTGTGTGTGTGTGTGTGTGTGTGTGTGTGTGTGTGTGTGTGTGTGTGTGTGTGTGTGTGTGTGTGTGTGATGAGACTGCAAGAGTCTGGCAAACCCACATATTACAATCAACATCTTGAGATAATTACCAAACTATTTTTCAATTAAGCAGCTAGTAGCAAAGGGTATCATTGCGTGTTCATATGTAATCAAGTGTAATTATAAGTAATTGTCAAGTTGAATTGGTACGTCAGAATAATTATATATATCTCACACACACACACACACACACACACACACACACACACACACACACACACACGATTGATGAGGATAGAACCGTTCTAGTAACAGAGCCTTTCATGTGTTTTGGATGTTTAGGAAAGGGTTTTTGTTGTGCACCACAATTTTCTTTGTTGAACATTTTCTCTCCCTCATTGAAAAATGAGCGGCTCACGAGATAGAGCCGGTTGTCGGTTCGATCCCCGGCCCCTCCTGCCCACATGTGGATGTCCTTGAGCAAGACAATGAACCCCAAGTTGCTCCTAATGGGCAGGCAAGCGCCTTGCATGGCAGTTCCGCCACTACTGGTGTATGAATGAGAGGAAAATTGTAAAGCCTTTTTTCCTCCAGTTAAAAAAAAGGCAGAAAATGCTCTTTGTAAATGCACTCCAATTGAAAATAGATCTGAAAGTGCCTGAGACACAGAGGGGAATACCTAAAACCTGTGAAATGTTACAAATATAATAATGGTGGCTTCAGACGCAGCACCTTTCTTCTGTAGCTGTATTAATATAAGTGGATAACAAGACAAGAAGAAGTGTGAAAAAGCTTTGACGACTGAGCCTCTTTACGAAGCCTGGGGGTAGAAACAGAGAAATAACGAGGAGAACAGAGGACGGCTTTGGTTTTTCACCATGCTTAAGTGGACTCTACTTTTACAGCACTTTTCTAGGCTTCCTACCACTCAAAGCACTTTTACACAACATGTCAGACACCCATTCATACACTAATGGTAGCGCTACCATGCCAGGTGCCACCTGCCCATCAGGACTGTAGAACTTTCATGCACCGCAGACACAGCGTACGGGTGTTACGGGTGTAGTAAGGACCCAGCAGCAGGACGACAAACACCAGGGATGATTTCAATCGAAGCCTTATTCTCTTCAGAACTCACAACAGGTAGAATCTTCACAGGAACACAGCGGCAGGCTGAGTGAATTACCGGGGCCAGAGGCGAGGCGGGGTGGTCCGAGACAGGCAGGGTCGGTACCGGGGAACCGGTCCAAAGGGAACCGCTGGAAGGTCTTGCATGGAAGCGGAGAACGATCTGGCAGTGAGTGTGAGAGTGAGTGAGTGTGTGTGTGAGTGAGTGAGTGAGTGAGTGAGTGTGTGTGAGAGAGAGTGAGAGTGAGAGAGTGTGTGTGTGTGTGTGTGTGAGAGACTGGGGTCTAAATAGTAGGTGCAGCAGAGAGAGCAGGTGAGAGTGATTGGGCTGATGAGGTGGGCGTGACTGACAGGTGCGCTGTTAGTCACCTGTTAGTCACCATGGAAACCTGATCGTGGTAAACTATATCCACTGCTGCTGTTATTTTTAGTAGTCGTCATTTTTCCATGAAAGGAATGATTTATGTCTCATGCATTGAATTATTTAGTTCTGATCACATTTAAAGGAGTTTGTGAGGGTCCAAAGACAGAGGATGTCTTTTGTGTACAGATTGTAAAGCCCTCTGAGGCAAATTTGAAATTTGTTCGAAATTTTGGGATATAGGAAATAAATTGAATTAAATTGAATCAGTCTTTTCAACATAAACTTCCGTCGTCACAGGAAACACCTCAGTTAGGCTTAAGCAACACAGCTACTAAGTTAGGTTCAGGAGAAGATCGTTTGCATTAAAATAACTGTTACTGAAAACAGCTCCGTGACAAATGTTCACCTTTGACCTCCAGTTCACACCCGGGGATTTCCGGTGGGTCAAGGTGAAAACTGTCCCATTAGTCAAGTTAATGGAATCACAAGAATCAAAGACATGTCGACGATATAATAAAGAATCTGTATTTATTAAAACAACACCATTAAATACTTTTACATGAGCAGCATTAGTCCACATTTCTGATATAGAGGGCGATGAAGATGCAGCCGAGCAGGGACACGGTCGAGGCCGAGAGGACCACCACGATTACGCTTCCTGCCATGTTGACCAGAGCGCCGAGACCCGCGCCGACGATGATCTGAGCCAGCTGGACCATGCAGGTGAGGGCGGCACAGTCCACCCCGGAGCCTCGCTGACTTACAATGCTTCCTCGCAGCTTCAGCTGTTCCTGAGGGAGGAGGAGGAGGAGGAGGGGGGCGGGGAAAGAGAGAGCAATATCTGATGTCATTTCTGTATTCCCCAAAATGCCCGGTGCAGAAAAGCAATCAATAGATAAAAAAGAATTACGTAGCTCCGGGAAATATCGAGAGACCACCTCATATATATTACTTTAAGTATCTGTGTTTGTTGTGATGAGTAAAGCTCTCCTCGGGCTCCTCGGCCACATGCTGCTAAACTTCATCACCGGCTCCCCTGGTTCCAGTTAATGAGGTATTGACTGAGCGTGCCGGGACGCATCAAAACAAACAGAAGAATGTTTTTTCTTCTTCTAACAATTGATTTTGTAAAGCCACAGGGGAGCTGTTGTGTGTTATGACGTCTTTATGAGTCGACACTTGTTTGGATGCCAGTTGTCAGATATGATGTTCTGAACTCGTTCATTGAGCAGAATCAAAAGTGATGTTTCGTTTAATTATATCCGCTTTTATTGTTTATTGATACTAAGTGCATTTTCCTGGTGTAATAAAGTAAATTGAATTAAAGTGGCAATAAACCAATTTTACACATGAAGTACTCACAACTAGTACTACTAGAACGTTACAGACAGAGTAACTCTTTTCTCTCTCCTGCTTTCATTTCATCCTTTCTGTCTCGCCAACGTTATGGAATTAAAACACTAATAAAAACACTCCACTCAGTGATTTCAATGCATATCAAACCTATAAGGCCTACATGGGGTTTTCACACCCAAATAAGTTAGGAAGCTCCTTTGTATTCAGTTTTCAAACACTAACAATTATTTTCTATTGTGTATTATTCTGCAGATTGTTTCCTTGATTACTTGTTTTGTTGATAACATTGTGAGAAATGTCTGCTGACGCTCATTGCTGGTGAACAGATAAAAGAACTGCAAAACTGAAAAAGGCTGAGCCGAAGGAAAAACATTCTGACATTCAAAACTGAATAAAAGGAACATCAACCATTGTCTCTGTCCCCCCAAAAACCAGAAGCCCTCTGCCTCCTCTCTGACTCACTGAAGCAGACCAAACAGATCTACAGATGACCCCATTACCCTAGCCCTCCACAGTGCCCAATCCCATCAGGACCAGAGCTACTCCTACGTGAGAGAGCTGTTCACTGGCTACATCTCAGCATTCAACACCATTGTGCCATCTCAGTTCATCATCAAGCTCAGAGACTCAACACCGCCCTCTGTGATTGGACCCTGAGCTTCCTGACGGGCCGGGCCCAGTGCTGCGTGGACCAGCAGCGGCACGCCATCCACCCCGACTCTCCAACACCAGAGCCCCTCAGGGCTGACTGCTGATGTAATTGTCTCAAACTCAAACTCAACCCTAACTGATTTGGGCGTGTGACACATTGAATGGAACACACCCCAGCTCTCTGCTTTTGTCTTTGGTTGAGCACAATGTATTGTCAGCTTAGCGTACCTCTTCTTCCCGCTGGTACTCCGCTATCAGGTTGAATGGGATGGTGTAGAGCGTGCTGGACATGACGCCGAACACGGTGCAGAGGATGAGCGTGGCGACGATGTTGGGGAAGAGGCCGATCAGGCCGGTGCCCATGCCGAACACAAAGTAGCCCGCGAAGTACAATCCCTTCAGGCCGATGTACGGCAGGAGGAAACGCTGCACGTCTGAAAACACACAAGCGCCATCGATGAGGAACGTAGTGTCACTTGAGGATCAGAGCAAACCCACATGAAGTTTAGATGAGGTGGCAACTGCTTTGTCTTTTATGCCTCTGAAAGATGTTGATAAAAACACGATGAAACCCTCCACAGTGTGCGTTAGATTCCCAGCACAACCTTGTTGAGTTGCTATTGATGACATAGTGATACTAACCAATGCTGGCTGTTGTTACACACACACACACACACACACACACACACACACACACACACAGACAAGCTTTCAGGTACTTACAGGAGCAGAGAGCAGAGGACACAGCGTTGATGCACAGTCCCCAGCAGCCCACTTCTACACCTCTCTCATATGTGGCGTAGGCCGTGGAGTTATGGTCTGCATAAGGATTTCCATTGTACACAATCTGCAAAACAAATAGAGAACTAATGTGACGATTGTTAAAACGCTGTCGAAGCACGCGGCTTCACTGATATAGACACCAACATGTTGGCCGTCCTTCGCTCATCCGGGCTTTCATCTTTTCCTTCCTTTCAACACTCAACAGGAAGCCACTGACTACACGTTTGTCATCCCGGATGATGAGGCCTGCGGTTTCAGATTGCATGCTGGTGTGTCGGGTGTTAATGAACCGTAGCGGTGAGTGCATGCGTCCCGGTGTGAAACGCATCCTTTGATCGGCCTGCACACGGTGGAACTGTGAAGAATTCATCTTTAGTCCACACGCCAGCCGGAGATTACACACAATAAGAGGCTACTCCCCCTCCTTCACTCGCTGTCTGCCCCCCCCACACACACACACACACACACACACACACACACACACAAACAGGGATTAATGGAGCTTCAACGTAAAAATATTGCAGCTCGTTTTTCTTCGACTCTAACGCTGTTGTTGGTCTAACTTTGTCAGCTTGCCTCGTTTGACACTGATTAATTAATGGATTATTTCTTCAATTAACTGTTCAGTCTATAAAATGTCAGAAATTAATGGGAACATCTGCAATTAAGGGGATATCTTCAAATTGCAGATCCTGACACATTGAAAAACACATTCAGTACACAGTGATATAAAACAGATTAAAGAGAATGGAAGCTTTGAGAAGCTGGAGGCAGAGAATAAATGGTATTTCTGCCTTATATATGACTTAAATGATTAACGGATTAACGATACTAACGTGTAACTTCGTCTTAGATAAGGCTTTGCTAGAAAAACACGTTTTATTTAAAATGTACAAATTATACTTGAGAGGAATAGTTCTACATTTTGAGACACTTTTATGCTTTTGTGCTGCGAGTTTCATCACAAGACTCTCATTTTTAGGATGAATATGAAGCCGTAGTGATGCTAAGCTTTGCAAACCTGAGAAACACTCAAGATCACAGCCCAAGGTAACATTTTGATTTGTCTTATTTTGTGGAAATAAGACGAATCAAAAGCCAACAACAACAACATTCACTTTACAATGGTATAAAATAGAAAAAAATGCAGAAAATCCTCACATTTGAGAAGCTGGAGCGAGCAAAAATATTTAGCATTTGTGTCAGAACAATGACTCAAACAATGGACCTGAATGACGATCACATGTGTGGGTGTTCAACATCACTACCTGTCCCATGAAGTCTGTGAAGAAGAGCATGTTGCAGAGGAAAGCCGTCCATCCCAGCAGGTGACTGACACACAGGTAGCGGTAGTGGTTTGGCATGTTCATGATAGTCTTCATCATGGACCTGAACGTCATCCTCTTCTGGGCCTGCACACACACACACACACACACACACACACACACACACACACACACACACACACACACACAAACGCCACAGATATCAGCTCCAACAGCAACACCACTGACAGGATTTGAGCGCTGATGCTCCTCTCTCAGCTCTTATTACTCTCCCGGTGTGTTGTTAGTGGAGCTCAGCTCAAGAGCTTCAGCGGTGAAAACAGACGTCTGCTCCGTGAAGACCTACATACGACCAAGTCAATGCTACGAGTGTGAAGAGTGCTTCAGAGGTATTAAAGGAAGTATGATCTGATGTGACGTCGCAATCCTTCGCGTTTAAAAATGTACAAACAGTCACAAGTAATCACTGTATAGCCTCACTGGTGTGCTCTACCAAACAAAAAGGAAGACAAACACAAGTAGAGCTAAGAGAAGGACTATCAAAGCAAGAGCATGACGCGTTAGAGAATATGAATCAAACGTCTTTACGAGAGCACAAAAGTGGAGATGCTGCAAATTATTCTGCTGGATCCTTCTTCTTTACATAACACAGAAGTCAACTCAGCTGGTAGCATTTGACTGCAAACCCCACCCTACCCAAAATGTCATCACTTTATTATTTTAACTTATTAGACATCTGTGTGAAGTCGTCATGATTAGCATATAATATCTTGAGTTATGATATCACACTTTGACCTTTGACCACCAAAATGAAATCGCGCCAATCTTCCGTGAATGAAATAAGAACTTCCCTCCAGGTGTTCCTGAGATATGGTGTTCATGAGAATGGACCGTACGGACAGACAAACAACCCAAACACATAATGCCTCCGGTCACAGCTGCTCACCTCTATGTTAAACTAGGCATTCATCTTCATTGTCCCAACATAGACATATGAACAATATAACTGGGTACTTTGAAAAGAGGCTCGTTCAGTAATCCATCCGTGACCATATGTGCTCATATCTTTTGATATTGGCAGCTGCACTTTCTTGTTAACAAAACATTTCACCGCCACTTAGCTTTTTGATAGAAGCTGCCTTATGACTTTACAAGTCCATTTTCTCTAAACTACTACATTAAAGTCTCCCTTGTGACCATGAGCATGGGTAAATTCAATTTGTAGTCCAAATAATGGCACCACGTGTATCTACACCTGCTTCCTCGGAGACTGCACATCACCTACCTCCTTGTTCGGCTGCTTGGCACTGGAGGTCACCGAGTTGGCCTCTCCGAGAGCAGAGAAGGACCGAGGCCTGAGGTCTGGGACGGATGCGGGCGGGACGGGCTCTTTAGCCAGCCCTCCATAGCCGTTGGTGTGGGAGCCCAGTAGGCGGAGGGCACTGGAAGGTGAAGGCTCAGAGGCAAACGGGTCCTTGTCCAGAGGTTGCTCTGGAATACTGAAGAGGTGCACGGTGAGGAAGATGCCCCACGTCAACGCTGAGAAGAAGAAGATGACTTGGTACTCAGAGCCCAGCACCCGACCCAACACAGAGTGACCCCAGTCCATAGCTCCGACCAGGTAGCCGAACGCACCGCCGAGACCTGGAGTACACAGCGGCAAAGGTTAGAACGCTGGAGGCACGGTTTCCATTAAGAGCTCTTCCTTTCCAGCATAATGAAGAGTCTTTCAGGGAGTGAGCCCTGCAGTCTCAACACTGTATGTACAAGAACCTATCTCTTTAAAATGACGTGGGCACTTGACCTGCTTGAATTGTTTAAGTGTGTCTCTTACTTTTAGGTTTGGTGATACAGCAGCTTAGGTTGTTCATGCATGAAAAAGTAAATACAAAATTATAATCAGCTCTTATGTGTCCTTCTCTGACTTTCAGCGTTTACTTTTGTCGTAGCTGTTGTTGAAACAGTGCTATGCGTTGAGAAAGGCAACACTTATACACTCAGATATCACAACGATACGATTCAAACTCAACATCCAGGCAGTGGATCCAGTGAATATCATTTTAGCATGTTTGCCAATGAGATGAAGGCTCACCAGTGTGTGCTCCGCTGTGGTGTTAAATATCATATCTCTCTCTCTCTCTCTCTCTCTCTCTCTCTCTCTCTCTCTCTCTCTCTCTCTCTCTCTCTCTCTCTCTCTCTCTCTCTCTCTCTCTCTCTCTGCTCTTTAATGAACAACACAGCCTCCTCTCTTTAATAAAATATAGGACATATAAGTGATGAGAGCTTCAACAGAGGTGAGCGGCAGAATGGACAGAAAACCCTCACTGAATCTGCACCGCTTTATTGGGTCAGTTGGCTGCACAGTATATGAGTGAACAGCCTGTTCTGAACAGCCTGTTCTGAGCAGTTTTGTTGACAGATGCCTCTCTTGGATCACATGCTTATACAATGCTATACACACACACACACACACACACACACACACACGATTTGAGTCAATGACTTAAAAATAATGGTTAAATAACAACAAATGTAGCTGTGCTGAGATGGAGGCTATTTCTCTGCATCATAGCAACCGGCAGTAATAACCATTTTGGTTCATTCACGTCTAGAAGACTGGAGCATTGTTGATTTGTGCGCTGCATCGACCGCTCTTCTCTCATTCGAGATCCTTCAACCCTTTTTCTTTCTCTGTCATCAACGTCGCCCTCAAGTGTGTGTGTGTGTGTGTGTGTGTGTGTGTGTGTGTGTGTGTGTCTGTGTGTGTGTCTTTCTGCGCCTGCAATAACTCACATTGCAGCACATGTGCAGCAGAGCAAACAGAGACATGACGGGGGCTCGACTGGGGACGGCTGCAAGAATATACACAGAGAGAGTGAAAACGAGATTTAATATGAGCAGGTTCAGGGTCAGGTTACTGAGCAAGGCACGATTTGATGTAAATAGGCTATGAGGTATAGGGTATGGGTGTAGGGTATGAGCTGTTGCCCCCGAGACCCGATCCCGGATAAGAGGTTGAAGATGAGATGAGATGAGATGAGTGTCCAGGTTTCTATACCTGTTGCTGTAGTAAATAAGCAAGTAAGTAAGTAATTAAGTGAGTAAAGTAACTATTCATCCGTAATGACTGTGGTCTGGTGTGAGAGAGAGAGTACTGATAATAGCATTTCATAGAAAAGCTCTCATATAACGGTACATGAATCACATTGAAACACACAGCAGCTCTCTCCCTCCTCCTCAAACCTCACATACCAGAGGTGGCAGGGCCGTCTACAGAGTCATGCGCCTGGCTTCTGCCTCTCTCAGCCCAGACCCATGACTGCAGCACATGACTAGCTCAGGGCTGGATTACTGCCTGACTAGCATGCTCACACCACCCGGTGCCTGCTGACAGCTGAGCGCACCACCGCCGCTGACGCTGAAAACGTCATCTTGCCTCGCAGGGCATGAAGAATGTTAGCTTGAGCCCGTATATATTTTTTTAGACTCGTTTGGAACATATTTTATGAGGTTATGGTGGTTTACAGAAGGGTTTTGAAAGTGAAATCATGCCTAAATATGGCGTATCTCGTTTACTACATTCGTTAATAAAGCAAGCAATCTTCAGCCGCGTAACCCTGAGATCGTTAAAGCACCCAAAATAAAGAACCGCTAGCGCTGAGTCTCTTCTGAATGTGTCCGTGGGTGGTCATCCTGCCAAACTCTCTTTGTGCGTTTATCCAGGATGTGACAAATGCAGCTGCAGCCTTGTTTACCCTTCAGGGGAAACATAAACGGTAATAGAAATGGTAATGAAGTAAATGGAAATCTCCAACTCCAGATGAGGAGTCAAACCAAATTGATGCTTTGGCTCACAACGGCCTAGGTCCATTATGTCGGCTGAGAACCTCACATCGATTTTCACAATACAACCCTGAACTACAAGCGGTGAGTCTATTCATCCATTGAGCAAAATATTGTTGACCTGAAGGTGACATGCAGATGAAAACATGTCAGCATGTCTGTATCAAAAGGGGCTGATGAACACTGAATTCAAAGTTTAGGAAAGGCGGCTGAGATGAACCTCATCTTCTCTTTTACACAGAGAAAAGGGAGTTCTGCATTAAAGAGGAAGCCAAAGTTACACTGTAATTCCCTCAGAGGCTACAACTTTCCATTTTACACTTTGTAGAGATTAAACAAACAAGATACAACGTCTTAATTAGTGAACTTCTGAGATGTTGGTGGATGTATTTACCTTCAGACAGAGTCAGGCTACCTGTTCCCCCTCGTTTTCAGTCTTTATGCTAAGCTAAGCTAAGCTGTCTCGATAGCGAGCGTGGCGTCAACACTCTCGTCTAACTCCGGGCAAGAATTACGCTGATCAAAAGACAAACATCCAAAGTCTTACTGAACATGCAGACCACTGTCAGACAGCGACGTCGATCGTTGAAATGTTCGTATACCTCCTTCGGCATCATACTGGAGAAGATCCAGTTTAACTCATGAAATCACAGTCGTGCACCATTGCTGCGTGTTGTGTGAGAAACTCCAGCAGACAAAAGGTAAATGGATTTGTACTTGTTCAATCTTCCGACCACACAAAGCACTTTTACACTACAAGTCCTTCACTCATTCAAACCCATTCATACACTTACTGCTCCCATGCGAGGTTCCACCTGCTCATCACGACTAACTCACATTCATGCCCATTCATTCAAAGCACATCGAAGCACGTGCGACAACAGAGTGTGTGTGTGTGTGTGTGTGTGTGTGTGTGTGTGTGTGTGTTTCATGTGCTCGTGTGCGTCACACACCTGTGAGTAGAGCATGGTAGTGCAGACCTCTTTCCTTGTCTTGGTGTGAGCACACATCGAACAGGTAGGCCTTGATGGGCCCGTCGATGAAGTCTGCAGCGAAGTCAAACAGCACCACTCCGAACATCACCACCACTATGGCCCATGTGCTCCTCACCGACCTGTCGCTGACCAGCGCTGCAACACGGAACAACACAACCACACATCGGGCACTGCAGTGAATGAGGGTTTATTTCTGGCAAGTAGAGGAAAAAAATTATATCTGCAATTATATCACAAAGCACAGGGCTGTTCTGTTCTCCTACAAAAGGAACGGTGAGGCTAAGAATCATATCATGCACACTTTGAACATAATGGAGTGGATTCTTTTGTGATTTATGTAAGAGATAATGAGTGTGTTTAGAACAACAACAATGCAGAAGTCTGTTAATAGATGTACCGTGGCAGACGGCAATTTCATGGCGTTACATCAACAGATCATTACACCGAAACCGCCCTTTCTGTAGCCATGAGACAAAAAGAGAAATTCAGCGAGGGCAGCTGCAACAATGCAAATGCGTATCCTGTCACACGAATCCCGTGGCGTTCGCCATAACTCTGAGAAACGTGGAAAGATAATCAGCTTATCCGGCGCGCGTTGGATGAAAGAAATACTTTGCAATCCGTGTGATGATTATTGCAAAGCCCAGAACGTTTTTGATAGAAACTCAATGGACAATCGGAGCATTCAACGAAGAAAGAAATGATTTCTAACAAGCTGATTTAGGTTTTCTTTTGACCTGAGCCTCAGATTTGAAATAAGGATCCTGCTCTCTGAGTTTCACCTGTTTAATTGCGCTGTTTCAGTATAACAGAGATCTCTCAAACACTCCC
This sequence comes from Cebidichthys violaceus, assembly GCF_023349555.1. Taxonomy (NCBI): domain Eukaryota; kingdom Metazoa; phylum Chordata; class Actinopteri; order Perciformes; family Stichaeidae; genus Cebidichthys; species Cebidichthys violaceus. Next base: position 16,278,937 of record NW_027176285.1, read on the forward strand.
TCAAACATGTTCACTGTTTTTGCCGTGTTTTGGATATTTCCTTAAATGTGGAGCAAATGTGTTGTAGCCTTCAATTCGTTATCCTGTCCGATGAATGCTCCCATCAACATCCAATCAAAAGGAATAATTGAGGTATTGAGGGTGATTTCTTTCAAGCTCCATCATTAAAAAGTGTTGAGGGCAAACCGTGCTTATCAGAGCGTGGGGTCATTTTCAGTGAATATGCTCTTAACCCTCCCTGATCCTGTTTGGTGGAGAACAATACAGCAGCACTGTACCTCTCAGCTGAGGATCTGTTCATGCGGCTGCAAAGGTCACAGATTCTTTTGGGAAGAGAACTTCTCGTGACGCTGCCTGCCGGATTCTCAGAAAAACAGGGTCGGGTTGTTTAAATGTTGCCAGTTGTTTCCTACTTCAAAGCTGAATGTGCAGTGTGTGATTTTCCTCATCGTCCGGCCGTCAGCTCAGTCACACGTTTTACTTCGGTCACAAGTTTAAAGTGTGAGCAGTCAATTCAAGCCCTTCTAGCTGAAACACATGAAGTCAAGAGAGGTGAACCTGTAGGTACTGAGCTGCATCTCATCCTGGATATGCTCATCCTCAAGTTGTGCAAGGCAAGGATTCTGTATAGTCTGCCTTCAGCCTCTTATGAACACTGATAGATGATGTATGATGTGTCCGTGTTGTCTGTGCTTTCATCAACAGCTGATGAAGAAGACGAGTACCTGCTCGTCTTCTTCAGCTGTGTTGTCAGATCGTCTGTTAGTTCCTGAACTCGGTCTGATGGTTGTTTCTTCACAAAGTGACGTTTGTAAAAGTCTGTATCTGGTCGGAGCTCAGATCTGAGTTTATTTTATTTCTTGGAGGCTGAATTTAGCTCCGTGTTTGGTGTCAGAATGCTGATGTAACTTGTATTCCTTCATCACGGACTCTGCCTCATCGCACAGAAGACAGACCGGTTATCTCCTTGAAGAACAAACATGTATTCTCTTTCACATCTTTCATTACATGTTCTTCCCTCTGCATACAGTTTTCTCTTCGTGGACATTTTGGGATTATTTGTCCATCATTTTCAACTCGATGACTTTTTTGGAAAACCTCTTTACGGGCTGATTCCTCTCCTGTCCACCCGTTGAGGTAGTTTTAACGTCGGCACACAGACAACATGCTATCTCAGAATTTCGACCATGGGGATATTTTTACTTTCAAGTCTAACTTACATGTGTCAATCCTCGATCCTAATGCATTCAGAGCAACATGTGGCACTCCTCCCACAGCAAAGCTTCCCGTACCATTAGCATCTCGCTTTCACAACTTTGTTGGCCCGACATCTCATGCTCCTAATCCCCCCCCAGAATCTGACACATTATGCCCACACATTTAACCAGTTGACGTGTCTCTTTTTAGCAGGAACATACTGCCAATTTGAAGCCTGATAAGAATAAGCTTTGACGGCAAAAACATAAAAGTTATGACCATGTTATCAGTGGGAGAATAATCTAATTAGATCATAAATCCTCATGTGTTTGCCTTGCATTCGTTGAGGTTTACAAGATCAGCATAGCAGAAGGAGATCAAGGCGATGTCAGATTTCAACAGTATGCTCTACAGTATTTCATGTGTCTTTGATGGACAGAACTGGTTATTAATTCTCTTTTATTTCCTCTGAATCAAAGGCGTAGTCGACATGAACTCACTTTCTGATTTGACGAGACTAAAAATACATCTCTTTCTCACCTGACATGACAACATCTCCGTTGAGGAACATGGTGATTCCCAGCAGCATGAGGATGCCCAGGGCCAGGATGTAAGGTCTCCGCCTGCCCCACGACGAGCGGCAGTAGTCGCTGGCCGAGCCGATGATGGGCTGCAGCAGAAAGCCCAGGATGGGGCTGATCAGCCACACCAAGCTGTACAGGCTGCGGGGCAGGCCCACGCTCAGGAGAACAGGTGTAACGAATGCCGCCTCCACGGCGTAGCAGAATTCCCTTCCAAACATGACCGTGCCGTGGAGGATGAGGCGGCCTCGCGAGCGCCTGGGGGGCTCCACGGCTCCGAACACGGCGCCGTCCCCACTGTCCATGTAGGTCTCCTTGGAACTGGTGTAGTCTGTTGGGTACAAAGAAGTGCTGATGTGTTTGCCAGGCTCCGGGAGCCCGCAAAGCTGGGGCCTCACAGACTGGTCCTCTGACAAAAGGGTCATGGTTGAGAGAAGGGAAGGAGGGTAGAAGGAGAAAGGGAGGAGAAGGAGAGGGAGAACGATAAGAGGAGATTTCGGGGGGAAAAGAGACAAAGAGTATTGTAGTGTCTCTCTCAGTCCGCCGGGTGATGGATAAATGGCCAAATGCCCGGTCCTTGCACCGGAGCTCAGCTTGAGCTAATCCTCCTCTCTACTGCATAGCTGAGCAATGAGTCCAAGAGCCACACAGCTTTACTTCACATGTGAAGGTCTGCCTCCTGGTCTGAGCACAGCAGACCGGCACTCATTGAACAACACGGGGAGAAGGGAGGAGAGAAGGAAGTGGGTGTATTTAGGGGATTACTAAAGGTTTCAAGTACTGCAGTAAAAACCCCGGGCAATTCATGTGAGTTTGTGTAAGGAATTACATGCGAGCGTGTGAGTGTGTGTGTGTGTGTGTGTGTGTGTGTGTGTGTGTGTGTGTGTGTGTGTGTGGGGTAAAGTCCTAATTAGCAAATGCCAGCATGCAAACACCGATAGTGAACATGATGAACGTTATACCTAAACATCAGCATGCTGGTCTTGCTGTTGTGAGCATGCTGACGTTAGTGTTTATCACAAAGCACAGCTGTCCTAAAATACAGCCTCAGAGCCGGTAGCATAGCTGGATGCTCTTAGTCTTGTTTAAAAGGTTTTGATAATTGTTAACCATTTAAAATTCAAAAAACAGAAAATTAATCAGATAGCCTACTCCAGTATCCATAATCAAAAAGTTGCTATTACAACGGAAAAGTGACTGAAGATTACACAGACAAGAACTAACATTTTAATTATAGATTAGGCTTATTTTCATAAGAGCATTTCATAAAAGAGCATTTCATAATGTGTGTGAAGGAATCTCAGTCTTACACACAGCAGATCCGACTCCTCTGGGCGCCGGGAAAGACGAGCGATCCACGTCAATAAATGAAGTTCTTTTGGAATCAGAGACGTGAGACGATACAAAGAAACAACTTTAAGCAAACAAATGTGTTTCTGTAAAATGTTCTTTCTTTGACTAACTATAAGAAATGAATCACAGCTAAAGGCTCACATGTTCTCATGAGACACGAATGGGTGTGTCTCTGTTTGGAACCCTGTTCTGGACTTTATTGGAGAGGACTACGCTGAAATCATACCAAGAGGCTGTGTTCGATATTCCTCTCAAAGTCGGCGTGCTAATGTGAGACTAACTCGCTGCTCTCAAGCTGAGCTGAAGCCACAGAGGGAGACATGATGCTTTGACCTTAACTCAGCATTCAGGAAGACATTTTGGACTAAACTCTTCACCGTGGATTTCCTCCCCGTCCAAACTGCTCGCTATCAAAGACGGATTCCAGGGTCAGGTGTTCAACACCTTTCGTTCCAGTGTGGTGACACCCTTGTCTTGCAGTGGTCTGCTCCCATATGTATTTGACAGCTGGAGTTATTAGTTATTTTTCCAGATTAAGATGTAACATAAAAAACAATGACAGAACAACATGTACTCCTCATGAAGCCAACACAGTTTTAAGGATTAAACCAGCAATTTCCGACCTTATAGACTTGTGATCCCGGAACAAAACAGCAGCGTCTCCAACTGAAAAGACAAATGAATTGATGTGACTAACAACCGTACTGCTCGTGACATAGACCTCCATTGTTGTGCAAAACTAAAATGAAGTACACGTCATTGAGATTCCACTGTGGTTCATTTTAAATCAACTTCTCATCCGTCATCCTGCTGCTGTAAATACTCACCAGAGCGGCCGATGAGTTTAAATCCGCAGCAGAAAATAGTCCCCAGCAGACGCTCTTTTGACTCCTGTTTGAGTAATGTTTGCTGCAAACTAAAGCTCTTTTAAGAAACCATCTAGTCTTTTGTTTTTTTTATCATATTGTGACCCGGGGCCGTATTCATAAAGCTTCCTAGTACAGTGAGTTGCATCTCATGACGAAATTCTTAGAATCACTGTAGGCTGGCAATATTAGATTAGATTTATGACGTTCTAAGAGTTTCCCTGAAGAAAAGATCCTGCTAACTATTAAAACGTATTTACAAAGCATCCTTGTCCCTAAGAGAGCTCCTAAGGTGAACAAGTGTCAGGAGGAGGAGGACTTTAAGACTTTCTTAAGCAGAGAGGAAAACGGTGGAAAGACAAAGAGGTAAACATGGTGGATCTCATCAGAGATGCGCTCACATCTCCCAACCAAAGCTATAACGCCGGTAATTAAACTATAATCACAACACTGTACTTGGCAGCTGGAAACGTGTTCGCTGGTTTATAGATTTACATGCCGACCAACGGCGCAGCTGAGATATGCTTGCCAGCAATCACAGAAACTGATGAAAGCTGAGCCATTTCCCCCGTGTTGATATCAGCGAGGTTAAGTACTAAAATCACCAGCAAAATATAGAAAATCACCAGCTTAAAGTCACATCTATGTACATTTGACAGCATGGTATTGTGTCTCTTTTGCACATAGAGAGAAAGAAAAGCAGCACCCTGACATTTAGGTGATCAATTAACCCTTTCAACACTACAGTCAATAAATGCTGTAGAACCGCAGCACTACTGCATAGATCTCCCGCGGACATATTCCTGTGAACGTGTGTGCGTCTTTGACACGACACGAACAGCATGACGAAGGACTCCTACCTGCCAGGAGAGCCATGTGATCCACAGCAACAGGCAATGGATGATAATTAAAGAATGTTTTATGCAACAACACACTGTGCAGACGACGCGCCATCCCTCTCTCCACGGGGCTGGATTGCGAGGCTGCATGAGATGGTATCAGAACTTCTCATCTACCTCTTGGCAAGAAAGCGAATAAGAGTATTTCCCAAAATGTCAAACTTTAAAAGATGTCTCATTAAAGCTTTGGGAAAGTTTAGTCTGTATAGGGTGCATGGTCTGAAATATTAGTATGTTGAAAGCTCTTCAATATTAGAAAGCAGATGATCCAATTTTCCACTAACATGTCAGCTTCTAAAGCAGCAGCTGCTTCTTGAAACTGTTAAAGGTTATCTCCACATCGGCGCTGCAGGAAGCCCGGAAGACATCTTGACATTCTTCCGGTTAAATTACGAAGTAATTCAAGCAGTCCGTCCGTTCATCTTTCACATCGTTTGTAAGAGATACAGTATTTCAAAAACCTCAGAATTGCACTCTAATAACCGACAAGTTTTTTTTTTAAGCCAACTCATTTTGAAATGTGGCCTCAGAGCTGACCTCAATACCAAAACAACTAAAGATCAAAATTCACTTTAATGGGTTCAAAGGAGAAATAATTTGATCCACACACAGAGTAGCTTACAGTACACATGATGTGAAATTATACAACACAACTATACAGTAAATGGTACATTGGAACAATATGAAACGAGAGACGCTAATTTAAAATATCAACTGAATGCTGTATTAAAGAGATGTTTGATCGTCACAATATTTTTCCATCACTTTGACAGTGGCTCTAAAGGAAAAATACACAAAGACCTGACCTTTCAGATGAGCTGCAGACGTAGAAGCACTCTAAAATTATTGAACTGATTACTGAGTTTCACTCAGTGAAACAGGCCATACGAATGACGCTGACCTTTCCAAATCCAATATTAACATCCATATCAATTCTTCTTTTATAGCCACATCGCTTTGGTACACACCAGAATATCTCAACCACTAGTAGATTGAATTTTGTACAGACGTTCATGGTCCCTGGAGGGTGAATCCTATCACCTTTGGTGATAACATGACCTTTCCCCTCGCGCCACCATGAGGTAAACCTTTTAAACCCTAGGCCTAAACCTCCGCTCGAAAATAGCATACCCATATTAAAATGAGTGTAGTTTTACAACTGTAAGGGCTATTTTAAGACTTTTGATATTAATATAACCCTAACACTTGTGAGATGTGTTGAGATGTGTAAATATCAGTATATATGTTTCTGGTTAAGAGTACATTAAAATGGCACACAGCACAAATTTAAAATTAAAATTTTCACCTAACAAAAAGCAATTTCAGGATATTTTTGTTTTAGAAATTATGTAGATCCAAGCTTTAAAGCTCTCCCAGATCATAGAACAATATGTTGAGAGTCTCTAAACACATTTTTACTTTGATAAAGTGAAGCATTCATAAGTTAGAGAGGATCTAGTACAGAGACTTCAGGCGAGGATTCCAAAATGTACACATTTACACATGTTGCACAATGTGTGTTATTTTAATTTTATCATGTACCAAACTATTAGCAAATGTTAGCATGCTAACGCACTAAACTAAGATGGTGAAGGGGCTAAACATCATACTTGCTCAACATTAGCATGCCGTCATTATGAGAATGTTAGCATGATGTCGATAGCATTTAGCTCAAAGCCTGTAAGTGCAGCCTCACAAAGCTTGAGCTTGGCTGCAGAGAGGGAGTTAGAAGGTATCCTGAGATTTTGTTTTGAAATATTTTGAGTAACCGCACCTCCAATATGTTTCAATATTTTTGATGAGGCAGAGTTCCAATTATTGGGGAAGAACTCTCTTCAAAATCGGTCTCTAGGAATACACTGTGGAAAAGAGAAAAGGGAATTTTTAGGATTTTAAAAGACCATCATTGAATGGCCAATTTTCTAATTATAGTGCTAGAACTAGAAAATTGGCCTGCCTAGATAAACATACATCTACCCTCCCTCTGAATCACTTTCCACGAAATCACAAGGGCTACAGCAGCACTTTAATCTTATCAAGAGACGGTCCATGAGATGCCCGGGGAAGGCTACTGAAACTGAAGAGAGAAAGATGAGAGTAACATGCACTGGTTTAAAAATGTGAGGAGTTGATGCTTCTCTTAATATATATAATAGAAAACTGAATATCTTTCTACTTTGGCTTGATGGTCTGATATGAAAATTATAACATTTATTTGACTATTTTGGTGAAACTTTGAAGAGAAAATGATGAATTGATTAATTAAGAAAATAAACGTCAGATAATAAAGAATAAATAAAGAACCCTGGAGTACAGAGTTGTCTTTTACACTGAAATAAAAATACAACTTTGGGAAAGAAATGTAATCGTAAAGGTCCTTGTTGACACAGATTATGCAGTCTATGGATCCATTATCTAGATGACTCTCGATGCACTAATTGTGTAATTTCCATAATGATGTTCAACAGCATCACTCCACATTGTACTCCAGTCCAACAATTACAATAATGATATGTGGTTACACTTTGGAGCTTAAGATCTTCAACTATTCTGATGTTTCCTCCGTGTGTTTGCAGAACACCTGTCGCCCAATTGAGATGTAATAGTCCAAAACAACTCTGCACAATTCAGCTTACACACACACACACACACACACACACACACACACACACACACACACACACACACACATCTCAAAGTGTGTGTGAAGCCAGCACTAATCTCATGCTACATGCATACAGACAGTTGCCCTGCGTTTGCCCTGGCACAGAGAGAGTCAGATGTTTGGAGTCACACCACAGACATTCCTCACATACCTGTAGGTTTTATAATACAACCACATCTGTGATATGGAAGAATGTGTACATCCATGAAGGCACAGTCGGAACTGTGTTAGATGGAGGGAGACGCCGGTTAGCTTAGCTAAGCAAAAAAAGAACAGCCGTCGCTTTCATGTATCTTTTTTGAATTTATATATAATAATACTAACGTTGTATATATATATATATATATCAGTGAGGTTTAGAGGTGCTGGTAGGCACTTTAATCTTGGGGCAGATGAGCCAGGCTAGCTGTTTCCTCTTGGTACCAGTCGTTTGCTAAGCTAAGCTAAGCTAAGCGCTTTCTGGCACAAGTTTCATATTAAACGGACAGTAAAACATGTTCACTCAGCTCTGGTGGCATCTATTCATGTAGTCAGTTGGTAATGTTGTAGACATGCACCAACAAAGGAACCATCTAGTATGCTAAATACAAGCAGCTTCTCAAATATGGGAGCTGAAACCAGCAAATAGTTGGCTGACTATAATGTTTAATTGATTAATTGAATAGTTGACAATTCAGGTCAAAAACAAAAAGGCATCAGCTAAAGCAGTGGGACAGCAGCACGCAGACAGAGCGCACTCCACCCTGTTTGATCCACCACTGGGGCATCCAAGATGAAAGTTTTTGCAAATATAGAGGCACAAAGAGGTGATGATGAACGTCATTCTGAGTTTGTCCTTGTTTGCTGCTGAGTTCCTCTAACCTGAAACCAAAGTAACATGTGCGTTCTTGTATTTCCATTTGTTAGAAAAACTAAATTGGCATGTTGTGCTCATATCAGAGCCACATTTGAGTTTCCTGAGTCTTGAAATTCTTGATGCCGACCTTACACAGCTTTAAAATGCACAATGGAATGAACCTTTACTCTGCATTATATCTTATTACTAAAATCCATAAACGTACCGTTTAGCAGAAAAGTCATTCCGACGTTCAGTTTCCGCCGCCTGTTGTGAGTCACCTCTCCTCTTCACATCACATGCTCACAGTGGGACAACACTCACATTTCATGCATTTTATTGTGATTATTTTACAAAATTGTTATACAGCAGGTTTAAATTTTACATGTACTTCCTGTGACGACGGCTAATTTAGTATGTAAATAATCTTAACTTGAGTAAAGGTGTTCTGGAGATGTTGATTGACTTTGTTCACACCAGAAACATATTGAGAATACAGACATAGTGTATTTGATTCACATTAATGAAATTCATAAATTCTCATTAGGCGTCCAGAGTGACTGAGCATTTAATCCTCATCTAGACCTTCAGCGGCGGCACCGGGCAGCAGTGAAGTGACGGGATGACTATGGCACCGGTGACCCCAAGTGAATACATCACAATGTACAAAACGCAACTGATAAGTAAACAAATTAAAAGATCCCCGAAGACCACCTCCCCAGACGCTCACTGTTGACCATGAATAGAGCTGCAACACACATTATGCAATCACATATATGCTCGGGGACAAATTACTGTAATGATGTGATGCATATCTTAAACTCCTTGAGTAGCACTTTCCATTTCTGCAACCTTTATTATATTCAACATTCTCATTTACATAATGTCCTGTGTCTGTTGTAATGACTATGACATCTGATTGAAACACAGTCGCATGCGGTTTACATCATTTTGGTGCTGCCGATTTAACAATCTATGAACACAAACGTGAATTTTGGCACATGAAAACCTGCGTCTGTTATCTAAAGTCTGTTGAGCAAGTGAAGTGAAGATAATGTTGTCGGTACCGGTTATTTAAAAAATAAATGACGGGAGAATGAGGAAATCGGAGGATCTAATTCATGCCGATATGAAGAGGTCCATTCCGTGTGGTCTAATTGTGTTTTTTGTCCAAATCAATCACTGACATCAATCACGTCTCTACAACTTTGCTTTGGCAGCGTGACACTCGACGACCCCTGCTGTTAGCATCTGGTCGATGTCTGCCGACGTGAAGCCGTACTCGTTTAGGACCTCGACTGTGTGTTCTCCAATAACGGGGTCGGAGGCAAGGCAAGGCTCCGCAGGAGTCCGAGAGAGAACCGGGGCCGGCCGGGGGCTTTCCTCCCCGCCGGCGTCCTCCATGAAGGAAGCTCTTTGCTGGTTGTGTGGGTGGGAGCTCACCTCGTCGAAAGACAACACTGGTGTAACGCAGGCATCGGTCCCATCAAAAATCCTGGACCACTCCGCCTGGCTTTTTGAAGCAAAACTCTCCGTGAAGATCCGTCTCAGCTCTGGCCAATCAGTGAAGCTCATCTGAGGAGGCAGCACTCCAGCATCCAACCCTAGACCTAGAGGGGAACAAAACTACGTTTAGAACCCAACAGAGGAACGCGTGTCAACAGCTAAATGACTGATGTTCACCTTAAAGGTGACCCGTTCTTTCTCATCAATCGTGATTGTTCTCCTAGAGCCACAGCAGCAGAGAACGGCTCTTGTTTCACATTACAGTTGTTTTTACACATTTCTCTGCTTTCACATTTCTAGAGATTGGTGTTGGGAGGAGGAGAGCGTTTCATCTCATTTCACACTGTGCCTTTCCCATGCCTTAGCTTCCCCTGAGGTTGAGCCGCTGTTCATGGCATGGAACGCCATACTACTGCCTACTACGAACCCTTAAGCAGCTGTGTGTAGAACTGCGGTTCGATGGCTCCCACAGCCACGTGCTTCCCGTCTGCGGTCTCGTAGGTATCGTAGAAGGGCGCTCCGCTGTCCAACATGTTTTGTCCTCGAGGACGGTCCCACATACCGATGCTACGAGACTTCCACGCAAATGAACCTACATATGCGGCTCCTTCTACCTGAGGATGGTGAGATGCAAGGAAGAGAGAACATGAGGTCAAAAGGGTCGACACCTCTTATCTCTACTTTATGTATAATTACTCCAGTCATACGTACATTTTAAAGAGACAGATACATGAATATAAAGCACCATGCCTTTGCTTAAAACAAGAGTTTCTGTTTAAGTAATTCATTGGCAAACTGCCACCTGTATACACTCCCATACACGTTAGGATATTCCTCTTTCATAGTGCGGAAGAAGCTGACTTAACAAGACATCAGCAGCATATCTCTCCAGTCCCTTTTCTCAAGCAGAAAATGCACAAAGCAGGTGAAATGCCATGCTACTGTAATTACTTGTGAAACCACCAGATAAAAGGCTATTCTACTGACATTCACTGTACGAACCACCAGCTGCCTATACTCTAAATCTGCATGTGGGCGAAGGCCATTACCGCTGCTGAATGAATGAAAAGAAAAGCCGTCTTTCTCCGACTGAAGCGGTTGAGACGTCACGCTGTACAGCACATGAGAGAATAGCCACGGCTGATTGCAATCAATGCGGTCAATGCATGAAGTGCTGCTTCTCAAAAGTCATTCTATAGGAGCAAACATTAATAATCAATGAAGGGACCTTTACATACTTGAAGTATAGGAAGACTTTTCTTTAACGGCTCAACAATCTTCTAGCATGTTGCTGAAAGCAGCAGCCTGCTGCGGCTGAACACGACGCTATGAGAGCGGCGAGGTTGTGACAAAACCGTTAAGTTGTCGGGCAGCTAAGCAACGAGCTGAAAATGTACATATAGCTCCGTACAGCCGAGGGGAGCTGTAGATTTGGGTAGTTATTCTCTGTTGGCTCATCAAAGTGACCCTTTTTACATTGTTTTCAATGTACAATCATAATCATAATGTACCCTACTTTTGGCCCAATGTTTGCATGGTGTTACAGCCTATGCAGTGACGTACGCAGTAGAATGCACACAATATATATATATATATATATATATATATATATATATATATATATATATATATATATAGATGAGTATGTATAAAAATGTAGATAAGAAAAAAGCAGGAACCACACTTTTTAAGCCCGACTACAGACTAAATATCAGGACCTTTCGGCCGTTGTTGCTTCGAATTTAACCAATCTTATCAAAATCTGTCTCTCCCTCATCATGATAATCCCAAAGATCCAAAGGTTGTTTGTGTAATTACAGACGCTAAAGTCTACTTACTAATCATAAAGTGTATCACCTGATTCTCCATCACACAACATGTGGATGACGGTAAAGACCCGAACCACAACTGGATAAATGTCACAACAGCTGTAAACTGGATAAAGACCTATTTGCCTACATTTGCACTGCCTTGCATGAGATGCTGAAGTTTGACTTTATGAAAGTAATACCTCGGATATCTTTCCCGAGTTGTAAAGCCTTGACTCCGATAAGCATGAACTGCTTTCCGGTGTTTGACAAGTCTTCAGCCTGGACGACCTGGTTTGCATTAAATGTTCTGGGTGTTTGCTGGAGGCCTGTCGTCTGGCGCCATAATGCCACAGCATGCGTCACCCGGAGTCTTGCTACCCGCTTACCATGCTGGCATCAATGACCTGTCCTTTCCCGGACTTCGTCCTCTCAAGCAGAGCGAGGACTATCCCCAGAGCACAGCTGAGACCGCCTCCTGCAAAGTCTGCAATCAGATTCAACGGAGCGTACGGCTTCTCTCCACTCCGACCCAGCCGGGATAGAAGTCCTGTGACAAGAGATGAGGAGACTCAAGCGTCACACAAAGAAATCTGTGGCACAAGTTCACCTACCAAAGTCATGCTAAGTGTTACCTAAAGCACACCTGGTTTGAAAACGTGTGTAATAATGGGAAAGAAAGCTACAGTGTGTGCCTAAAGTCTGTGGAGTTAGTCACAACGCGATGCTGACGTCTGCGTTTCGACGTTACCGACCACGCTGTACTGGAAGCTGGCGCCGACCTTGGTTGCGTCGTCTTGATTGATGGATAGAAAAGGTTGAATTCAGGCACACGGTCACAGAACCAAAGTAATTACAGACCGAAACTCGCCCTGCCATCTTTTCTTTCCAAGGTCATGAAAAGATTGAGACGGTACAAAGAGATGAACAATCGCCATCCTCACAAAAAGATGATCTTCCTCCGACGGCTTTAAGAACACGCCAGGCCATTGAATAGTATATAGAATACTGTAGAAACATCCAATTTAACAGCATTAACGCGCGTGTGTGTGTGTGTGTGTGTGTGTGTGTGTGTGTGTGTGTGTGTGTGTGTGTGTGTGTGTGTGTGTGTGTGTGTTATGACCTGAGAGGGCGATGTAGTTGATGTCATGCCCTGCCGCGGTGGCGTAGGATCCGCTCTGTCCGTACCCCGTCAACCGAGCGTAGATCAGCTGAGGATTCTCCTTCAACAGGTCCTGAGGACCGAGGCCCAGCTTCTCCATCACACCTGCTCAGAAATCATTTGAAGAGAAAGCGCCGTGTGCGTCTGCTCATGTTGTTTCTCATTGAGCGTGAACGTTGCGGCGATGTGGTCTGACCTTTACGGTAGGGCTCAAGAACGACGTCGGACTGGACACAGAGCTTCCTGAGCAAGGTCACACCCTCCGGCGTCTTCAGGTTGATGGCCACGGATCGCTTCCCCCGCCCTTGCGTATCTAAGGACATGCCGGTCTTGGTCCGGTCCACGCGGATCACCTTGGCCCCGAAGTCTGCCAGGATCATGCCGCAGAACGGCGCCGGAGCCAGGCCCGCCAGCTCAATAACTCTCACTCCGGCCAGAGCCATGATGAAAGGCCTCCAAGGGAGAGGATGAGCGACAAATCAGAAGATCAATGCTCACGTCACGTTGTGTGATCTCAACTCACTGCTGTTACTGATGTCAAGCAAAAGCTTTTACAAATCACATTATGGCTGCAATAAACAACTATTCTCATTATTGATTCATCTGCAACAGTGATGCATCACACTTTACTAGAGCCCGAGGGGACGTCTCAACAGGATTTATTTTGTCCGAACAACAAGAATTCAGTTTACTTCAATCATCAGCGTATTCATATTTCAGAGGCTTGAACTACTGAATTTAAGCATTTTTGCTTCAACAAATGTGTTTGTTATATGATTATATTGCGCTTTTACATTCTGAATATGAGAAAAGCACATTTTCATAGTTGTTAAAACAGAACCCGGTGGCCTCAACACCTCACCTGTCTGTACTTATTATTATTATTATTATTATTATTATTATTATTATTATTAATAAACATAAAGAACTCACACTTCTCGTTATGCGACAGCAAATTAGACCTGAAACAGTCGGTTGATCGACAAATCTGTAATCTGCAACTATTTTGATAATCGATTAATGAAGTTCAAGCATTTGATATGAAGAAATGTGATTACAGCCTCCCAATCGAGGACTCGCTGATGTTCTTTGTAACATCTCAGCGTGAACTGAAGGTGGAAGAACACATTTCAATACTGCAAAGTTTCAAAGTTGCAAAGACGGGAACTTCTTGTTATTTCTGGATGTTTCCTAGACTGACTGATTAGACGATGATGAAAACAATGAAGAACTGTGAATCACTCGGGCTTATTGCTCATTTCGACCGGTCTGCTGTCATACAGGAAACACACGTTAACAAACTGGACAGGCCCCTGAGAGGAGCAATACGTCGAACCGGACTCACTCCTCCACGCTGTCAATGACATTTAGACCTTAGACTCTGAGTCAAAGTACAAATGATCAGACTTCTTCAGGGTAAATGCAGCCATACAGCAAGAGCAGCTGCGGTGGAGTGTTTACTTGTTTACTCATTCAGAGTCAAATAAAACATTTCTATTAATAAGCCAAGCCATCGCTTTGCAGAAGTAGCTGCATCATGTGTTACAAATGTAACATCAGATCAAAATCACAAAATGTAACTTGTGCAGAACTTCAGCCTACCTGTGTCTTTCAGCTGCAGGTCACGCGCCTGAAGTGTTGGAGACACCCGACAGCAGATCGCGAGCTGCCCGACACTGAACAGAAACAGCTTCAGGTTCCTGCTCGTGTTGGACTTCAGCTCCACCGGACCGCAGGGTTCGTCTGCCGGTGCTTTTATATCTAATCGAGCCCTGTTTACAAACCGCTTCCTATTCCTGCTGACGTCAGCGCGTGGCTCAGCCTCGGCGCGACGATCGCAGGAATTCTGGGAAATGAAGTTGTTTTTTATTTCACGTGGATATAATTGTAACACTTTTAGCGAGAAATCCTACTGTTTACTTTTGGTTTTGTATGAGCAGGGCCCTGTAGCAGCTCTGCGAGGATGTGCGTCTCACATACAAAGTAGACATTCACACGAGCATGCGCCCACACACACACACACACACACACACACAGCCCGCAGCCACCTCCGTATTAAAACTGCAAATCTAGATTAGGGACAAAAAAAGAATCCATCATGCATATTAGCCAAACAGCTCGTGGGTTGCAGTGGCATATCTCCATTAGAAGCGCCTTCCAGCTGGGAGCTAGTCAGAGAGCCCACGCACACACACGCACACACACACACACACACACACACACACACACACACACACACACACACACAGTTGTATGTGATCAGAAATTATCTTCGCTTAAGCTCCAAATGGCCTGACACCAGAACCCTGTGGCCACTCGGTATTTTAGAACTGTATTTAAATTCCATCCATGTTTACAAGACAGCGTCATAAACAAGAAGTGGATAAAATCATCAATTATTGAATGGAAGTAACACTGTCTTCAGTTACTTTGTTTTGAGAATGAAAGGAACTTTATTTCACTGATCAGAGCAACAAAACGGATTTACAAATTTTTTTTACAAGCAAATTTGTATTTCTAAACGGGAAATGTATCTGCCAGTAAAATCAAATGGATCAAGAAGAAGGGTTTCCATTTGTACATGTGCATGAAAACATTTAAAATGTATCATTTAGAAGAAAAAAAGAAGCAAAACAGGTTCAGTACACTGAGGATGAAGTAAGCGATCACACAAAAACATTTTGAAGAAATGCAGCGCAGGATGAGACCTATTCTGACTCCTGAATCCTGCCGATGGACGGAGTTATTTCACCGTGTTTCCTTTGAGAGCATCAGCAGATCTAACAGAGATGAGCGTGACATTCTGAGGACAGCTGCCTCTTAAAATGCTGTTACTGCTGCAGAAATCACAGCCATTACCTCCAAGCCGCCTGTGGGTGTTACGACGAAAAAATTACATTTCCTTTTATTTCAAGAGTGGCTTTAGTGCAATTAAACGCTGTTCTCAATTAAATGCCTGCTCACTAATGCTTCAGATCATGGGTTCAGGCTTGCTTCTTCAGGCTTTGATTCATGCATTCATCTGTGAGAAAAGTACGGGTTCATGATTCATCATTTGAATTGCCGCTGCGTGACATTTCTCTGCAAAACACTTCTCACTCCAGTAACATAACCAAGACCCAACGTGAATTGAGCTGCAAATGAGCAAAACAAGACCAGATTTGGATATTCATCATCCTCTTTGATTACCCTTCAGACGCCGTCTCGTAAATTTATACCTATTTCCCCTTTTTAATGTCAAACGTAGTCTGAGGTGCAGCGCTAACGGCTACGCGGAGAGAGCTCGATGATCCACGCAGCTCCTGGACAGTCACGCTGTTGATTTTGCTCTTGAATCAGCTTAAATCAAGGGAAACAAGTAACAGTGGAACACTTGAAGTTGATGTATGATTATGCTGGGGAGGGACATAATCTCCTGTACAATGTGTGATTATTAGACCTTGTTATACCATTCCTCCTGTGTAGTCTACAATCACTTCTAGATGATATTAGAAGCCCTGATATGCACACCTTCAAACACTCTATCTACTTAGAGGGAGATTTTTTTTTGACACTTAGCCTTCCTGTTTCCATATTCAAAGAAGAACCTTTAAATGATTGTAAGAGAAATCGTTCAAGGCGCTAAATTTGACATTCAGAGCCAGAGGGATTGCTTCCTCAAGGCTCTCAACATGGCGACGACTGAGCCGCTGGCTTCTCAGCTAACAGTGGTAACAGCAGGAGCAGAGGAGGACAACGGTGCTGACAGAGGTAACAGTGATTACATCAGGGGGAACCGGAGGACGGCTGCAACGCTCCTGGGACATCTGATAACGCCGTCCCAACTGGACGGAGTTAGAAGTTGCTCTGAGGGAGAGCAACTTCTAACTCCGTCCACATCCACTTTATTTATTTCTCAGCTACATGATTCATTTGCACATCAGGATTTGGTCACAGCTTATGCTATTCCTGTGATATTCATCACCTTCCTTTGATCATTATTATTATTAACAATGAGAGGACATCAGGGGGTTTCATCTGGAAAACCTGGTTGACAATTTACACTCCGTCATTGCTTCTGGTGCTAACCAGTGGGGGTCCGACTTCACTCAAAGGTATAATATCAGTATAATATCAGAGTCAATGTCTTTGAAAGGTCTCGTGTTCTACAATGCTTCAACCTTAACATTTACAAAATAGTAAACCTAGAGGGCTGAACAAAGGATTTTCATCCACCTTCCACAAAACAGTAGAAGTGATTAATTATAGAAGATGAAATAAAGGTAATTGATCCATCGCTGGGGGCCAGAAGTGTCCCTTATCAACAAGACAAAGCATGCTATTGTCCCGGGGCCACAGAACCCGAGGGATCCTGACAGCTCTGGGTCTCACATGCTGACTGGTTTGTTCTAGTTAGATTGAAAATGTGTTTGGTTCTATACACCACTAAAGCACAGCATCAACCGGCACATTACCGGACCTGGAGACCCTGTTTTGAAGAGGGTCAGAATCTAGTTTTTAGACCTTTAATATTTATTTTATTTGCTTATATGTTATATTATATTATATTATATTATGTTATATTATATTATTATTTCAAAATGACCACACAGCATATCAGGGCCCAAGCAGTATTCCATATAAACTGCACATGTTGCGGTCAAGAAGGTAAGCGTGAGGAGAAAAACAGATCATTGATTTATTAAAAAAAGTGAAGAATACAAAAGCTGGGTAGCAAGTCAAGGCAGGATGTAGTGAGGATCTAATACGGAACTAGTTCAAGTCCATGGAACAGTCAGCGTAAGCCAAACGAAGAGAGCGATGAACAAATCAATCAGAGTCTCACTGCAGCACCCTGAGGTGCAACTTAATAGGACATCTACAGCTAACTGTTCAATAGATGTAATGGCATGCTTGTAAATCACAGTAAAAGAGTAAATTATAGCACATCGACAGAAAAACACATCAAAGTGAAGATTGATTCGTGTATTTTCCTTTAGTTTGGTAATTTGTTTCTATGTTTAATGCGAAAGAAATGTCCAATATTAGTTAAAATTAACTCTTAGATGATTGATTGAGTTTTTAACACAGTAAAAAATAAACACAAACGATGAATACCCCGTGTGAAATATCTCCATCTAAACTCTCATTAGTGATACATTTTTAGCATCCAGCACAGTTCTTATGACTTGAGTATTGATTTATGACAACATAATTGGTGTAAAAGTCTAATTACCACCAGTGTGTTGAGGCACATGAGAGAATAATTAACTGATCTTTTTTATTAAAAAGGAATAAAATGAATTACTAGAGGAAAAAGAACCAAAACCGATGCGATGAATCCACATTTCTGAAAATGATGTTGTCAAATCGAATGAATTAAAAGTCCATTTGCCGCACAGTTGGGCGCACGAAACAGGAGTGTGTCAATAGAGCGTTCATGGAGAAAGCAGCCTTGGATTTGACACAGTGAGTGGCAGATAGTGTGGTACAAACACACACCCACACACAGAGAGAGAGCGAGAGGCAAAGACTAATAGCTACATCTGTTTCTCCTGCAGAAGTGGAGGTTGGGCCCCCTGACAACAGCTCAGAAACAGCTCTGACACAATGCATTCTCTCTGACAGCTCCAGTGACAGCAGCAGCAGCAGCAGCAGCAGCAGCAGCAGCACAGACTTGCAGAAATTGCCCAAAAATCAGAGTGAATGTAACTAGAAAAACGCCGTTGTCAACCACCATCAGAGGCTGGAGGTTAGGGTTCAGCTATAGGTGGTGGATGAGAGGCTGCAGAGCGCTGCTGCCCTCTTTTGGCTACACAAACAGAACAAACAGTGTTTACGATGAGTTGGAACAATCCGAAAGAACTGCACAGATCAGTGTTTCTGGGAAAGAGCTCGGAGCAACCGCTAAAGCTGCCCTGTGCTGTAGTGACGACTGTGCGCTTTCTTGTAGAAAATGATCTCTATTCCACCTCTAGGTGTGCAGACAAACTTCAAAGCTCCCTGTGAAACGTGTCGGTGCAACTCTGTCTCCTAAGAATTACGTTCCCCCAAAAACTAAAATGCGAGGGCTGGTCTGTGGTGTGACATTGGAAAGATTGTTAGGGCTTAGAGAAGACTGTGATGAAATGTTCCCTGCAGTAAAAGAGGAACGAGGGGTGACTAGCAACCAGTCACACCTTCACATTTATGCTGCTGATGTCTGGTTAATAATGCCATTATTCTCCTTTTTGACCATTAGTGGGCGTCACTTCATCAGTTTATGAGTCACCCATGAAGTTGTGTGTTAGTTGATTGTAGCCGGGTGTGTTTATCTTAATAGAATGTTAGTTCTGTATTAATCTGTGAGTTTGGCGTTCCTAAAAATGCCCAGTTTAACCTACGATGTCTTTCTTTCAGTCTGTTTTGTTGCTCATAAGTTAAAAGTGAGGATTGACAGGTCGTTCAAAGATTAGATGAAGCTGAACCTCATTTCTCTTTTGCTGCTCTGTGCTGTTTGTACACAGTACGTTCATCCTCAGGGAAAAGAAAAGAGAAAGCACTGACAGAGCAAGGTAGACATGACAATACCTCACCAACACAAGATACAAGAGAGAGAGAGGGAGAGAGAGAGAGAGAGAGAGAGAGAGAGAGAGAGAGACATAGCGACAGAGAGAGAGAGAGAGAGACTGTGAGAGAGAGAGAGAGAGAGAGAGAGAGAGACATAGCGACAGAGAGAGAGAGAGAGAGACTGTGAGAGAGAGAGAGAGAGAGAGAGAGAGCTCCCGCTTCATAAATAATAAATCCGTATATTTTTGATTTTGAAACAGTAACCTTATGTCGTCGTTATTTAGCCTTTCTAAATAGATAGATCTGCTCCTATGGTTCTGCAAATTTGGATAATGCAACTTAACTTTGGCCACATTTGTGATTTCTTGGTGCAGACTAAGGAGATTGAATGCACATGATGCAGACTGCTCGTCTGTGTCTGGTGTGGTTCAGGTGTGTGGTTGTAACATCGCGTGTCACTCGTCATTGTGCTGATGTCTAAGAGGAGCGGGTCGATCGCTCGTCCTACACTCTCGAGAATCGCTCATCCAGACAACTTCACTGCTCGTCCTTCCTGGTCAAGTCCAAACACATTGTAAAGATGGAGGTGAAGGATTTGTATGAAAGGATCAACAGCAACAGAAAGAGCGATTGACAGAGGTCACGGCCACACTGAAGTGGCATTACTGCCATTCCTTTTCAACTGGACTTTATTTGTCCAGCAGCCTGGAGAACTTTTGTTCTGAGCCTGGGTCACAGCACAATATACTAAACATATAATCACCAAAGATTTGTTGTGATAAGTTAGCGGTGATTTGTTATTGTCTACAGAAAGTCAAAGTGACGAGCCGTACTGTCCACACAGCGCCCTTATTAATCCTGTTGTTGCTCCGATTGCTATTTTTAGCAGTTCTATTTAGCAGATGATATCGCCGATACACTTCAGCTATTGTTTGGAGTAAAACGCAAAACAAATGGTCATATGTAAATAAAGAACAGTACCGGGAACATGTTTAATTGGAAATACAGACAGCGCGTAACAATGCGGCCAGCTGTTTCCAATAACCTCTCGGGCCAAGTAGAGACAAAGGTCATCTGACACAATCCAGTCAGTGACTATGGTGCAACAAAGAACCAAGAACGTACCCAAGTTTAACTTCATTCTGATGAACACAAGAGCAAAATAAAATCCTTATTAATATGTTTCCCCAATTCTTTTTTGTAACAAATCTGAATCTCCACCAAAGGGTCACATAGTAGGCCCTGGTGTCAGGGTCAACCTGTTAAACAGCCGTCTCCTTTGTTTGCGGTGGGCGCGGTGTTTCTGTCGTCCCCTTCAAATGTTTCCACTTCTGTATCCTCAAACTGTGTGCAAAAACATTCGGAAGTGAGATAGCGGGCCGGGGGCCGAGGACATGATACATCCTGTGCAGCGGAGGATCACTAGTGTCAAAGTTGAACTGAGGAGACGTGAGGAACAATGACACGATATCGTTTTGGATTTTAAGGAATAAGGCACATGACTTAGAGTTTCACTATGAGGACAAACAGTGATGAGCATTGGGAGTATTTTGTCCATTCAATCGATGCTGTTTTCATCAACGTTTGAATACATCACTCTGCTTGTCAGATTCTTGGACAGTACCGAGGAAACTACACCGGAGCAGTTCGTGTAACAGAGATAAACAATGTTAAAATAAACGCTGAGAAGAACACACCGCCTCTTTACGACACGGCTCCTCCATGTTTTTACGTCTTCCTTGGGAAATGCATTTCCCTGTCCTGTCCTGTGGGCTGATAACGACAGGAATTGGATGGAAGAGGCGTGAGACCACCAAGTCCTTTTTGAAGGCCGATAAAGACTGATTTCAGATGTTTTGACTGTCACGCCGCAGAAGTTCTCCCACAGTCGAAACACAAGAAGGAGCGCTCATAATGACGTGTGTGAAAGGGGAGCAGATTCAACACAATAGAGACCAGTGGGTTAAAGCATCAGGCCTCAAACAGCACGACTCAACTTTAATCACTTCATCAGTTGGACCATCAGCTGCATGCTTAGAGGACTCCTACGTTCTGGAGCCATCTTATCTCGGGGTGTTGTAACTAGCAGCACGTTATGAACGTCTTCTCTCTAAACCCTCCCTCCTGAGTGAGCTATCCTTCCATCAGCGGTGGCGCCCTGATCCTCAACTGTCCCGTGGGCTTAAATTAACAGGTTCAGCCCCAGAGAGTGTCCAGTGTGTACTCAACTAAAGCTGGAGTGAGACACAATAACAAGGCAGAGATCACTCAAAGACCTACGGGCAAAACTGAAGCAAGATCCTTGTGTTTCTGCATTAATCAGACTGATTTACTGACCATTCAAAATTCCCAGGGCTCTGTTCTTGCATCTCCCCAGTGCTCTCTGAGGTCGGATGACGACACGAGGACTTTGTTTTCCAAAGCATGTTAATGTGAAGATAGATCTACTATCAGAGATCTTCACCATTACTGTATGGACGCCACATATTTGATGGTTATTATGAGGGATTATTATCTTCTTGTGTGTTTTTTAGCTCGCACTGATCATGTGAAGTGAAGTATATACATTTAGACAAAGTAATCAATCGCCTTCAAGAGCCAAAGACACAATTTGAAAAGGTCAAAACACTTGTTGGGTATAGAACGAGCCGACTTGACCTTTCTCCAGGGGTCATAGAAGCCACAGGCCGAAGCGCTTCGGTCAGACTTTCTCCATGCGTCTTGAAAGTGGGTGAAGTTGTGCTGGAAATCCTCACTCTGCTTCTACATTTTAACCAGGATTTTCAAACGTCAAATAGGGCAAAAGCCACCGTGCAGGAGGTTGATTATTTCACGCTTGGTGTGCAGCAACGGGGGCCGGCATATTTCTTCATGGTTTGTGCTGCTGAACACATGCAACAACCAAAAGCATCTGCTCAGAGGACCTGGGTGACCCAGGAAGGAAAATAGGGGCAGAGGAGCTCAAGGATATTAGAAGATGTCAACTCACTCAGTGCCCTCTGCACCGTCAATCATTTAGATAAACTCCCAACGTGAGAGCCTGACGTGAGGTCAGTGTAGGAAGCCTATAGCAGGTGGATGCAAGTAACAACTAATGGGGTTCAGTGAGATTTTTTATTGTTGAATTATGTGTTGTTTTTTTTTTACATTTTTACATGTAAACAGAGGACACACCATGCCTAATCAGTAATTCTTTGCAGAGTGTTTGTGTCTCTTAACCCTGAGGTGTAGTGCTGCATTGATTTACAAGTTAAAGTTCATGATTATGTGTCAGCATATAAGACTGGTGGACATTATCTCACTGTAATCAGACACCTTAAATCAAACACAACTATTTATTTAACTCATTTCCAATGACTTCTGTCTTTCTTCTGAGCTAAAGCTGTATATGCATTATCTCAGTCATTGTTTCCTCAAACAATGGCAATCCAAAGGAGCAACATCCTATTGGAATCGAACGCCACTGATTGCATTTTCCTGTTATGTTTAACAAGAGCTTGAAGTTTATAGATAGCTGTTTCTAGGACTTTGCGGCGGCTACCGCAACCTATACAATGCAAGCTACGGGGGGGGGGGGGGGGGGGCATGACACAATGGATATATTTCTTACAGCCTATTTATAGAACATTTGGACAGTAGATGAAAAGAGCTCTTGGTTTTGTTCTTCAATAGAGTTCTTTGAACTTAAAGCATTGTATGTCTGTGTTTGCATTTGCGCCTGTTTACCAGCTGCATTATTTGCATTCTCTGAGCTACTGTGGCTGTAAGACTAAACACAAGGAAGTAGTACCAGTACTGCGTATATACAAAGGCACGTATCCTTTGAGGCTGTGTAAAGGGAAGGGGTAAGTGCTTCAAGGTGCCCTCGGATGGTCTTTTGGAGCTGCTCAGGGGTAAAAGAGGCTAGGGTTGGCAGCCCTCAGGCTACTGTCACTGAAGGACTGTGGGACAAGGTGTGCTCTGCAAACGTTTCTCCCAGATCAGTAGAGGCCACATCAAACATCGCCTTTGTGTGGAGTCTTCACTGTCTATTTTCTTGATCAACAAAAGATATGCAATACATGCGAAGAAAGGAGCACAACAAGTCTTTTGTTGCAGTGATTCTTACGAGTAAAAGGAATCAGATATCAATGGTCATTAAAGAATCACATGTTTTTCTTTTGAAGCAGCTTTGGTCACTGTAGTCATTCTGGATCTGTAGACCCTCGGAGCTTCATGACGTCTTACTGCAGCTGTTTAGCTGTGCGGCCCCCGCCTTTTTCACGCCGACCACTCTCAGAGTGTCGTTTTTGGGCAGCGGCAGGCAGCTGTGAAGAGCCAGATATTTCACTAAGGAGTCGGTAGAGACCTAAAGCTGAGCTAAAGATTTGTATACTGTATTCATATTTTTACACATAATAAAGACTGTGGATTTGAAAGAAATTGTAAAGTTATTGTTTACGATTGATATCATATTTGGATATTGTTTAGGACGGCATCTCTTTACAGCCAGGATGGACGTGAAAGATGGTTTGGGAAATGTGAGAATGTCCTTTATGAGGGTTTTTGGCTGTGGACAGATCAGAGTCGATTGCACAACGTCTGACGTCGTGTTCTTTCACTTTTATTCTGCTCACTGCAGAAGTTCAACAGTGCGAGCCTGTTATAGAGGCATGACTGTGGTCACAAGTCTCGTGGTTCATAGTTTGGTCCAGTTGATGTCATGACTTCCTCTTCAAAACTTAAAGCAACCAATCAAATCTATAACTGTTGATGTTAGTGGAAGCCAGACTCACATTGGAACTTGATGACAGCACTTTCTAATATTAGCTTAGGGAACTCTTGACACATGAGAAGAACAGGACTTCTGTATTTGACTTACTGTATTTTGTCGTAGGTGTATCTAATAAACTGCCAACTGATGTTGTATTGTATGTGAATTTATATGTTGTATTTTTTATATGTTTTCTTCTATTTTGTGTTCATGTTTAAAGTGTGTGTTTGGTTTTGCCTGGCTGCAAGAAAAAACCCATTATTGAGGACAACAAGCTAAAGTTAAAGACGACCGATGTCCAAGACGTGAAGAACAGAATAAACGGAATACTTTCACTCTAAAACACTTCAGCATGAGTCTTCTATTAACCCTTCTTTCTTTGAAAATGTGAGACAAAGTATTTCTTAATCCCTCCCACCCTGTTTCAACACAGCAGCTTACTGTAGGACAACATGAGCAACAGAAACAAAGGGATGACCGCCCTGGAGGCTCTGGAGCACATCCTCGATCACAACGGTGACATAGAGGAGGATGTGTGTGAAGATGAAGACCATCTTGAGGTCAATTCAGATTATGATGGTATTGATTATGAACCATCAGATGAGGAAACTGATATACCTGTTCCTCCAGGCGAGACATTCGTGTCATAAATTGTGAAATACAGTGGTCATCCTCACCCAATACCCGTCAGCCAAGACTGTCTGCTGAAAATATTATGAAGACAAAATGTATTTGAACAAAGCGCACCGTGAGGACATGTCACTCGTGTGCTGTGTAGACACACACACACACACACACACACACACACACACACACACACACACACACACACACACACACACACAGACACACCTCGTTCATTGTGTCATCTCTTGTTCATTTTTGTAAAATGTTTCTTATAAATGAACATAAATCAAGTTTACTTTCATTTGGCTTGATTTTGAGTGAGCGGGTCAATATGACGCTGAACAGCAGAGGTGTCTCATCTCTATTTATCTACATCACCCCATGAAAAAAATTTCAAAGTGTACAAAAAATTTAGAAAAAAATACATGTTATGGTAGACTAATGCAATTTATATCTAGGTTTTTTCCAAAGTACCTAAACAAATAGTTTGAACATGTATTTTTCATGAAAACGAGTGAGTTATCCTAATTGAACTATGATCTATGGAGGGGTGAATAACTCCATTCCACTAAATACTGATTGAATTGTTAGTAATGGAGTTGGTGATGAGGTACAAACTACATTTATTAGGATTTTTTGGGTTTCTGACCACTTTTGGATGATTAAACATGCACCGAACAGGAGGGTTAAATACACTTCTGTAACGATTTGAATACTTCTTCCACCACTGTGTAAGTCTGCCCGGCTGTAATGGTTCGATGGGGGGGGGGGGGGGGGGGACTAGAGTCACATCGTAAACTATTACTAGGTTAACTGTGAAATATGAGTAGTTTGTGGTACAACTGCTGCGTTATTTGGGTAGTTCTATGCCTACTGTACACTCAACGTAGTATAAGTGTAGTATCATAGAAACATAACGGGTCTGCAGCGACAGAGCCGTAGAGTTTTGAGCGCAAACCGCAAAAACACACACGACTCAAACCGTTTGTATTCGGTTCCGAGAGGCGCGGGCGCGTCTACGGCGCAGGCACCCACGCGCGCACTCATTTTTTTCGGCTGGGCCACAAAACGGCCACGACCAATCAGCGTCCTCCTCGCGCGGAGGGAGTGAGATCCTCAACAGTCCGCTACAAATACTGCTTGGCACAGTTTTTTGTATTTGTATTGAATGCGCCTTCTCGGGTCGTCACTTTAGGCTGATTCAGACCCCCTCGAGCTTTGTCAAAGTGAACCGCTTCATTATTAACTGCACGTGAACAGACTTCCCCTCAGCTTCTGTGTAACTTGGAAACTCGCGAGAACAATCGAACCATCTCCTCAACCGTTACTTTGTTGCTCGTCGGCTAGAGTGTGACTCGAAAGCAGCGGGGGAAGTCAGGAACTCGTTCTATGAGTTGTGCATGAGAACTTGCGCAGCGTAGCGGACATTCACGTCTCCCATCCACCCTAAAGAGTCACGCGCAGCCGTCTGTGTGTTTGCTTGCACCTGCCAACATGACACGAAGGTCCTGCGCGATCTACGCGGTCGGGATCATCTGCGCCTCCCTGCTGGTCGTTGGGATTGGCTTATTTGTGGGTCAAGTTTTCCGCACGTTTATGCTCAACCGCCTCAAAAAGGTAAAAACAAAAAACCCAACATACTTTCATCCTCAGAACTTTATGAAGCACGTGATCATCTCATGCTTGCATGTTTTGTTCTTGCTGTAAATGCATTTTCTGTGAAAAAGTAGGAGTCTATAGAAATTGATAGAAAACGTTGTAATTCTTCTGTTTGCCCACTGTAGAAGATTAAAGTTCATGAGCGTGTTTGTGTTCACCCCGGATCTTTGGTGCAGAACACTAACAGTCATGAGATTAATAGAGGAGAACATGTCTTACAATGGAACTGCATTAATAATGTGCAAACTCTGAATACAGTCTAGCAGCAGACTACACTTCCTGGTGTAGTCTGCTGGTGTGTGTTCTTCTGTCTAGCATCAGGTATTGTGTGTGTTGCTCCTGTGTTGTCATGACTTGCTTCTGTGGACCTGGACCGTGATGGGCTGTGTGTTGCCTCCCAGAAGGACTGGCTCTAACGAGCGGCTCACAGGATGGGTTACTATGGGTTCAGTAGCCTGCAGCAATGCAATCAGCACTTTGTCTTCCCCACAGCTCCAGATTGTTAAGTTGCTTTTCCATCAGCACCAAGACTTTCACTGGGAAGACGATGTCCCCAGCAGATGTCCCACTCCTGCGTCTTTCTGCCTCCAATACTTGAGATAATGACATGAGGAGGTTCAAAGGCGAATTCCACAGCTAAGAATAAGTAAGGGCTGAGTCGGTATGGCTTGTTCCTGTTATTGGCTGGTATTTATGTCACAAGAAAAAGCTGAGTCTGCTGCTGAGAGCAAAATCAGCACATGTTAGAAGTTTGTGCACATAACACCCTCACTCAGGGAGATTCCTCACATTCATGTATTCATAATTAGAGACGAGAAGAACACTGTGAGCTGAGAACATCATGCCAAATAAAATGTGAGATGTTAACGACGTGTCGCTGTAAATGACTTGAAAGCATCTACTGGTAAATAATGAATATTGATCAAATACTCACATTGATGAAAGTCATACCGGCACATTTGTGTCATTTTTGGCTTAATTGATTCATTTATCAATTAAGCGCTTCAGCTCTGATTGAAAATGATTCAGTCATGTGTTGTAGGTCTTTCTGAATAAGTTAACTTCTATTTTGTCAGTAAATAGTCAGAAATGCGGATGGCAGTGTTCCTAGATGTTTGAATTGCAGCTCTGTGGATCTGCAGCGGCTGATGAGTAAACGTGTTTGGTGCTTGTGTAGTCAAGAGTGTTTACAGATGCTGAGGATAATGGAAAGGAAGAGTGTGAAGACATCGAAGGGAAGTTATCTCAGGTCCACTGTGGCCTGTGGGAGGAAGGGCGGTGGATGCGTCTTTATCGTGATCTTAACAGCTGACGGGAAATGGATGTTTAAAGTCCAGTAAACGTGGGTATTCTCGTGCCCTTCACACTCAGCTCCACTCGGCAGCTTGAAGAGGTCTGAGCTGTTTGATCTTTAATCCCAGAGGTTGAGAAGTCAATGGACCGCGAATGGAAACACTTGTTATCTGCTGGAGTTCTATTCGATTGCATCAGTTGCAGGCTTTAACCCTTTCAGCTCATTTTTGTCGTACACACTCGGTTGGTGTACTGGTGCATTGTTGAATTTGGTGCATTTTGGCACATGTGACACGTTCGATGTGAATAAGGGCGTGGCTTCAGGTCTGGCCTTCTTCAGATTAACTGCAGGTCACCTCTGCTCCCGGATGGTTGTGTAGCCTGCTAACGCTACATGCATGCTGGGTAAAGCTAACAACCAGACCTTTCTTCCCAGGAACCAACGTTATCCGTTATTCCTTCATGACGTATTATAGCGTTACCATAAGAGCCATGCTCTACTTCATAACCGCGGTGGTTAAATCGACTAATATGCCTATTTGGAAATGAATACATCTTGCCAAGTGTATTTGACCGGTGTTTCTGATAGAGACGCACCGATACGGATGTCAGTCTGATCGGATCGGGTACCGGTGACGATCTGGTATCGGATACCATCATTTGGATGAATTACATTTCAGTAAATTTACATCTATGTATTTATTAGTTACATTTTGTTCCACAGACAACGATCCCATTCACTTTGACACAGTGAGGTATACAGCGTATTGACCAAACACTGGTAGTGGATCGGTACTCGAGGCTATCGGACCTGAAAAAGTGGGCTCGGTGCATCCTTAGTTTCTGAGTGCACTAGTACCTTTAATTATTGTAAGTTTAGGTTGAAAGATGTCTTGGACTGTTAGCTCAAAGCGTTCCCAGAAGGTTAACTTTACTTTGACAGCAGTGTAGGTGTGAACACCACATTCACTGTTGTCAGAGGACACACCTTAAGCCATATTTTCATGTCAGACCCGCTTCTCCATAACAGGCATCAGATGTCTTTTATCAGAGAGGCTCAGCGTTGACTTTCAGAGGTCATGGGACATGTGCAAGAGGCCGACTAGCGCTGGAAGCTGTAACATTTAAACGACTTGACTCCTTCTTTTACTTCAGTAGGTTTTCAGGACAAACGGCTGCAGGAAGTGGAGAAAAGACCCTAAACACTCAACAACAGGGAGTTAATCATCGGCTACAGATAAGACCGTGCAGGGAGCCTGTTTATTTTGTTCACAGATCTCCTCGCATTTTTATGTCAACGGATGAATTAATGTCATAATTCAACACGTTTTGTGCGTCAAATAATTTAATTTCCTCCAGCAGGAGTGCTGTTGAAGCCAGCGATGAGATGATTAAACTAGACTTTGGATGGAGTAATTGTATAAGCAGATAATCACTGACCGTGAAGTCCTATTTAATAACAATCTTTACATGTTCAATATTTACTTTAAGGCTTGTCAGTTACTGATAAGATAGACCGTTTGCTCAAAGGCTTTAGTCTTATGGCAGTCTGGTGTTTATGCCTGGTTAATATCTCTTCATGTAGTAGATGTATGAAGATGCTTTGAAAGATATACGTGTGGGTGCAACACATGCGTCCCGCTCTCATGAACATACACTCAGTTATCTACTAGCTAGGCAGTTTGATTTATTTCAGCTGTATCAAGTTTCCCCCTTAACCCAGTTGCACCAGTGTGAAGGATCTCATTTCACGCATACCCTCCCAGCAGCAGACTCTGTTTGTGTGCTAAGCCTTCTTTCACACTGCGAGGTTTATTGGGAAACCGACCGGGTTGGCAGCCCATTTGAGTCAAGCGGGGTCAGCGTGCAGCGGCCCGCTGATGAGGTAATGGTGAGAAATGACTCGACTCTGAACAGGACTCTGGTAGTTTTACATGGACTGGACTACACTTAGCGCGGATTTCTTTAATGGATCCAAGCCACCTCTGGACGGTGACACGCTCCACACAACGGACAGATGAGTTGGAGCTTCACCAACCGTCATCGACGTGTCCTTTCTGTGGTTTGCGGTAGACACGGTATTGCTCAAGGGACGTTTTGACATGACTGCGAAACAAAGGTCATCGAAAGCATTTGTAATCATGCTCGCGGGATAGCGTTTGCAAAATTCATGAGGGTCATTGGCCAGCGGTTGTTAAAAAAGACACCCGACTCTGGACCAAGGCCCCACGAACTTCACAAAGAACAACGCTAAAGTCTGAAGCCAGTCTGCACTCACTGGGCACAGCAGTGCTTTGAGCTCAATGTGCTCAAAGTGATTATCTTAACATCTATCATTTTTGATCAAATGATTTTGCTAGATGAAAAGCGACGGGATCCTCCAGTTTAAAAGTGAACGCTCCTTGCTGTAGTGTGACTTTGACGGGTTGAGCAGCAGCAGGGCCGGACGACGGTTCAGCTGGTGGAGCTTTGTCAGGCGGCGTGAGACAAACCCATTTAGAGTATGCAAACCTCGCTCACCGCGGCTGGACGATTTAATGATTAGCTCCTTGCTGCGCCCGCCGCTGCTATTCACGTCTATGTACTTGCCTGCCTTCACATCAAAGCGCCAGCTGTATGTGTATTTGTGTATTCACCTGCTGCATGTGTTTTCGAACAGGGAGTGGTGTAAGAGTAGTACTGAGATAAGAGGGCTCCTCTGTTCCTGTTTTCCACGCTGTATTTCGTGAGGCATGCTGGGAGGGTTACCATGTTGATTGTCTGAAGCATGAAAGGACGACATAGAAAGAGCGTGCTCCCCTTCCTCAATCTAAGGTGACAGCTTTATTGTACTTGGCTACTCAGCTAAACTTTTGTCTCTGAACAAGTAGATGGGACCCCAAAGGAGAGGGGGGGGGGGGCTGTGCTCCCCTGAAATAATGGGACCCGTTGGTGTGCTTTTGGGCGTATTTCATACTGAAGTACTGCTTTTAACTTTAACACAAAGCTGGCGTAATTAGGCCAAGGTGGGATTTCCTCTCGATGCGTTGTCAAAAGAAGGCCGGTCCCCTCGTCTCGCTTCATTCCTCTCTCAGCCCCTGTGTTCTCCTCAGACCATTCCTACGGTGGAGCAGGTTATCCTTGTCCTCGGGCAACACGGCGTCTGCTGTGAGAAACTATCTGGGAAAAGAAACAGGATAGTAAAAAAAAAAAAAAAGTTTGTTTTGTGTGCTGCTCCTCCAAGGCCACATAAGGCCCAGGCCTGAGGAATGCAGCTCGAATCATGAAGGTCGGCCGCCCAGCTCTCCGCATCACATGACATGTCAGCGGCTCTCCCCGAGTGCCCGTCGTCACTGGCAACCGCTTGACAATGGAGCTGAGGCAGGGTCTCCCTTAATACCATTCATGTGTGTTGTTGCCTGACGCTCAGACAGCAAGCTGCCCCCCCCCCATCCCCCCCCTACCCCCCACGGAGCCCCAAGGATGTTTTTGTTCTCTGTGTTGTTGTTTTTTTACTACGGACAGGAAAGTCTGAATTCAAAACATGTGTTTGCTTCTGCAAAAAAAAAAAAAAAAGAAGCTTTTCCTCGTCCTGCATCAAAAGAAGCATCATCAGTTGAAAAGCCACATGCAAATAACAACACTTCTGCTTTCAAAGAAAGCCCACATCCAGCAGCACCATGTGCTGTACGCGTTATTTTGATCCAGGAGATGATTCATGTGTCTGAATGAATCCCGTTAAACTGACATGCATGCTTTTTGTCTCGACAGGAGATCGTTTTGGTTGAGGGCAGCCGTGTGTTCGAGTCGTGGAAATCCCCTCCCCCTCCAGTCTACATGGAGTACTTCTTCTTCAATGTGACCAATGTGGACGCATTCCTCGGAGGGGCCAAGCCAGAGGTCACGCAGGTTGGACCCTACACATACAGGTAGGAACACATCGGCGTGACGAGTCAAACCCGTCTCACATAAAACCTCAAAATATGACATATCTGTGTCTGACACCTGCCACCACACCAAATACATCAAGTTTAACACTTTAAATTGTTGAGTTACTTCTGCTTAACCCGCTCTTCACAAAATCATCTGTTACTTCCATCACTTCCTTCTTCCAAAACACCAGCAGCATCTGCAAGGAGTCAATCCATTATGACTAGTGTGTTCGCTGCATGCCAAGTCTAATCAAAGCACAAAAGGCCAAACTGCCTCTAAAGCCTCCGTATTACCGGTTGAGCTATTCAAAGGTTATTGTTTTTGGCACAGCGCTCACTCCACACAAAACATGAATGTGTGATATCCTAGTACCGCCGCTGCAGAGTGACTAGAAGAGGAACACTTCGGATATTTTTTTTTTTTTCCCAATATATCTAAACCAAGACCACAACATCTATTTAAACCAGACTGTGCTGCCGTTTATGTTTATTGAGTTCATTGGCTTTGTGGGTTCATGTTTTCTGCCGTCTCCAAATTTGGACTTCGTCAGCAGACCAGGCTTCTTCTGGTTCTGTCGAAATGCGCCCGTTATTTGCTCAGCACTTATGTAAACTGAAAAAGGGAACATCAGCTCCTCTGCCTCCTTTGTTGTTGTTGTTGGCGCTCTTATTTTTATTGCATATTAAATGTAGAAAAATACATCAGATCAGACAGCGGCATATGTACAGCGTGTCGTTTCATGGCGTGTCCAGTCCGTCGTGTGAGTCCTGATGAGACACTTTGTGTAGATTTTGAATCACTTCTAATGCAATCCTTAAATAAATATCAAGGTTCACTGCTGAACCACCAACACATGATCATCCAGCCCTGCCACCTAATTCATATTAGACTTTGGAGGTCAACGGTTAATCTCAAGCGGATGTTGCGTTGAAAAGAAGAAGTTGTGTGATGAAATGCACATGTGATGAAACGCCTTTTGAGTTCTTAACTGGTCTGAGATGCTAACTTGTGACGGGAACAATTCATCTTGTAATGATGTTTGTGTGTCGTTGCTCAGGGAGTACAGGTATAAGGACAATGTGAGCATGGGGGAAGAGGACAAGATGGTGTCTGCATACAACTACAAGAGCTTTGTGTTCCTGAGAGAGAAGTCTGTGGGTGACCCAGCTGTGGACATCATCAACACCGTCAACATCCCAGCTTGGGTGAGTCATGAACTCAAGGTCTTAGACAAAAAAAAATGAAAGTAGGGTAAAGTTGTGTGTATTGTTGTGTGTGTTCTCTAACTGACTTATTGCTTCCTCAACGCCGACCACCACCCTCCTCCTCCTCCTGCTCTCTCTCCCGCTCTGCCCCACTCGTCACGTCCTGCCTCTAGGCTGTGATGAACAAGCTGAAGGATAGCTTCTGGAGGGCCTCCGCGATGTCCATCTGGATGAGCTCCATGGGGTCCGGCCTCTTCGCCGCTCACACGGTGGATGAATGGCTGTGGGGCTACACAGATCCCCTGCTGGTCCGCATCTCTGCCACCAATCCTGAGGTGGAGACGGTCTTTGGGCTCATGTACAAGGCATGTACCGCTCTACAAATGATAGAAGCTGATAAACCTCAGCTAGATCTATTAATTACTCTTTGATTTTTTTACATTTTCATGAAATCCAGCCACTCTGAAAACTCTGTTTTTCATGTGTTTTCTTAAAACATGAGCACATTTGTATGACTTCAATCTTTGGATCTATTTAGAAAAATGGAAGTCACTCCGGGGAATTTGTCTACCACACTGGGAAGCAGGACTCCATGGATTATGGCCGTGTGGAAACATGGAAAGGCGAAAGGTAGCGCTGTCACACACTCCCACAAACACACACTCCCACAAACACACACTCCCCCTCTGTCTTCATCCACTGTAATGAAACTTTGTATGTAAAAGGTTTGTCAAATCTACTGCTATTTGCCAATAATGTGGGAGTGCAGGGCAGGATATAGTGCTCTCTGAATGCTTTAATGCCTTTTCAGTGACCTTTCTTATCCCATGTCTGTAGTCTCTAATTACGCTTCTTACATCTGGGAAACCAACAGTCTCCATCAGTGATGTTCAGATAAAAACATGTTTGTTCATCAAAACATGTTTTGTAATGTGCTGTTATTAAGATGGAGATGATAATGGGGTTGAAAATGAGAGTAGGTTTTTTGAAAACAGCATATCCACCCCAGAATAATACAAACCGTTTTCAGTCACTTTGCAGGCAGCACACATGTCTCTGTTCACTCAGTGCCTAAAGAGATACCCCCCTGTATAAACATTAGACCCTTTGTAATTGCATACATGCCATTTTGAAAATGCTATGCTCACGTTTGTGACAATATGTTGTTTTGCAGCCAGCTGACCTTCTGGAATTCGAACCAAAGCAACAGCATCAACGGATCAGATGGGAGTGCTTTCCATCCAATGCTAGACAAGAAGGAGCGCATATACATATTTACTCCAGACCTCTGCAGGTACAGTGCAGCGTCACAGCGGACACACCCCCCCACCCTCATCTGATGTTAGAGAGGCAGTTCAGAAGCTATGTGAATATGTTTTCGCTTCTCTCTCGACTGGCTTCAGTTAGAGTCTGATGACGGATGGTTCATCCAAACACCAGCAAACCGTGTTTCTGGTCATGTAACCGACAGTCAGCTTCCGAATAAGCATAGTGGCAGCTTAAAGGAGCAGTTATAGCATCTAGCGGTGATGTTGCAGAAAAACACCAACTGAAAACTGCTCCGCTCACCCCTCCATTTCCAAGCGTGTGGGGGACAACTACGGTGGCCTTGAGGTAACGTAGAAACGCAAACGAAGGAACAAAGGAAGTGAGTCAATCAATTCAAATGGCCAACTTTTCACTGCCAAGATGAATATTTATTTATTTATTTATTACACTATATTTATCCCGTTGAGGGGGAAATTTTTCTCTGCATTTGACCCATCAGCCCACTGTACCAGGGAGCAGTGGGCTCCCGGGGAGTGTCAAAGGACACTTTGACTCAGCTCACGTCCCAGCTGCCAAGGATCGTGACTGCCGACCCTCCGGTTCCCAGACGACCCTCTTAGCCTAGTGAGCTAGTCGCTCCTAAAATGTAGCCCATACCCTTTATACACTTTCTGTGCCGTGACCCGGATTTGAACCGGGGTTGCTGCGGCCACAACGCAGAGTACTAACCACTATACGATCACGGCGAGCTAGCGGGGACAATAGGCGACGTCTATGTTCTATATGGTCCAGGAGCAAGACGCAGGCTTTCATGTCTGGTATGGAGCAATGTTCTCAGGCCCTGGATCCCATGGATCGCTGACATAACATCCTCTTACATCGCTTACCAACTGCACCATAGGTGCCATCTGTTTTCTCACTCTGGGCTTTACTGCCTATGCGTGTTTCCTTTTTGAAAGACTAACATGGCAGTTTTCAGGAAGCACTTTGTGGAAAGCCTTAAATGAAGAGGAATGTTGGTCGGGAGTGTAATGGGTTTGCAAGTTGGGTAAGTGAGGAAGGGTTAGGAAGATCGTGATGGTGAAACATCCTTAAAGCATTTTATGGTTGTTGACGAGTAATGAATTTGTGCTGTTCTCAGCATTTGTTTCTGTTCTTGACCAGCTGGAACAAACAAGATTAATTATGCTTTCCATGTGAAATGTGTTTTTTGCATCTTGCCAATTTTTCGTTGTTTCTCAGAAATGTCCGCCAGACATGTTCACTACTAATTCTAGTAAAGAACACACAGGCTTCTGGGACATTTCAGAATCAGGATGCCGTTGAAGGCTTGACAAATATTCAAATGAGAATCGCCTCTCACGGTGACTAAGCGACGAGAAGTTCTTTGAAGCTCTTAATTTCCCAATCGCTACGCCTCAATGCCTTCTTCACCGGTGGAGCTGCGTCCTCTGACCTAAAATAACACGTCGCTTCAGTCATCTCTTTTGTTGAGCGTGGAAATAATCTGTCACATGGCCGTACCTTTGACTCTGATCCCAAATGTTTTCACTTTCACCTACTTACTGTTTGCCTGGTGGCTTCATCACGGCTCTCTGCTCCAGTGTGACCAAAGGGAAAGTTTCCCTCCCTGTTTCTTTAAGTGATATGTGTTAATCTCACAGGCAGCATGTTTGGCTCAAGTGTTCAGCCCCGGTAAGCGTAGATCAACACCACTTTGTCTGAAAAGGTGTTCAGTTAAATGACATCTGGGACTGATTTGAAGGATAAAAGAAGCGCTAGAATTCCCATCTGTGACCTGACGGGGTTGTGACCTTCTGGTCCGGTAGCTGACAGCTCAGCCACATAAACCTCAGGGTTTCTAACAGGTGTCATTGTTCAAATACCAACTTGCCTTTTTACGATACGTTAATCGTTCCTCCAACTGTGGTCCTTTATTTAGATCCACAAACAGAAAAGAAGTCAGATCAAACAAAGGACACATTTTAAACCCCACCCTGGATATGCAAAATATGTCTAATACAATTTAAAAAGTACGACACAGGTTAGAAAGGTTAACATAAGAGAATGAGTTGTAATCAGATTTAATCATTATTATTATACAAATTGTACATTTTTACTAAAATACTAATCCCCCCCATCACTTTCCTTTCCTTTCAACGTGTTGACGCCTACAATACATTCTCACGTCACCTCATCAGATTTTGGCCCCCACACACTGACGGGATTTAGATATAAAAGACCCCACATCCACCCGGCTACGCTCATCTGAAGTGAATCCACGCTGTAGCGGCCTCTCACGCCCGGCAGCACAAGGCAGAGGCTTTCACGCTCCCGTTCTCGTGAGGAAACGCGAAAGGCTTTTTACTTGGCTTCTCTCACAGAGGTCGAGGGAAAGGTCTGTACAGTATTGTTGCTCGATTGGTGGGCTGCGCAGCGAAGGGCCGCATCCTCCCGGCCAGTTGGCAGACACTGTATAGACTCCTTTGTTCTCACGGAGAATCGTCAGGATTCCCTTGAAAGAACAGAACTGCAGATACATAGCACGGGGATGAACTGCTCAAAGTGACACAACTCTCTTAGCGGCTGTAAAAAACACAACAAACATTCAAATGTAAGGACAAATTTACGATTTCGTCCACTCCCGGTTCAAAAAGAAGGTCAACGGCAAACTACAGCATCTACTCAACAACAGGATTTCAGCAGAAACTATTTAATGGACTAATGGAATACTGTAATATTCCCTTCATATTCAGGCTGTGAACTCTTGTTGAAGCAAACTGTGCACACGTGGTACAGCAAAAAGACAGTGAAATGATAAAAGAAAGAAGATACGATAGTTAAGAAAACTGATTTTATCGTCCTTGCTTCACAGGTCGATCCACATGGAGTTTGAGAAAGATGTTGAGGTGAAGGGGATCCCGGCGTACCGCTTCACACCACCACGCTCTGTTTTTGCCAGCAAAGAGGAGAACCCAGCCAACGAGGGCTTCTGCGTCACCCCAAAAGAGTGCCTGGGAACCGGCCTTCTTAAAGTCAGTCCCTGTCGCAAAGGTAAACGTCAGCTTTGTGCGGCGTATTCTCTCACCTACACGCTCACATGTCTCTCTGACCTGAGCCTTTATAGTAAACACGTGCCTTTATTTTGAAAGGTAAGACCGTTGTTTTTTGTTGCCCTGTTCTTTACGCTTTCTTCCCAGCCTACTTCCTTTTTTTTTTAAGTCAGTCGAGTCCTCCTATTATTTTCCTGCTTGCTATCACCAGCGCTAATAGCCTCTGAGTGACCCATGTGACTCAGCCCTCTCAACACCTCCGGCGCCATCTGACCATGACTGGCCCAGTAGCTGAAGGGCTGGTAAGCCCCGTCACCTGATGCTGGCCTCGAATACGAGTTGGTTTAGTGCCTCAGCGCCTGTGTTCACAGACTTAAATACTATCATTCCCTGGGAAAGAACAACAGGAGTGTTTCAACATGGTTTATGCATTTTATATTAAGCACTTAACATTGTTTTTAATTCATCTTTTAGCTTTCAGTTACAACGTGCAGCTACTTGTAGCTCGCGACCTTGAGAGATATTTTAACACAAGGGAACATCTTGTCTTGTTTTTCTCGTGTCAAAGTTTCATTACTGCTGTGAGGTAATCCCTTTAATGTGATACAGTATGTATGCACGCAGTTGGACCAAGATGATTTTCATAACCTACTGATATTAATGGAAGACATGCATCTTAAGCATCCACAATAAGAAAAAATAAATCAAAGCACTTTAAGGTCACGGTGCAGATTTAGTGCCGCCAGCAGCAGGTATTTAAGAGAGAGCACAGAGGGTCAGGTGTTGAGGAATGAACACAGTGCTTAAGTGGCACTCATAAGGATACCAATACAAATATGTGTGTGTGTGTGTGTGTGTGTGTGTGTGTGTGTGGGCTACAATGACCTTGTGGGTTGTCACGGGAACAGCCTCTCAGGTGACTGTGGGTGTCTGATGTTTTTGCCAAACTCAAGGACAGGAAAACTCTCACCCCTGCCCCACTTCATCAGCACCTCTAACTGAGCAACCTTTTGACTTTGTTGTTGCTGCCGAGACGCAGACGGAGCGACTTTCGTCCGACGCTGCGCGGGTGGAACCTAACCGGAGGTCTGCACGATTGCACGTTTCCTTATTTATGGCCGCGGACGTATTGTATGAACGCGGGGGTCTCCGGTTTACAATATGAGGAAGGAAGTCAGCAAGAGTAGCTTGAGTCTTTATCTGGATTTTAGACGCAGCCCTTAATCTGTTCTACAAGCGGCTGTTGTTCCATTTGTGTTCCTATTGTTTGTTGTCTTTGGAAGGTTGACTCTGAGTAACATGCCGCATGTTCCACGATGGAGGTCAGATTAGACATCATCACCTTCTCTTGAGGACTCTTCCCTTTATGACGCTTTGATTAGATCGCACATCAAACAGCAGGAAATGTGATATTTGATGAGAATGTTGTTTACTATGCTGCTGCTTTCATCGTCCTCTCCACCTTTGTGTCAGGGGGTCATGAGAGGCCTTTACGTTGCACCGTCACGTGGTGCTAAAAGACACATAAACAATAAGAGCACATAATAGAAACGGCATACTCCAGCAAATGTTCTCATCACTTTAATGTTGCCTGTGTGTTTTGTGATGCTGTGTATGTTGACATAGAAATACTATCATTAGTGAATTGGCCAAATGAATGAGTGAAACCTTGTTATGGTGACATGTGGCAGTCATAATTATCTCATTAAACCCTTATTAGAGATGAGGCAACGCTGTCACAGAAGATGAGGCACACAATTTGTCATGATTGATATTCTCCTCTTAATAAAGCGGTGACAGGAGAACGACAGGAGACTCTGTTGTTTTAGAGTAGACAGATATGCGTCGTTGACTGTTCCTTCGCTCAGCTTAATGCTGTCTTCCTGTCGTCGTTGCTCACCTGAGTCCTCTGCTCTCCTCACCTAGGCGCTCCGGTGGTCGCCTCCTTTCCTCATTTTTACCTGGCAGAGGATAAATACGTGGCGGCCATTGACGGGATGTCCCCGAAAAGACAGCATCACCAAACGTTCCTGGACCTCAACCCGGTGAGCGCCCGGGCCTCAGCCGACTCCAGAGTGGAAATATGTAGACGCAAAACGTTCCGTTCAACTATGAGAGGAACGCCGCGCTACATTAAGATGTACTGCTACACCATCTAGTGGCTTATGTGTGGTAGTACAGCAGAAGAACAACACTACCGCTGATATAATGCTTTACTTTCTATCACTCACACTATATTTTGTTTAATTGCTGTTCTTGCAGACCACCGGAGTGATCGTACGTGCAAACAAGAGAGCACAGATAAACGTCTTGCTCAACAGAGTCTCTGGATTCCCGTAAGCAGCTGCATCCAAACACCAGCTACCGCTCCACAGTACCGACCTACGTAACGGCTTCAACCTCTTCTCTTTTTGTTCACATCAGGAAAACTAGAAGCCTGAACAACACCGTCTTTCCCGTCATGTTCATCAATGAGGTAAGAAACGAGATGCTGCACCAGTCACTGGTAATAAATAGATCCTCTCCATAATGTGTCTGTTAATACGCAGAGCGTGGTGATCGACGATGCTTCTGCGGCCAGAGTGCACAAGCTGCTGCTGATTGTCACGCTCGTGTCCAACTTCCCGCTCATCATTGTGGGACTGGGCGGCATCATGCTCCTGGTCTTGGTCATCCTTCTCCTCCGAGTTCGCACACAGAAGGTAGGACCTCTCCTCTCACCCGTCCGTATTCTAACGGCTTACGATGCGCTTGCTTTGTCACAATAAGTAACTGTGTTGATTTGTGTGTAATTCATTCAGTTTCTTAACCCGACACTAATTGCACGTGTTTATCAATGTGTGTCTCTGTGCAGAACGAAGTTAAGCGCACTGTGTTTACCAAGCCTCTCTATGCTGTAAGTCTTCCTGGTCCTTCTGTTGCTTTCTTTGATTTTCCATGTCGTGTTTGCTTTGTTCAGCCTCGTGTCTTACTATATCAGTGCTTATTGTCCAGATGCATCTTTAATCTCACATGTTAGATGACTTTCAGCCCTCCTGAAATGTATCTCGGCGCTGTACAGTAAACATATTGTCTGGTTTTAACACATTAATGTAATGTAGTAATACTAAATGTCTATTTAAAGTAATGTAAAAAATGACACTAGCGATGTGAGACGACGCGTTCAAGAGCACCAAACCTTTCAAAGTAAGACGAGATGACTTTTTAAACACGTTTTCTTTTTTATCCTCAATGTCCCACTAGACGTCCACTGAAGAAGACACGTCCTACGCTCCAGTCAGTGACAAGGAGAAGGAAGATCCTCAAAATGGGACCTATATCTCTTTGACACCGAAAGGTGACCCGCAGGCTTGAGGAGGTTAGAAGGGGGCTTTGTTCATCGACGACCCTCAGAACTCCAAACAGGGATTCAGGTTTTCAGGAGAGGGATGGGACATAATCACTATCTCTTTTATGAATGGAAATCTTTAGGGGGGGGGGGGGGTTAGGTTTAGATATTGAGATGGGGAACATGTTTTTAGACTCAAACATACTATACCGTATGTGATTAATTTTAGCCATGGAGAACTACCTAAAGTCCAGTATACAGTACATGCTGTATTCCCAGAAAATGATGACATTGGTTTGACAGTACTGCGTGTCGAGGGCTGCTCTCTGCTGCTCTCTGCTGCTCTCTGCTGCTCTCTGCTGCTTTGGTGAAATCAGTCGCTGAAAGCTGCGGTCCTCTAGCGAGCGCCGGTAGAGACGCCAACAAGCTAAACACACCTTCTTACACCTCAGGTGTGGAGTAAATCAGATGGTAGTGCCGTGGCCTCGCCTCGCTCTCTCACACTAAGACAATGAAGTCCATTAACTGTGACGTTCTTTTTAGATATTATGCGCCACTCTCAGGGGGCCTCTGCTTCAACACTATCAGCCACTATTAAAGGAGGAGGAGCAATGAAGAGCACACGGCGAGCCTTCTCT
Source organism: Cebidichthys violaceus (assembly GCF_023349555.1). NCBI lineage: Eukaryota > Metazoa > Chordata > Actinopteri > Perciformes > Stichaeidae > Cebidichthys > Cebidichthys violaceus. The sequence continues at coordinate 16,320,074 of NW_027176285.1, forward strand.
GCGTGAAGACGTTTCAGTCAGTTCAGTATTATTTTGAGTCATTTGCATTTCATCCTAAACTAAATGTTATCAGCGTTTTCTCGTGCACTGTTTTTAGAGACCTGTGGACATCACTAGCGCCGCACCGTAGAAACCGCCAAGAGTATATTTTTGTATATATATATGCAGAGCACGGTGTGTTGAACTGTTCACATTCCTCTCAGTGTATGATGGAGATGGATATCAGACAAAACACTGAATATTTTAGATATTTAATTTCTTTTTTTTTTTGTAAAATAAGAAGTCCTTCTCATTTGTTGTAAATGTTGATGTAGAAATGTTTGGATGCAAAGTTAGAGCTTCACACTTGTCTTCTAGTGTCACAGTGAGCGACACCTTTCTGAGCCTTTTAAAGCCGAGTGTGACGGGATTTCATGGTTGGAAAGATGATTCATACAGTACTGAATTTGTATGTTAACAGTATTTGTGCCCTGTATAACTGCTTACATTAACTAACCACCCTTTTAAAATGTAATTCAGCTTATTATCATTTCAAAATGTTCTTTTTTTTTTATGCTCTTTAAGGCCTTAATAACATTGTCGGTGCTGAATATGAAACCCAACAAACCAAATGTTTGTGAAAGACGTCATGTGTGGAGTCCAGCCATCATCGGACAACTCACGAAGGCTCAATATGAAGGACTAGTAGAAGAAGAAATAGTGCCTTCAAAACAATCAATGTTACTGCAATTGTTTTGTGTTTTATAGTTTTCCCATATTTTGTGAAAATAATGCCTTGTCACATCAATACATGTGCATATCTTTTTCTTCTAAATACCAAGCAGAACTGCTAGACTGCTAGACGTTTTCATAGTTTTGTCGTGCCGGTAGGGTCAGGCGTTCTCACTGAGGGCTGGTTTCAGGTGCCATTTATTAACATAATATAGTGAATGCTGCAGAATGACTTCATTAGAACTGTGCTTAGCCCAGCTGTGATCACATTTGAAGGATGAATGAGTTACATGCATTGTAACAATCAGCAATACATATATCAGACGATAGCTGTAACAAGTTTAATATCGAGATCTTCCTCTTTTGATTTGACTCTTTGTGTTTGATTGACTTTAATGAGTCACGTACAATAAGAAACCCTAATGAAAACAGAGTGCGCACGTAGAGCGTCGTAATTACCATCGTAAATGAGTGAATGAATGGATGAAGATACAAACAAAATGACAGTATTACACAGCACTAGAATTGTGGTTTAAAAAAAAAGATGAATTATTGTGTTGCGTTGGTAAAACCAGAACACAGGAAGCTCCGTTTGGACTACTTTGTGTCCTGCTTTGATAACAGATTGTACTCTCTGAAATTATCGTTACTGCTATAACCACTTATTCCTTTAATTATCAATTGTTTTGAAACGCTGACTGTTTATACTGATTTTACTGTGTACACAAAAATAAAAGTAGTTTCATGAAACGTGTCTCTACGCCTTTTTGACGGTGTTTGGTTCGAAAGAAAGTTTTTAATTTAAGTAATTTATCATGTAAATCATGTACATTTTTACAAATATTACAGAAAATAAAGAAAACGTGGGCATTTAAAGAGCACTTAAAGATATAGTATTCATTGCTTTTAATGCTCATAAATTGCCTCTTATAAACAATAATACATATTAATAAATAGCTGCTTTTACAACTGTGATGAAGTTGTTTTGCATGAGCTCCTCAGTATTTTATCTCACCTCCGCATAAGTGGCGATCTCTCATGCAGACTCCAGGTGGCGGTAATGTGCCGTTATGTTGGATGACAGCTGCCGAGCCTCACAAAGAAGAAGAAGAAGAAGACGAAGAAGAAGAAGAAGAACTGCTTGCATCGGAAAACAGTCAACATGGCGTTCAGTTTTGGCGGCGCCACGAGTAACCCAGCGGCAAGTAAGGACATTTTAATGTAGTTTTAGAGCATTTCAATGAGACCATAAATATGCTGCTTGTATATTGTCACACTAACGTCACTGTACGTCTGTCTTGTAGCTAGCGCTGTAGCCTTTGGCTAACGTTAGCTGCTGTGGCTAACGAATAACGTGAACGTCAAAGTTAGCTAACTTATCTTTACGGTCCTCATTGACGATCGCGATCTTGCAGCTTTGTTGTGAATCCATTGTCGCTGTGCGTTAACGTTGCTGTCAGGACAGCCGGCACTCACAAGCACTCTCTTATGTCCATGTGAAGGCACGTCCGGGTTTTCTTTCGGTTCATTTGGTGCCAAACCCACAGCGTCAACTGCGGCGTTTGGCTTTGGCCCCGCAGCCACCACCACCACCGCCGCATCCGGATTCGGCAGTAAGTCCAGAGACGTGATGGGGGGGGGGGGGGACACCTGTCTCCTCACCTATATGACCCTCAGTGACCACAGCTGCTCAGCTGTGCTGTCGGCCAGTGTTATAGCAACAACTCGTGTTAGCTCCTTTTTATTAAGATAATCAATCATTTCAAGCTGCGTGGAGAGGAACTGCTTTCTGTATTCTGTATCCAGATCTAGGTGCCACTTTAACTGCCTGTCTATTGTGTGTCTGCTTCTTCGCTGTAGCTCTCACAGCCCCTGGTTTTGGGGCAGCCACCACCACTGCTGCCGCACCAGCCACAGGATTTAGTTTTGGCTCCACCAACACTGGTAAGACACGCATATGTTATGGTCAAAAGAGTCTTGTCTCTCTTAAGGTTAACACGTAATAAGCCCGCACGAGGCCTGACCGTTTGTCATTTAACTCCTCCGTGTCGTTCTCTCCTTCTCGCTGCCTGCCTCCGATTGGCTGCAGGATTTGGGGGGCTGGGAGCTGCAAACACCACGGCTGGTGGGTTTAGTTTTGGGGGGTTTGGTTTAAATGCCAACCCAGCAGCAGTCAGCTTTAATGTGGGGTGCTTTGGTACAGCAACCACCACTGGCACTGTTTTCAATTTTGGTAATAGCCTGACTAGCACAGGTAGAGGACCTTTGTGATTGATTGATCAGTACAGTCTGTGTCTGTAAACCCACATCTTCATCCATCTTCACATCTCTGTCGTGCAGTGGTTGTTCTCATCAACTGTCATGCATTGTTGTTTCCACTTGCATGAGGAGACAACATGTTGAATTACACACTCATCTCATTTGATTCCTGTTTGAAATTTACATTTTCACCGTCTCTGTTGAGATCAATGCTAGATGGAAATAAAATCTTTTTTTAAAATGATTTTTGTCTTCTGCAATCAGTCAGCGATTTCATCCTGTATTAATCTGTCCTGTATTAATCTGTCTTTCGCCTCCTTTTATTTCATTTGCCGTGATTTGCTCTATTTTTCAGGCACGTTTGGAGGCTTTGGGACGACTACAACCACCGCCGCTGCACCCGGCTCCACCTTCAGCTTTGCTGCTCCCGCTAACACCACAGGTCAGCAGCGTTAGGCTCTGATCAGCTGTACTTGCAAAATGATTATGAATGTGTAAATGCCATAAATACCATTTTAATGTGTAGATGCACAGCTATTTGTTGCATGAAAAGAATAAGCTTTAAACTTGGGTTGAGTCCTGGAGGAAGCATTAGATGGGACAGTCACTCTGCACTCTACGCTGGCATCCAGTAGCGTTCGTGTCCATATTTTCTTACTGTGTTTCAGGAGGCCTGTTTGGGAACACGCAGAACAAAGGTTTTGGGTTCTCATCTGGGCTTGGCACTGGGACCGCTGCTGGCACAACAGGATTTGGAACTGGATTAGGAACGTCTGGCCTCAGCGGGTTTGGAGGCTTTAATATCCAGCAAACTCAGCAGCAGCCAGGTGAGACACCGCATTTAGTGTTTCCATGTGAAGATTACAAAATGACAACTCAAAGAACATAAAAGCTGATATTTGTAATTTAGTTTTTAAACCTCCACAACTCCTCCGTCGACTGTGCTGTACACCTCTTATCACTGCAGAGGGCGACAACAAGCAGAACGTTGCAGCTTTCAGCTTTAACATCATCGTGTTAGCAGCAGAAATATTTAAGAAACATTGTTTGACTGTCCTCCTCTTATTAGGTCAGTAGTTCTCCCTCAGAAGAAGAGAGAGACAGTCTGACGTGTCGGTTCCTCTCCTCACACCTTCTAGGAAGCTTGTTCGGCCAGCAGCAGGCGCAGCCCACCCAGCTGTACCAGCAGGTCACCGCTCTGTCGGCTCCCACCTTGTTGGGGGACGAGCGGGACTCCATTTTAGCCAAATGGAACCAGTTGCAGGCGTACTGGGGCACTGGGAAGGGCTACTACAGCAACAACAACCAACCTGTTGACTTCACCCAGGAGAACCCATTCTGCAGGTTCAAGGTAACCGTGGATCGCTCATTAGAGTGCTTGTTGGGTTCCTTGTTTTGAATTTGAATATCAAGTAACAATCCTTTTGTGTTTCCCAGGCGGTGGGCTACAGCTGCGTCCCGGTGAGTAAGGACGAGGATGGTTTCGTGGTCTTGCTGTTAAACAGAAAGGAAGCCGATGTGCGAGCTCAGCAGCAGCAACTGGTGGAGACCCTCCACAAGGTCCTGGGAAGCAACCAGACTCTCACAGTCAACGTGGACGGTGTCAAAGCCCTACCTAATGACCAGTGAGTCGGCCAGTACCGCCACACCCCCCCAAGGCTCCCCAGAACCCCCTCTCAGAAGCTGGAATAGATGTTAAATTGATTCTGAACGAAATGTGGGGACTTGTTCCCGTCTTCTGTCTCTCAGGACCGAGGTGATCATTTACGTGGTGGAGCGTTCTCCTAATGGCACCTCCAAGCGGATCCCCGCCACCACGCTGTTCAGTTATCTGGAGCAGGCCAACGTCAAGGTCCAGCTCACGCAGATCGGAGTGGCCATGTCCGTCGCACGCACAGAGCTGTCTCCAGCGCAGCTCAAGCAGCTGCTGCAAAACGCACCGGCAGGTAAACCAGCGCTGAATACGACCGATGGTTTTTGCTGTGTGATGTGTGATTTTGTTCTTCTGAGGGTGTTGTCTCTTCTCACTCAGGAGTGGACCCCATCATTTGGGAGCAGGCTAAGGTGGACAACCCGGACCCGGAGAAGTGAGTTGGTTCAGAAAACATCTCTCAGACTTTCCATAAAGTGGTCTAGGACTAATGTAGGGGGGGAACAGATAAAGAGACTTGTGGATCCTTGAGATTCTCCAGTTTTAGAAGTTCTACCACCTTTATGACCCATAGAGATGGCTCTGCTGGATTCCTGATCTTTTATTTTAACTTGATTAGTAAGGGTGAGGGTCATTAACGTGTTTTTACTTCTCCAGATTAATACCGGTGCCCATGGTGGGTTTTAAGGAGCTTTTTCGCAGGCTGCAGATCCAGGAGCAGATGACCAAACAGCACCAGACCAGAGTGGATGTAAGTGAAAGCAGTCTTGGTGCTCTATGGGCACCGTGCCTTCTGATTATCAACTAAGGAGTTTTGAAACAGATTTTGCGGCGTCAAGGACGGAGTCCACAGATGTCCTGTTCACGCCCGCTGCCAGCAGCTTGTTTACAGCTGAAACCACTATTACAGATACAGCTGCAAGCGTCCATGTCAGGATTCAGGGATGTTTTTCACATCTATTTGGTTTCTATGTGAAATAGATCCTCAAATGTACAGTCTATGTCAGCATTTTCCTCCTGTGCTTTATGTTTGAGGATATTAACACCCTTCTAAGTTTGCTGATATTACCATAAAATGCGACACCGAACGCGTGTGAAATGATACGTCAATTGTTTTATCTTGTGTTGTTGAGCAAAATATTAAAAAAGCCCAAACTTTTACAAGGAAGGGCAACAGGCCAGGGATTGTTTTCAGCGTGATGGCTCTAAAAATACCACTTGAAATCAGAGGAGAAATGATATGTTAACAATTTCCCTCCCTCCTCTCCTCACTGACACACACACACACACACACACACACACACACACACACACACACACACACACACACACACTTGTTGACTTGCAGATTATATCCAGTGACATCAGTGAACTCCAGAAGAACCAGGCGACCACAGTGGCCAAGATAGCCCAGTACAAGAGGAAGCTGATGGATCTGTCTCACAGGGTGCTGCAGGTAGCTGCTCACCGCTCTCTGTCTGTCTCTGTCTCTGTCTCTGTCTCTCTGTCTGTCTCTCTCTGTGTGTGTGTGTGTGTGTGTCCCCGCATCTCGTAGAGTTTGAATGAATGCCATGATGGCACCGTCCACATCTGTTCCTGCTTTATCGTTTCCGCCCCCAGTGTTTCTCACATCTATCTCCTCCGGCGGCCCTGTGTGTTTTTTTTTTTTCCTGGCAGGTGCTAATCAAACAGGAAATTCAGAGGAAAAGTGGGTATGCCATCCAAGTGGACGAGGAGCACCTCAGGGTGCAGCTGGACACCATTCACTCTGAACTCAACGCCCCCACACAGTTCAAGGCAAGTGTGAATCCAATCTTCATTCATATATCTTAACAGACTGACATCAGGGTAACAAGGACTCTTTAAATTCCTTGTTTCTCTAAGACCAGTTGGTAGTTTTTCTCGTCTGTTTTTCAGTATTTATGGTATTATAGTTATTACTTGGAACCCTATCTGGTGACGTTGCCCTCCTTGTTAAGTTAACATGTTTGTTTTTGAATTCTCTGAATCGGTTGGTGAGCTGCCTAGAGGTTGAGACAAAGTGTCTGTTTTACAGTATTTGTGTCGTCTCTTTCTCCAGGGCCGTTTGAATGAACTGATGTCCCAAATCCGGATGCAGAATCACTTCGGAGCTGTGCGGTCAGAAGAGCGCTACAGTGTGGACGCAGACGTCCTCCGGGAAATCAAACAAGTGAGTCGGCACACATTCAACACGCCGCCTCTCGTTTTAACGTCCGTGAGTCTTCTTCCAGACCTCCTGAACCTGAAAGCACCAAACCAGTCCGTCCCAAAGACGGACGTTCTGTTACGGTCGCCTGATCGTTTTTACAGAATGAATATCTGCAGTACACCTTTGAGCCACATGAGGGAGGCTATGAATGTTTGTGTTGTTCTGATGATTGTAGCCAATTTAAAACATTGAATCTAATATGAAAGTCTATCCTACATTCTGTCTGTCTGAAGCATAGATGTGGTCTCATTTATGAACATGTTTATATGTTTACAATGTAAAGATGACGCCTGTTGTTTGTTCTCAATGGTTTGACGTCTGTTGAGAGTCGTGTGGACGTGTCTTTGAAGATGCTTGTGACGGTGTTGTGCAGTGACTGAATCGCTCTCCTTCTCCGCCGCTTTCAGCACTTGAAGCAGCAGCAGGACGGTTTAAGTCATCTGATCAGCGTCATCAAAGACGACTTGGAAGACATCAAACTCATAGAGCACGGGCTGAGTGACAGTGGACACATGAGAGGAGGCCTCCTGAGCTGAGTCCACCACACCGAGACACACACACACACACACACACACACACACACACACACACACACTCTGACTCACTATCATCAATCCTGTGGGAGCTGAGCTGCCCGTCACCTTCTCCTTCATGTCATAGCGTTGGCTTCATCTTGAATCAGTCTTTGCCTTCAGGTTCGATCAGAGGAGTGTTTCTGAATTTCTCTTGGTCACCGGTCGGCCATTTTTTTTTTTTTTATCCGGACTTTGCCCCACCGCCAACAAAATAATGCCTGATGCAAAGAGCTTAATGGAAAGACTGGACTCGTCGTCTAATAATAGCTGGCTTCCCCCTTTGTTAAAGCAGATTATGGAGATGAGACTAGAAGCCAGCCGTGGGGTTGAGTGTGTGCTGTGTCTGAATACATTGTAAATACATCTTTGTATTTCTTTTTTTTATGCTGTTGTCAGAATGTTAATAAATTCCATTTAAGTTGAAAACATCACTTTCCTTGCAAACATACTATGAATGGAGTCTCGTGTGTTTCTGTCTGAACAATGTAACTTTAGTGTTGGTTCTCTCACATCACCGGCGTTTACCTTCAGTCGAGCCGGTTTCCAGCATCTCATCAAAGTGAGGCTCGGGTTGATTGGATTCGTGTCCCGGATTCAAACTGATTAAGCAGCTTCAGAAGAGCTTATGTCCCCTGGTGCAGTAGAGTCACAGGTAAAAGAAAAGCTCACTGGACGCAGTGACTGATGACTGGACTCACTCGTTCTGAGGAAAAAGACGCTGCCAGGCAAAAGTAAAACTATAATGTTGATGAAGCAAATACTTGATGTAGACCACAACATTAAAAAATATCTGCTGTAATAGTGAAATACCTCATAATTCCTCTTTACTTATTTTTCTATTGGAGCATTTTTCAGAATTAGTTGCCTTTGCTTTTAACATTTTTTAAAACCTAGAATTTGATGCAGGAGTTTGTCTTCACTCGTAGCGTTTAGTACGAACTCTAGAGGTTTCTTTGTCTCAGAGCAACACGTATATCTTCTTCTTCTTCTTCTTCTTCTTCTTTTAATATTCCAATCCTCACTTCTTCGTTGACAGTTGGGTCAGAAATCCGGGTGAGTTCTGCTGGTAGTGGCCTCGAGCAGCACTGAGGTTCTGAGTTCTTTCATTTTCAAACTACTCTCCAGCCCCAACCGACACCGAGTCAAGCTCCCTCTGGAGCCACAGAAGGTTTTCTACAGCTTTACACTTATGTGTAAAAATCATCAGGGTTCCTTTAACTTCTTCAGGCCAAATATTGTCAACGCTGCACTGGACATGAAGGGCAAAGACAACTTCATATTGTGTTGTATGTTTTTTTATGCATACCTAAAAATACTATTAAGTTATACATAGAAACCCTTAAAATACATCATCTTAAGTAAACTTAAATAGAAAAAGAAGAAGTGCAGATGATGTAAGAGGTAGAAGAGATCAGGTGATCAGGTCTAGATCAAACTGCTCTTGGGGTTCTCGATGCAGCAGATAGTCCAGGCTCTCAGGTGTGAGCAGAGATGTCCACCAGCCGGAAAGCCTCCATGAACTCGTTGATGTCGATGCTCCCGTCCTTGTTGAAGTCGATGCTCTGGGCCAGGTCTGCGATGGCCTCGTCGCTGATCTCCGTCTTCAGGTGAGAGCTCAGGAGTTTCCAGGTCTGACGGAACTCCTCGAACGAGATCAAACCTAGACAGAAGAGGAGGAGGAGGAGGAGGGTGGATGTTATGCTCTTCATACATTTGTAGCATAGTTTTAATGTTTACCATGTTGGCCATCTTAGTTTGACATGTAGTAGATGTGGAAAATAATTCACTGAATAAACTCTGGCCCGCTGGGAACACGAACGTCTGCACAAAATGTCACTGAAACCCGTTAAAGAGACGCTGATCCAGTGTGTGGAATCCAGGCGAAAGCGTCCGACTGACCTGAGTTATCTGTGTCTATGATTCGGAAGATGGTTTCCAGGTTGGAGTGGTTTTTGTACATAGTCTCCAGGATGCTGTCATCTGAGATCTGGAAGAGACAAATCGATCAAGATTTTGTGACTTGTGTGTGTGTGTGTGTGTGTGTGTGTGTGTGTGTGTGTGTGTGTGTGTGTGTGTGTGTGTGTGTGTGTGTCAGAGATGGAAAAACAGCGTGACACTGGTCTCACAGGGCTGACCTCCAGTTTGGGCTCAGTGATGGAGAGCTCCCTTATCCACAGCTGGTAGTCCACCATGCCGTACTGGGTGCTGCTGACAAGCTGAGGCCGCAACACCCTCCAGGGCAGACCCAGATGTAGGACTCTCTCTGTGGCGCTGGCCCAGTGCCTTAGAGAGATCATCCCTGAGACACACACAGAGGCATACAGTCTGATGCACTGACACGATGTTCTAACACGCTTCACTGCTGCGCTTTACCTTCGTTGTTGGGATCAAACTCCTGGAAGGCACTGATGAGATCCGACTTGTGTACGAACAGCTGTTCCCTCAGAGCTCGCAGAGCCGACCTCTCTGTCCACCCGACGCTGACGAACAACAGGTAGAGTAGTTTACCCACCTTCTGCCATGTAAGTCTGTGTTTAGCTGTTATGGGGACATTCGTTCTGTGCTGTTTTGTAGTCTGTGCAGACTGGTGTTTGTACCTTTGTCTCAGGGTGAGCTCTCTGCATGTCCTGCTGGCCTGATACTGGATGAAGTGGGGAACCAGATCGGGTCCCATTCGGATGTAGGCTCCTCTGTTGCTGCCCACCTCGTAGTAGTTAGACGCTGAGAATATAGTCAGCACCTGAATGCAACACAAGACACTGAGTTTGCTAGTAAGTTTGTCTGATTAAATGCTTAAACGGCTACTTCTGTTCAGTCGTTTTGCACATTTCTTGCTCTATTCTTTTTCCTGTTTTCCGTCTCCTGTCATAAGCTAAACGTTTCCTCAGTCGGTGTTCCACCTTAAACCGTCACGTGGACCTTTGTGCTCACCCTGCGGTTGTGGCAGAACTCATAGCCGTCCTGTTTGCACTCATGGGAGCGGATGAGGAGCTGCAGGTTGTGTCTTCCCAGGACTTCCTCAGTGACGTCTGGCCCCCAGTAGCAGCCTCCGCCTCGCACCTCATTGGGAATGCAGCCATTTTGGGGCATCGGGTCACTCCACAGCACATCCACTATCTGTGTGTCCAAATCAATCGTAGTGAAAAAGATGTGTGCATTATGGGGCATTTCTGCAGGTGCATACTCAATGTTCACCGTCCTTCCCGTCACCTACTTGTTTCCACTCGTCCACATCTGTCTCTGCGGTTTCTCCAGACTCCGGGTCTAAGTCAGACTCCTTCGGTTCTCCGTAGGACTGGTCGAAACCAGCGAGCCTGCGCCTTCTCCTCAGCTCCTCCTCCACCGACCAGTTGAGGTGACCGCTCACGGGCGCGTCGTGGAGCGAACGCCGCGGGAGTTGGTGCCTGTGAGCCGCCGCCGAGCCGTGGTGAGTCAGAGAACACACCCGACGCCGGCCTTCCGCTGGTCCGCCGGCCTCCCCGGTCCCGTCGTTCAGCGTCTGAGTCTTACTGACACTGACTGCTTGATGGGTCGCCTTAGGAGGCCTGAGAGCCGACACATACTGAGCACAGAATAACACACTTACTATGATGATATTTCTGCATTTGCAGCCCCACATGCACTGATCGTATGGAATGCCTCTCTTACTTTGTGTCTGTCCATTCTGGCGATCACGTTGAGGTCTGTGGTGTCAGAGATGCCACCGTGCACAATCAGCACCTTGTTGTCGATCACCGTGGCCAGAGGCAGCCAGCTGAAAATCTTCTGGAGGAGCTTCAGGATGGTCTTGCCGTGCACCTGCAGGCCGAGTCAAGTTTATGGAGACTCACCGTACAAACAGTTGGCTTATTTTGATCCATTTGGGCAATTTTCAGCCATGCTAGACACAGCCGGTCCACAGCTTTGGTCCAGACTAAAATATCTCAACAACTATTGTAGAGACATTCATGTTCCCCAGATGATGAATCCTACTGACTCCAGACTTAAGCCCGTCTGTTTGTCCTGTTATAAAACGTGAGTTTACTCAACTATTTCCACGTCATGCCACTTTATACTTCTAGTTCACTGAATTTAAGAGGAAAATACGGTAGTTTGTACAAACAAAACACATGATGAGCTTTTAAAACAAAAGGTTTAACAGTATAAAACAATTAAAATAGCATTCAGTAATGATGAAACGATAATGTAATATGTAACAGTAAAACATAGGATCCATCTGCATTACTTTTAATACCTTTAGTACACTTTGTTGATAGTACTGATCTACTTTTTTAAGTAATATTTTGAATGCAGAACTTGTGATGGAGTATTTTATATATTGTATATATAAGTAAAGGATGGGAATACTTCTCCCATCACTGAGTTTACATTAGGCTGAGAGCACTAGAATAATAATAATAATAATAATAATAAGAGAACCCACCCGATATTTTCCCAAAACCTCTTTAGTGAAGCCATATCTGGAAGAAACACACAGATTAGTGCACAGATCAGCTGTAGGTTGAATATGATCAGAATATGAGCGTCTTGTGATGAAGACTGAGAGGCGTACCTCAGGTTAACAATGTGGTCCTCGTGGTTCCCCCTGTTCAGATGGACGTCGTTGGGATAGACCAGCAGGAACCCAAACAGGATGAGCAGGATTTCAAAGGAGTTTTTACCGCGATCCACAAAGTCTCCGTTGAAGACATACGGCCTCTCGGAGGACGGCAAACCGTTCTGGACGGAAGCGGTCGTTAATTAAAATGAGCGCACCTGTCTGACAATGTGAGCTTCATGTTTTCAATACCTTGTAGAATATCAACAGCAGGTCCTCAAGGTGCCCATGTAAATCTCCTGGGAAAAGGATGCGTAGTGTATTAATGTTGAGAGTGTTTCAGAGGCGGTAAAGAACAACGTGAGACAAAGAAGGTGAGCGTCCTGCTGCTGCGTACCACATATGGTCATCGGCTTGGTGTGGCAGGCGGAGATGTGATTGATGTTTGGAAGGATTCTTAGAAGTCTCCATGTTTCTCCAAGAAGCTGCAGAACATATCGAGCGTGAAGCTGCTACTGGAGGAAAAGAAACCCAAGTATGAATAAAGTGACCGCTGAGGAGAGAGGTGTGTACTTCATGTGCCTGTGTACTTATACTTGTTTGTGCTTGAAGGCCTCCACCAGCTTTGACGCCCCACAGAAGGTCAGGGGGAAGATCAGACGGGGGCCGACGTAGCCGTCGCTTACTTCAATGCTCTTGTAGCAAAAATATCTCTCCCACTCTGTGTCTCGACAGATTTCATTTTTACGAAAGATGTGAGATATTAGGTTTCCTGTGTTGGAGGAGGAGAGGAGAGAAGTGGATCGGTGGTCAGCAGAGAGTAGGCCGGCTGAGCTCAGCTTAGCTTAGGAGGAGCCGGTCTTACTTTCACTGCTGGCTGGGGTGAAGTGCTCCATCAAGAAGCCAAAAAAATTGTAGAGCTGCAAGAAGGGAAAATGTGTAATTAATGTCAAAGAAAAGATGTATTACAATTCATCCTCTGGGTACCACGAATGTCCGTTTCAAACATCACAGCGTCCATATCGTCGCGAATGAGACATTTTGATGAAATCCAGAAATATCAACCGAGTGTTTGTATATATAGGAAAAGTCACAGGATTACCAAAGTCGGTAGACTTCATCCTCTGGGGACCGTGAATATCTGTTCTAAGCTTCATGGCAATACCTCCAGCAGTTGTTGAGATATTGCACATTTGTTGGTGTCCCTGTATTGAAAACGGTTCAAGCTCACCTTGATCTGGTCTTGCTCTCCTGCGTATTCAATAGACTGGAAGATGTTCCAGGTGCATCTGCGTCTCATCTCCAGCCGGGCAACATACTGACGGTACCAGCGCTGGATCAGCAGAGCCGCTCTGATTGCTTGAGATTCAGAGAGGAGAAGGAGGCCGTAACCAATGATGAGGTGACCGTTCTCTTTTACCAGCAAAAAACATTCATTGGTTACGTCGGATCTGGACTGGACGACTCACCAGTGGCGGCTTCACAGAGTGCATAGAGACCGAGGAGAGAAAGTTACGATCGACACTTTTGTTGAACAGATACTGTAAAGTATAAAGACGTTTTGGAATAAATCAAATATTTACCCGGAACTGAGATGGCCACTGAAAATAAAAATAAATTAAAAAAGAAGCAATATATACGCTGACATTAAATCATTGCAATACAAAGGAGCGTCTTGTTGGACAAACATTGACCGTGAACACGAGTGATTGAGATAAAGGCCACACCTCTGTCACATTTCTTCAGCTGGAGTTCAGATTTTCCCATGCCACATCCCATGACCCTTTGTTGTGTTCTCTATCGAGACAAAGATACTTTCATGAGTCTGAGATCTCTGACCTTGTGTTTTGCAACCTGGGAATAATGCAATAATATATTCATATAACCGGTAGAACACATTTTCTATTATTTTAAATGTTCATATATACATTTTTGCTAAAATATCAACAGCATATTCAAATCTATTGAAAAACAATCAACAGCCAAATACAAATATCGAACTGGAGAAGCCCAAAGGAACCTTACCCGGCCTCGTTCCCTTTATCTCATCACTTCTTCTGCGCCTTTAAGGAAGTCTTGTTCTTTCTCTCTACATACTGACCAGACACACTGTTAAGCAGAAATGAAGCATGCGTTATCCCCTCTGTGCAGCTACACACTCTCAACCATCTCACACACACACACACACACACACACACACACACACACACACACACACACACACACACTGGCCAAAGGCTCGTGAGCAGCAGAGCCGAGTGTGTAGGACAAGTCCAGTGATCACCTCAACAAAACAAGATGCAAGCGGATTAGGACTAAGCCTTACTACGGCTGGCTGGATACGAGGATGAAGGCTCTGATGAAGGGCAGCATCCGCTGTGGAAGGAGGCTCAGGAGTGTGTCACTGGTGTGACTCACATGACAACGATATCCTCATTATTATTATCTCCGTCTACAGTCAATTCTACTCTCTGTAAACACAGACGTATTTCTGAATCAACTAATGAATTATATTATTACACATAGGGGACATATATATATATATATATATATATATATATATATATGGAAGCATCATAAGTCATCTACTGCATGAACATTTCATCCTATTTTTGGAAGATTGGGATCTTCTGATAATGTATAAATGATGATATTTGTAGAACAAGTATTAGGTGAAGCCAAACAGTACATGCGTTAGAGAGGTTGTACACAGAACATACATATTGTTATGTAATAACTCGTAGTGTTTCTGTGGACTCAGGCGTTATGTTTTCCGGTCTCACAGCTATGCAGCGAGTGAAATACATTTCCAACTAAGGTGGAAGACTGAGAATTTGCCTTTGGAGATTTTACTGGAATCTTTGAAAAACAATATCGGACGAGAAAGTAAACTTTAGCTATTACAAACCAGGAAATGATTGCTCTCCAGAGTCAGGCCGGAGCTGTTGTACAATGAGTTGACCATTGCATTACAATGTTACAGTGTGTGTTCTGTCATACACTTTGAAATATATCGCTATCGTAATATTTCCCACAAGTGAACTTCTGTTAATGTAGCGTCTCTATCTTGCTAAAAGAAAGAGACGTGTGTTGACATACCTTCCAGGAGTTCCTTTGTGTTGTGTGCTTGTGGAACGTGTGCATCTTGCATCCTCCACAGTCCTCCGTCTGCTTCTAAAAGGCTCTTTGTGATCCCGGCCAGCAGCAGCTGTCAGTGGTGTGACTCCCAGCGGCACAACAACAAGGAAGCGGTGGGAGACGTCTGATACTCAAGGCCTCCGCTCATTCATGAGTGGTTGTAGGGTGTTAAGAGCTGCAGTATCCCACAGTGACCTCAGGTACGTGTGTGTGTGTGTGTGTGTGTGTGTGTGTGTGTGTGTGTGTGTGTGTGTGTGTGTGTGAGTGTGTGTGCGTGCGTGCGTGCATACATATTTAGTGCAAGTAAAGATATGAGAGAAATATAAATTTAAAACATTTAAGAATAAAAAGGTTGGTTGTGGTGAAAAGTTGTGTTTGTATTCTACATGTACTGAAGATACAAGTACACACAAGCAAATAGATTTTTCCGTTCTGTAGGAAACCACCTTCACATATACTCACACACACAACTATCTACTTGTGTACATTCTCACATACACCCATAGATAATGTGCACACCGTTTTTATCTGAGGTCAATGTCCAACTGCTGGTGTTTTTTGCATGTTTGGCCATGTTGTAACAATCAGCGCTGACATTCGGCTGCCTCCTGGTTTGCCATGCATGAACATTCTCCAGCGCTGAGAAGTTGAGACCTGAGAATAATTTAAGACCTGAGATCTTCACTGTGTTGTTGAGGCCTGTAGAGCATATTTGTGTTATGATGCCCAGATAGATAGAAGTGCTTCAGGGTTAACAAGGATTTGCACGAAGACAGAAGAGGTCATAACAAGTCATATCTGACACCGTTTCCTTTATTTATCCCCATTGAAGTCAACAGTTCTTGATTGGTATTGGCCAATTAATCGTTGTGCAAACTATCCTCATAGTATCATATTTATAATCCACTAGTATTCATATCCTTTACTTAAGTAAAAGTAGCAAAACCACACCGTGAAATTACTCCATTACTAGTAAAAGCCCCAAAAAGTACAAAAGCATCATCAGCAAAATGCACTTTAAGTATCAAAGGTAAAAGTACTCAAACCGATATGTTATCATATATATTACATTGTTAGTACTGATGCATTAGCAGCATGCAGTTATCTCAGCGTTGTACTTAAATACAGTACTTGAGTAAGTTACTTGCTCAGATGGGAGTATCACACACACACACACACACATGTATGCAATGAGAGCCACTTTTCTGCAGGTCTGCATCTCAGATATGTGCAAAAGAAAGACATCGCCACGTCTGGTACCAGCTTTCACCCAGACTTCCTGCGGCGCTGGTGATGAATTATGATTTGATATAAGCTGCAGCAGATCAACTGTTCGTTTTGGTCTACATGGGAAAGTTTTCTGTGACCCAGTTTAGGCCTCAGCGACGAGTCGGGGCTCTGGGAAGAGGACTGCTACCATTCCTCGCATGCCTCTGACCCTCGCTGGCTCACAAAGTTGTCAACGCTGCCAAAGCAGCTCTGGCCTCTCGGATATCAGCAGCACCTGCAGCAGCCCTTATTGCTTTGTGTTACATTTCTTTCCCTCCAGATCCCATCCTTGAATGACAACTGCATGGGAATGATATTGTTATTATGTTTATCAGCAGAGATTTCTGCCTTTCATGCCCAGCCAGTCTTCTCAGGAACTCTTAATTAAATAGTGTTTCAGGTGCTCTGGTAGCTCGCGTCCTCTCTCTGCACCAACGCCTCTTAAAAAAGCAGCAGCCTGCCGGTGGATCGCTCACTACGAACTAAATACCAAATATTGTTCTTTTAAGTGTCCAACAATAAGAGAAATGGGTCAGAATGAATCCGGGGACCCTGAAGTATTTTTTATTTGATGGAAGAAGAGTGTGGCACACAAGCTGTTTAGCTCAATCTAAACTTTATTAAGGTCCAATAAGGAGCTGGAACAGCTGTCACTTTATTAGGCACACGTGTAACAACAGCTCCCATCATAAAGTTGACTTTTATCATGCTTACAATATTCAGTTTTTGTTGACACCGCCATGAAAGTGTTAATTAAATTATGTTTTTAGCATTGAGTTCATAATTAGCATTATGTTTTTTTTTTTAAATATTATTCTGCCCCACCTCGTGTGTAAAAAGAGAGGACAAAAAAATAGAAACACCTCTAAATCTATTGTTGTGTTTAACTATTAGCTCAGTAATAAACATAAGTCAATGTGCACCGACAACGGTGACAAAAGTGAACATTTTGAGCTTCGTTCCATCTTCAGGAAGTGAAAAGCTGCTCGCCTGGTTGAGGTCAGGTGACTCTGCCACATTGAAGAACGTTCCATCCCTCTGCCATCAGAAGCTCTCGGGTTGTTTTAGGTCGTTGTCCATCTGCACTGTGAGGCTCATCCAATCAGTTCGGTATCATTAGTCTTAATCTGAGCAGATAGTTTAACTCTAAACACCTCAGAACTCACCCTGCTGCTTCTATCAGCTGTGACATCATCAGTGAACACCAGTGACCTGCTCCAAACAGGCCCATCCAAAGCACTGCTCCATGGTAACAGATGATGGTGATGCTTCGGACCTTTCCTTCTCCACACGTTTCTCTTCTCATCATTCTGGTACAAGTTCATCTTGGTTTCATCTGTCCAGAGAGTCTGGTTCTGAAGCGGGTCGGTCTGGTTCAGATGTGTTCTGTTGAAGTGTCATGAGGCCTTCCTGTTCTCCAGTGGTACCAGAGGTGTTCACCTTGTTGTGAAACGTTCTGTGTTTAGATTGATGAAGGCGTCTCTTGATGGACCGTCTTCCTCCTCCAGAGTGTTCTTGACTTCAGTAGATGTTGTGAAGGCTTCTCTTCACCACGGTGCACCAATGTGTTTAACATAACAATGTTCTCCTTCACTTGCACTGACACCTTTGTGGTCCGCATGCTGAGAGTTCCAACTACCAACAATAACATTATAATGTTACAATATAACATTGTGAATCCTATTGTTGGCGTCATTTGTCATGAAATAGTGACGGAACAGAACATCTGGACATGAAACCGTTTGTCAGACAATCGTCCAATTACTGTTGAGCCTGTGAACATGTGGTGACGGTGTAGAAGCGGCTGTAGTTCCTAAACGGTCATTGTGATTTCTTTTGTTGTAGACGTTGAATTAAAGCTGAACTTCTACACTTCAACCACACGTTGACTGACTAGTTGTAAAACATTGATGTGTTGATCTCATGTTAGGTGAGTCTTGAGACTAATCACTTGAAAGTGAAAAGACATGCATGCCATGTGGTGATGTGGTACGCCTGTGTTACCTCTCTCTCTTTGTTCCCTCCCTCTCACCTCTCATTCCTGCCTGTTTGTCTCCAGTCTATTCGTCTCTCCTTCTGTCTCTCTCTCTCTTGGATCATCCTCCTTTCACTCTTTCACACACAGCCGTGGACAAGACAACAATGTTAAATATCCCAAGGTCAAGCTAGAGTACAAGAAGATAAAAACCCAGGTTCCCAGGCCCTGACAAACAATAGCTAGTAGAGCATCCCTGTCTGGTCACTCCTATCTCCTGCTCCAACCAGAAGCACAGAACCAGCCGCAGCCTTAGACTGACGCAAGTGTGGCTCCGAAAGCAGTTGATCTATAGATCGACCGTCCAGCTCGTGCACCATGTCCTCTACCTTTGTTTTCGTGACGATGCTTCTGGGCTCTTCAGCGGCGATTGCATTTGTCTTGCAGCCATCCCAGGAAGAACCTGCAGCCGCTGCTAACTCTCCTGTTTCCCATCACAGGTCGGTATCAAACTTTGTTCACCGATCTTCTGCTTTTGTTAGCGGTGACCCGTCTTCGTATGCGGGGGGAATGTCGAAAATCGTTTTTCCTCAAAAGCGTGCAAAGAATTATGAAACATGGCCGAGAGGTTGTTATATTTTAAGATAGTCTCAGCACACATCACGGGATGTATTCATGCTTCGGCCTTCATTAGCATGAATTACAGGGATATTCTAGGTTCTGGGTAGGATTCAAAGTCACTGTGACCATTTGGTTTTCTAAGAATGTTGTGCAGAGATGTAGCACACTGTGCTGTTTAAGTGTCAGCAGTGTAATCAATTACTCTTCAACACAACATGTGTCTCTCTTGGCTGAGCTAAACGCCTGTAAAGTGCTTTCACAGTTCATTGAGGGCATTGAGAGAGCATGTCCGGCATGAGCAGCTACTACAAAAAGCACTTTTCCGGATTGGATTGGAGAGTTATCAATCTTTTTGTAAAATATCCAGGATTTTATTTTGTGTGTTTCCGTACAGTATTTTTGTACTAGTATGCATAATGTAAATAACCTGAGATGATATGACGTTCAGGTGCCAGGGCGGGTCATTGCAGTCCATCAGGAAGGGTCTCCTCGGGGCTCTCAACTTGCAGGCTGAGCCCCAGCTGCCTGCTGGTGGGCTGGATGGTGTCAGAGAGCAGTGGAGGACCGCCTTCAGCACCATCGCTCACAGAGCCAAGGACACAGCAAGTAAGTGGAACCCAAAATTCAAAGAAACTCCTGTAGAGACTTCTTTCCAGTCTGTTTAATTCTTAGTGGCCTTTTCTCAGAGTCACATCCAGCTAAAAAAGTGTCTTTTTTTTTTCCATGTCCATCCAGTTCCAGCCGCCTCTGGCAACTCTGTGTCACCTCATGTTGGAAACGATACGAGCCTGAAGTGCTGTTCCACGGCCTCTGAGATCTTCATGAAAGGTATGCGCAACAATGTGTGAGCATGCATAAATGTTGACGTGAAGAAACACGGTGATGAACCGTAATATCTATTCCTTGTGTTAGATCTGGGATGGGACAACTGGGTCATCCATCCTGCCAGCCTTACCATCGTTCAGTGTGCGCTCTGCAACCCCGAAGTAAGCAGCATGCCATGCCCATCGCCCCAAGCCACTGCCCAGGATGCTGACTCACAGGTATACTTCTCTGATTGTCTGCAAACCCCAACACGCTTCTGTTCTACTCATTCACACTTACATACGTCGACGCTTGTGTTGTTCTTTCCTCCTCCTCCTCCAACTGAAGTACAGTAGTTGAGTCTATGCACTCACTGTCCACCGCTGTGCCTGAGCTCCAGCGTCTTGGAGCTATAAATAGCACATAGTTCTACCGTGTGTGTGTGTGTGTGTGTTTGGGAGGTGAAACCGCTGCCAACAGATTACTTTGTTTTCTCCTTCTGCCAAAACAAATGTGCCAAACACAAGCTAAGACACCCATCAGAGACGAATGCACACACAGTGTGTGTGTGTGTGTGTGTGTGTGTGTGTGTGTGTGTGTGAGAGTGTGTGTGTGTATGTGTGTGTGTGTGTGTGTGTGTGTGTGAGAGTGTGTGTGTGTGTGTGTGTGTGCGCGAGCGAGTTCTAGCATAACTCATTTGAAAGGCCACTTTTTTTGGACTTTTTGTTTATCTCATTGACATTGGATACAATTATTTCTGTTATTAATCCACACTTTTTCTTACATAACTGTGTGTGTCACAGTAATGAACTTCCACTAATGTGTCAACTCTTTCTATATCAGTATGAATGCATGTTACACTAGAAGAAAACAATAAATGCATTCCAGTCATTCTTTTGTTCACACTGTACTACACCACGCGTTACTCCTCCTCTCTCTCCTTGCTCCTCTTCAGGTGCCATGCTGTGTGCCCGTCTCCCAGGAAACGGTGCCCGTCCTCTACGTGGATGAATCCAGCACCCTCGTCATCTCCTCCGTGCAGCTGACCCGCAGCTGCGGTTGTGATCCGGGCGACCTCCAGCCGCCCAGCGGAGAGTAAAGTTTGTTTTATAGTCCCGAGTATGTGAGCCACCTGGCGAACAAGCTAAACACATGAAATACAGAATATGTGGATAATACATCCCATGTAGGCCTATCTTCTCTCGCTATACTTATCTCAGACCCTTGTGTATTCAACACGGAGCGTGGGAACCAAAGCAAAGTCCTTCTAAGAACTCGGTTTTGCATTCCTGTTTCTCCATTCTAACCAGAATGTGGCAGCACAGACCTGTTCAGCCAGCCGGACATAAAACTGATCACTCATAAAGTTAGTGGTTTGACTGACGATGCTATCTAAATGACACGTTATTCCTCTAAAAGTTCAATCTACATTTGCATGCTATTATGTTTAATTAACAGTGGACCAACAATTGGATTTCGATGGGTCGTTTACATGCATTTCTGTAGATAAAGAGTATTAAGATAAAGTGTTTCTCTTGCACCAAGAGCTGTAAGTGGAGTGCGTCTGACATCCATGTAGTAAGTGCTAGTTTATCTTTAAATAAAGCTCATGAGTACAGAGCGCTATTTAAAGCTTAAACTGTTACTGAGTGTTCCCTTTCAAAAATGTGAGACTGTGCAGAGCCAGACCCTCGCACAGGCCGGATGTCTCCTCTTTCATCTGTGAAACAACTATTTCCTCTTATGGGCAAGACGTCAATTCAATCCCAAAAGGGAAACTGAGTTCAAATAAAAAAAAAAAAAAATAGTTTTCCATAATGTGTAAATTAGGTTTGTGCTTCCCGTGACAAACATTTTTTTGCAGGCAGAGTAATAGGAGAAGGTTGTGTTATCCAGCTAAACTCAGTGCACCTAAAACTCTGTATCAATCAACAACATCTGTGCTGTGCTTTTCCACCAGCAGCCATTGGCTCTATTCACATGTTTCAAATGGTGGAAGAGATGAAAGCGACAATGCTGCCCTGCAAACCTCACGAAGCTGTAACTGTAAAAAATAAATACTAAATACAAAGTCAGAATACTTTTTTCTTGACATACTTAAAATATGACATTTTGTGTGTTGCTGTGATGTGTTACTTTGGCCAGAAAAGTAATTTAATTGAAGATCAAAGCCTGGTTGACGATATACAATATAACATTTTATTTACATAATATGTGCTTTTATGTGCATTTGTAGCAGCAGAGTTCTTATGTGTTATTCATCATAGGTCTCTTTGACCACTTCTCATAATTAGTTTGTCATTTTGTTATATGACCTGAGTTACCTCACCATTCACTTTTTCTAGATTTTTTTTCACAAATACACGACTACTTAGAGTGACTCAATCGACACATTACATGTGTTATTGTGCTTATGACGTTGCTAATCTTTTGTATCAATTTCCTGATTTCTTGTTCACACATTATTTGAATAAAGATGATTCAAATCAACGGTTTGTTTCGCTGTCGGTTGTTTTTCCTTCCTTTATAACGCGCCGTGATTCTTGAAAGCCGTTTCTTACGCCGGCCTTTCAGGATTTCCTGCCTGCCAGACTTGTCTAGTTTAGAGGGAGGAAAAGAGCAGAGGAAGAAATGTTGGCACTGTGCTCCAGGAAATTGGATGCCAGTCAGGGGAAGAGCAACATATTGCGCACTTCTGAGCAGACTTCACCGTTTTCAGTGGCTGTGCATGTGTTTGTTTTCAGGGCTGTTGTAAATCTCTTCGCCGCTGCAGTGGAACCTTAACTTATGATTGTCAAGTTGTGTGAGCAAGATATTGATCCTGGACTACAGTTAAGCAGCTACTCCACAAGAGGACGGCAAGATCTGGGCCAATAGCTCAACATTGCCAGCGATTTGATGTTTTACTGACGCTGGACAGAATGTCAAGATATTTCCATGTGTGGGTGTCTTTTGGAATACTGTACCCCGTTCTGCTGGCTGTAGGGGCGGTCGAATGTTCAAGGGAGGAAACGTTGCTCACACCGATGTCTGACAAGGTGTCGGCGGTACAGCTAACGAACTGTTTGATGGAGTGCACTGGGATGACTTACATCAAGAAATTGCAACTTCAGGACAATCATAATATAAGGCTTCAAGACTCTACGGAAGGTAAGGAGCCTTTTCAGCTCTAGGATGGTTCACCCTTTGTTAAGAAATGAAATACTGAATGTTAAGAAGTTACCAGAGACCGTCTTATGTCCTCCAGTACTGTTTCATGTTGCACATAAAATCTGCTGTGTGTAGGCCTTCATGAAATGATTTATCTTCCAAGGAGACCTCGGGGTATACTGTTGGTCTACGGAGATCAAGTGCACCATTGGGGAGAGGTTTCGGCTTGCCTACGTGGTGTTGCCTGTGGATGTAACCGCAGTTGGACATGAGCAGCTAGAGGTCAAAGCCGCTGTCCCCACCGCCGCCGCGCTGCTCGCACACGACAGCCCCACCACGGTGGCAGACAGCTGTGGCCTCAGATACGACGTCACACCGCACTTCAGCACAGAGAGGGCGGGGACGTCGTTCTGCATACGGGTGGTCGCCCTGGACGACGTCCTCGGGGACAGTGTTCTTAGATGTCCTCCCTTCCTGGTCACCTTCTGGCAGAGAAAACCGGATCAGTCCAACCTGGAAGGCCAGTAAAAGCTCAGCGATGGAAGAAGTACTCGGATCTGTTACCGAAGTAAAAGTACTAATCCCATCGCGAACGAATACTCGGATACAAGTAAAAGTCCCGCATGTTCCGTAAGTCAAATAATCAGGAACATATTAAAGGCAGGGTGGGTAAAGTAGCAAGAGTTAGAAAGTGAATGTAGCTTTCAGCACTCACTCCCTTCAGGCCTCCACTCACCCAGAATGATCGATATGAATGTAAACAACAAACCAGGATATGGTTAGGATCTGATGAGGACGCAGGCTGAATATGTGCAGGAAGGTATCCAATCATAACATGATGAGAATTTCAACAAAATATAAAAAATGTTTTTGAAGATTATTACCAAGTTCTCAATGCAAAGATTATTATACATCATATAATTGTGTTATAATTACTCGTTCGTTAATGTGTAAGCAGCATTTTACTGTTGAATTTGTTTGATTTTTAACAATTTTATATAAGACTGACACTATTTTTCTTAATTAATCGATTGATTGTTTGGATTTTTAAAACAGGAAATTGTGAGAAACGCTGTCCTCACCTTCAACAGTCCAAACGTTAACGTTATTAAAGTTACTCAAAGGGACGCAGCGTCGTCACGTTTACTCATGAAAAGTGACTCAAACCATGAAGGTTGTTGCCGATTGATCAGTTTGGATCTGTACCAAAGCATTTTAATAAATCTGCAAATGTTTCTCATTCAAAAAAAAATCTTAATTTCTAAAGTAACAAGTAACTATAGCTCAAAAGTACAAAATGGAAATACTCAAGTAAAGTAGAAGTACCTCAAATACTGTATGTGCCTAAGTGCAGTAGTTGCAGTAAATGTATTTAGTAGACATTCCATTGTATAATCCCCAGGCATCACTGACATCAGTACTTTGCTTGTGATAGGTTGTTGCCATACTTAAAACCTCATCTGTATGAGTGAGTCTCGCTGGTATTATAACCATTTTTTTTATACATGTAATATGTAATACTTGCAGCTGTCGTTTAGAGTTGACCTTTCTTTTTTTAGAATCAGAATAAATGATCCGTCTTCATCTTTGATTTATGTGACTTTAAACATTTTGTTTCTTGTTTTACTTGTGAAGGTATATGACGACATTGGATCATATATGTTCATTAATTAAGCTTCGTTAAGCACTAAGAGATTATTGGCCAAGTATTTGTGCACAAATGAGGAATTTAACTTTTGTTTTTTGTTGGTTTTTTTTTTTGCGTCTCTCTCAATGTGCACAGAAATAGAGATAACAGCTATAGTAGGGACCGGTTAGACAAGCATCACGAATAGACATGTACACAACTAATAGATGTAAATATTATTAATATTCAAAAATATAACAAGCACCAATGACCAATAATAAAATAAGAAATAAAATGTCTATATACAAGTCGAGTGCTCAAGATGAAAACAATGCAAATAGTGCAAAGGAATAAATATTGAATGGATATATTGACTGCATGGTTATGTACAGTATGCACAGGAAAAGATGTCTATATGCTGCACGTTGTGTTGGATTTATACTGAAAGTGACAGATGATATGTAAATACTGAATACTGACAAATTGTGCATCTTAAACTGTAACATTACGATCTGCAACAGCAGCACTGGATATTTCATCGTTGGAGGATTATTGATGGCGTATGACTGACGCTGAGTGTTTCAGAGTGACGGCTGCTTCGGCACGACATCATCAGTGCTCTGCTGGTTTCAAAGACAACCAGAGTGACGCAACCAGTTCTCTGTTAAATGAAGGCTGTAAATATGAGATGTCAACGGCTGTGTGTGTGTGTTAATGACATTATTAAAAACATATTTTTTTTCTCTTTTTCATGTTTATTGTGCTTGTGTTTTCGACTATTGAGAAACATTCAGTGATGTTATAGCGACCTCGAGTAGAACAGCAACCGACTACTGCAAACCCAACTCCTGTTACCAGTAATAGAAAACACAACAAGTATACACTTACAGTATATAGTACACAAATTAGTTTGGACTAATTATGCTGGGGTTTTTGGAGAAATACTACTATATTTGGAATATTACTAATACTATATGGGCGGTGTGCATGTTTGTCTCTGTACAGACTGTGTATTTGTCAAAGATCACCTGCTCTTGCTCTCGGCTGCACGTCGGTTGTCTGATCTACTCACAAGAAACAATGCAGTGCCCCCCGCTGGCTGTCACCTAAACTAACAAAAGCGTCAGACTGCAGTCCTGCACACCTTCCAGCCTCTGGATGGCAGGCTAACCACAGAGCGCCGTTGTGTGTTCCTGCGCCTGCTGAAACATCTACTAAAATCTTTGTGTTCTTCAACATCTGAGACACTTAACACAACCAAAAGGCTGTTCCTCAATCAGTTCCTAAATGTAATCCAATGCAAATAGTTTTGAGGAAGTCACCAAAGGAATGCTCCTCTCAATGCTCTGTTAGCATTGGATGGTTATGTTGTTTCATATTCTGCATGTCAGGATCTAAAAGTCTGATGGTCAGCTCGCTCAGCAGTCCCTTAGCCTCCAGTTAGGTCTAAATGAAGTACGATGATGTTGGTGTGCTCTGCAGGCAGACAGCCAGTAGCATAACATAACTACCCCGGGTGAGTATCCAGTAACAGAGCTTTCTGCACAGCCTGTACTTCAGGCCTGCATTAAATCACACACGTGCCGGCGTCCATGCTCCAGGAGCAGCAGGCGGCAGGCTGCTTGATTCTTTCTGTGACCCACTTCCTGAGCATGTTCATCTTACATATGTGTTAAATCATTTGTGTGTCTGTGTTTGTGTACGCTCTAAAAACCTACCGGACAAATACAACCAGTGCCAGTTTTGGGCTCTGTGTCATCAAATCTGAACTCACGCACCAAAACTAGCACCAAGGTGACATAGTGAGTCAGACCTTATGACCTGCTTCACTATTTCTGGGCAGGAGAGTGAACCCTTGCTGGCTCCAGAGGTCCTTCTTCTTAATAACTGTAAACAAGGGAAGGACCAATCATTCAAAAACACTTTCTTTATTTCCAAAATAAATCATTGTATTGTGAGCACTTGATCTTATTTGTGTTTGGCCAATTCTTAAATGTAAAAGTGCTTTGTGCTGTATCCACAATCACACTATTAGTACATATTAGTTATTTTAGTCACATGCTGCATCGTAATGTTACCATCAGGTAGGAATTAAGAACAAAGCAGCTATTTCCATTATGGTTTAATAGCTTTTTAATGATGTCGGCGGTCTATTGACAGTATGTGTGACAGCCTGTCTGAACCATGATTAAAATACTATATACTATACATCTCATCTCTGCTATTCTAATGCATGAAACACATTGTTTTTATTCATGAATTCCCAGCTTTTATTGTATTCTGTATATATAGCTTTATCTCATTCATTTCTTTATCTGTCGACTTGGAATAAAGATCATTTGAAAACATGGGCTTTATAAACTTTAAACAGCAGTTCTGTTGTTCAAACTCACCATGACAGGTGACCGTACCATGTCTGACGCAGGGGTCGCGGTGTAAAGTTTGGGCAAACTGTCGCGGAGAGGAAGAAGCAGCGCGTAAAACAGCTGTTAATGGACTCACGTGTTGTGTTCACTTTGTGTTCACTCCTATAACAACAACACCGCTGCTGTAGAGATACGTTCTGACCAGCTAGTGCTGCAGTGAGTGTATAAAACTGAGAGCGAGGTCCCCGGATGACTGAATAGAGTAGAACAATCCAGGAGAGCCAGAGAGAGAGAGAGAGAGAGAGAGAGAGAGAGAGAGAGAGAGAGAGAGAGAGCGAGAGAGAGAGAGAGAGCGAGAGAGAGAGAGAGCGAGAGAGAGAGAGAGAGCGAGAGAGAGAGAACAACCCAAACACGGACGGGTTAGCAGACAACTATCAAACAACGACGGCCTGACAGCCATTTAATCCACTATCTACTCCGCGGGTTGAGCAACAAAATGTGACCGAGTGAGAAGAACCCCTCGCGGAGGACTGACACACACACGCGCATGACAACTTCGGCTGCTGCTGCTGCTGCGAGCGGCGCACCATGGCGTATCAGTCGAGGTAGGCAGAACAACACCCGCAGCTAGCTGCTAGCAGCTGGGGCGCTAGCTCCACAGCCTGGACCCGGGGGGGTCGAGACTAGACTAGACTAGACTAGACTAGACTAGACTACCGACAACTAGCTCCACACGGTCACTTTCCACAAGTTAAAGTTTTAATGTGGAACTCCGTGGAAGTGGCAGAAAGGAAGGCGGTCAGTCATCCACGTCCAGACTGACAGTGCGGAGGTTTATTTTGTGTTTTTAGCTTTTGAGAAGCAGCTCGAGGGAGAGGAGAGGAGAGGAGAGGAGAGGTGAGGTGAGGTGGAACCAGCTGGAAGAACCTGGTGTGATTTCACCACCAGCTGGTTTAAAGGGACTGCTGCTGAGGTTCTACGTCGTTCTGTGCGAGGGGAACGTTTGAGCGACATGTGCACGCGATGAAGACGTGCGCGTCTGCAAAGCCTCCTCGTCCGTCGTGTTTTTTTGGACTAACTTTGGATTTTGGGTAATAAGTTGGGACAACAATAGAACACCGGGCTGAGTCTGTACTGATGCACGTTTACTGTGTAATCATCCTAAAAATATAGACGAGGAACCAGAGGTCAGCCTGTAACGTGATGATCTGAGCCCAGGATATATATAGCTATATATACACACATATGTATATATAAAACGTTAAACTTTTAGGCACAATGAAGCTCAACGTTTACTTATGTGATAATGTCCTGCAGGCTGTTAAAGTAAAGTCAGCTTCAGATTCATTGAATCTGCTTGAGAGGCAGGAAAGTAGATCTTTTGCAGACTAATTCAAAAGTGAGTTAAAGTTTTAAAGGCAGATAAATGTAGAAGATAACTTCAGATTGTTGCTTTGGAGAGCAGAGTGACATGCAGATTTAGTATCTGCTTTTAAGCCATGACTATCTGGTGTTACCAGTATTTATACCAATATATATATATATATATATATATATATATATATATATATATATATATATATATATATATATATATATATGATGGAACACATTTCCTTCCATGAAAACTGAAAATGTGAAATATGCACCGGCAGCAATGTTGTGCAAAAAAAACAAAGGGTTGTGTTGCTTTGTTCAGAGATGTGTCATCAGTTTTTGGGAAGCAGAGCATCGTCACCACGGCTCATGAATGAAGCGCTCCGTGGTTCTGGATCGGTGCTCGGTGTCGACCCACATGTTGGATGGACCGGAGCAAAGAGAAGTCCGTCACGTGTTTTGTAAAGAGGCGGTCTTCAAGTCGCTTCAAAGAGAGAAATCAAAATCCTCACGTCTTTAGAAGCTTCAAGCTGAGAAAGCTCATTATGTTGATAATGATCGGTATATTTCACAAACGTGTTCCTCCTACCTGTCATGTGATTTATCTCTCTGGATTGTTTCTGGTGTGAGCTGCCTGTAGTCTGAGATCTCGAGGCGTCGGCCTCAACGTCTCAAACCGACGTCTCTCACCAGACATCAGGACCCGGTCTTTGTGAGACTTGCAGAGGGTCGGTTCCTATTTTGGGGTCACTCTTCACATGTTGTGCTTTTGCTAACTTGTTGTTCCACTGAAGGAGTCTGTGTGTAACACATTGTCCTACTTTTGATACTTTGTCTCCAAAGGTTTACAGAAGCTTCTCTGCTGCTCTGGTTTGTCCGTTTCAGTATCGACGCTGCTTGTGGACAGCTTGTCTTCTCCAGCGCAGCTTCCTGGCGTTTTGTCGTCTATGATTGGTGACTCCGTCCGCTTAAAGCTCTCCGTTCTCTCTGCAGGAAGGCTCTCCACACGGAGGACACAGCAACCTGTCCTACAGACGGGACCGTTGTCCACCAAAGTGCCAAAATAGTTGATATCGGTCCAAACGGGTCAATGCTAAGCTGGCCTGTTAAATGTTTGTGAGAACTTATTAAATGATCAGAGGTTGACCCGATAATAAGAATACAACAGTTATAATACTAGACAGCCCCATCAATAACTCCCTGTTTCTAAATACTTCTGTACGTTGTGTGTGTGTGTGTGTGTGTGTGTGTGTGTGTGTGTGTGTGTGTGTGTGTGTGTGTGTGTGTGTGTGTGTGTGTGTGTGTGTGTGTGTGTACGATCAACAACATGTCCGTTTCCTTGTTTGTTCAGAAGCCCAGTGTGTAATCTAATACACGCACAGCGTGCCGCTTCACCCCTGGGTGGTGCTGTGGCTGGGCAGTAACAGGCGGGTCCTTTTGGCCCGTCTCTCTGCTCTGTTAATGAGTAAAGTGCTCATCTGTTTGGCTTCGTCCCAAATCTGCGCCGCTCCACTTGTTGCCATGGGAGCGTCCCATTGGGCTCGCTGTCAGTGAGCGCGATCAACACCCCGTATTCTGGGATGTAATGTGGATAAAGTGTTCAGTTCGCACTAGTTTTTTTAAACGGAGGGCCTGATCCCGTGGGGCCTGGGGCTGCTGTTCCACATCCACAGTGTAATTTGTAGTATAGCGAGGGAGCTATTTCTGTCGCCGGCGTCCTATCTGGACTGTTAACATCCATATGAAGTCTGCATGTAATCTTCAGGGGCTTGAGAGAACAGATGTGAACGTTGTGGTGAATCCTCAAGGCGTCTGTGAGTCTAATTGCACTTTTCTGGTTGATCAGATGGGCACCGTCTTCTCCCACCAGGCCCTGCTGCTCCACCCCCCCTGGGTACAGAGACCTGAGATAAGATGCCTTAAATGTGCACTCTCTAGATGTTCCGGTGTCCTCAGCCCAAACTGCTGCTATCATTGACATTCATTGTTTATTAGTATATAAATCTAACGCGTGTATGTATATATATATATATAGAACACAGAGCAGGCTGTAGTGTCACCAGCTTTAATATTTAATGCACCTACTACACCCTCTAACAGGGTAACTAGTCCGATGTAGTGCTGCTGGTCGAATGATGTGCTTGGAAACGCTGACTTACCGATCCGCCCTTTCTTTGTGATGTTCTGTACAGTGCAGAAAGGAACCTTCTCCGCCTCCGTGCATGGAAACAGAGGAACCAAGAAACAAGCCAAGCCAAAGAAGCCAACTCTGAGAATGTGCCACTCTTTGGGGTACCGTACAAGGTAAAGGCCTCGCATCAGGAGTTAAAACGCTCCAGTGAGAAATTAATAAAAAAAAGAATGTTTCATAAAATGAAGGCTCCTCCTCTTCTTTTTGCAGACGAACAAAGGGGACGAGCTTTCCAACCGAATCCAGAGGATGCTCGGCAGTTACGAGGATGTGAATAATCCATATCCCTTTGCTATTGAGGCTCTACCCATTCCTGCTTGTTTAACCTTCTCACAGTCAGACCAGGGTCTGCCCAACCCTGATAAACCCACCAAGCCTCCATTCCACAATCAAATCCATTACATGTCCTCCCAAAGTCAGAAGTCCCCATCTAGCGGTTACTCCTCTCAGCCCGCGAGGACGTCCGCCGCCTCTCCGTCTCCTAACCGCCGCGGACGTTCATCCACTCTCTCAAGTGCTCCTCTGAACCACAGTCAGCTCAGCCTCTCGGCACACCAGCAGCAGCAGCAGAGGAGGAGCGAGGCCCACTCGCTCCACTCGGCCCTTTCCCACGAAATGTCTTCTCAGTCTCCCGACGCTGACCCGCCACCCTTCCCACATTCCAGCGACCAAGATAACGAGGACACTAAAGACACGGATGCGTCCGCCTTTAACCTGAAGCAGTCCCCCTGCGACGCGTCTCTGCTCCAAGCCAACAAAAGTAACGCGCTACCTTCCCAGACCTTCCCCCCCCTGCTGTCGTCGAAGCAGCCCAGCGCGGTCATGACCCAGAAGCCGACGGCGTACGTTCGGCCCATGGACGGTCAGGACCAGGTGGTCAGCGAGTCGCCGGAGCTGAAGTCTTCGCCGGAGCCATATGTAGCTATACCGGAGCTAATCGACAAGTCTGATCCGGGCAAAACCAAGATACTGCCACCATTTCTGGAGGTGAGTCTGTTGCATATGTGTATTTGATTTATGTACGGATCAAACAAACAAGATATGCTGTGTTAAATAGTGAGCTTTACAGGTGCTGCTAGGTGGATTCACCACTAGACGGTCCAACATTTTGGGAAACACACTTATTTGCTGGAACACTAGAGCACTGTTCAAGTTTAAATGTGGGCTCTAAAGGACAGTATGGTGTAGATACTGTAGTTTGAAAAACAATGAGTATATTCTGCCCTTCAGATGTCCATTTCTTGAGACGGGGGGGGAAGGAGGTGATAGGACAACGGAAGTCCTGCTTATTAATTCCCAGCACTATTGTTTGGGCTGTGAATTTATCGTGGAGCTAGAGGACGGTGTGTTCTCTGAAAGCTCTCTGTCGTTTTGACCCGACTGTTCAGGTGTTTCAAAAGGTCTTGGACTTGCTTTGTTTGGGAGGATTTGGCTGAACTCCAGTTCAACTCTATTCATAAACACACACACACACACACACACACACACACACACACACACACACTCTTGCACCTGCAGCATGCAACACCTTGCCCTCCTGCAGCAGTGATGAACATGCTGCTCTTATCACTGCTGGGAATAATCCAGTGCACGATTTCTAGGCAGCTACTTATTCCCCAACACTCCTGAATTCAGTTCCACGTCTGCAATAATAAGCCACGCGTGAGACATGTCTGGATCTACGATACAACCCGTTTGAGACATGAAGAAGACATGCAGTTACAGTGTGTTGTTTCCTAACATGGGTCAATACGAAGGGGTCCCGGGTCAGAGGGCAAAGGCTGTTCATCAGGCGTCTACATTACAGTCGGACCGGAGTGACAAAAGTAAACGTGTTTAGTGAGTAGTGACCCTCCAGCCCCCCTTGTGATGGTCCTGAAGTGCTAGAGAAAACACAACATTAGAGAAAACACAATGCCATTTAAAATAAACTCACTACTTCAGAACCCTCATTCCAGAAGTTGGACGTGTTTTGGGAAATGTTTGCACGTTGGAGACGATGATCTGCACTATTAGTTCTAATACTGCTCAGCAGCATGCAGTCCTGAGCATGTAGTGTCATGTCGTACCGTGTGTGTGTGTGTGTGTGTGTGTGTGTGTGTGTGTGTGTGTGTGTGTGTGTGTGAGTGACCTCAGCTGCCTCTGATAACTTCACCTCTGGGCTCAGCAGCAGAACAATAAATGAGCTTTGTCACCAACTTGCATAACTGCTCTGGGGCCCGTTATCTCAAACGCCGTCCATCCAGGAGGAATGAGTGAACAGACTGAGAACAGTCACAGATGCAGCCTGTTCACCCGTTCATTCAACACGCACTCTTCTTCTGATGTTGAGGTCGCTCATCTAGCGATTCACTCTTTAGTTTAGTGGTGGTGTAGCATAGCACTGCATTATATTTATATTGATGTTTGTATTGTTTTGTTCTCCCCCCATAAAGCAGAATGTTCATTCATAGGGTGCAGATTTAAAATGCATCAAACAAACAATACATTTTTAATGCAACATTAAAGAAAATGACTAATAGTTTTGGTGTGGACAATGTGTGTCTATCTCAAAGCTCCATGCAAAAACCAATCTCAGTGCTTTGCATTTAGTGTCAGGGAGTCTATGCTGGACTCTGCTGCTCTCTGCCGCTCTATGCTGGACTCTGCTGCTCTCTATGCTGCTCTCTGTGGCTCTATGCTGCTCTCTGCTGGACTCTGCTGCTCTCTGCAGCTCTATGCT
>NW_027176285.1:16358276-16458276 GCF_023349555.1 Cebidichthys violaceus
TCGCCAAGAGATCAGCGCCGGTCGTCGAGCAGGACGGAGGGGGCAGGGATGCTTCTACTACACACAAACCCGCCAAAACCAGCACAAAGAGCATATCTCAAAATGTGAGATATGGAGGCCTGCTCTAGTTAGCATACATGTACATTATAATGTATTTATAATAATGTGTGATTTGTTGTCTTCTAGGTGGAGGTAGACAATGCAACTCTCCCCAGGAAGAAACAGAGGCTGGAACACAAGAATACCTCATCGAATCATGCTTCTGTCAAACTGGAGTAGGTCCCCTAAATCAGAGGACTCGCGTACTTTTTTTTTTTTTTTTTAACCAGGGATAACATCAACATTTTTAAAATGAAATTTTTTTTTTGGGGGAGAGTGTTTCAGATCTCAAAAGCTCTCCAAATGTTGTCACTTGCAGACGTTCCTGCAATTCAAAAGATGACAGAGAGCGAAAGAAGGCAAAGAAAACCCCCGTTCCTTTGCAGCAGCCTCTGACACCCAAAGACCCCGCTAAAGGCCCAAAGGTGCACAAACGCAGTTCTGGGGAAACCCGGGAGTCCAGTAAGGAGGCTGCAAAGAGCAAAGACCCGAGCACAAAGCACAAGAAGAGCAGTGGAACGCACACGGAACAGCCACGCTTTGAGAAGGTAACGGCATACGAGCGCCTAGCTTTACGTACGCGTGTCAGTGCGTTGCTTCTTTTCCTGAGACGAGCTTCGGCTTACTAATGAATTACTACATGAAAAGGTAAACTATTCAAATTGTAACCAAACGTCTGCACTGTGATCCCAGCAGAAGCCACCAAAGAGCAGCCTCGACGTCTCCTCGTCTTCACAGCCCACCAGGAAAGCTTTGAGCAACAGGCCCCTGTTCAGATTAGAGGAGAGGTAAAGTCCTATCTGTTCTAAAATACACTTTGTAATTTGTTATGTCCCCAAAACAACGCCGTCTGTGTCTGGATTTGTAGTGTGTCAAATGACACAACAGAGACAGACGCTGGTGGTGTTATAAATTGTTCTTCTAATGAATCGTTGTCTCACCTGTAGGCAGTATCCAGTGAAGCATTACATAAAGGAGGCCAAAAAACTGAAGCACAAAGCAGATGCAGAGGTAGGTTCTCCCTTTGTTTGCTTTTGGTTGATTTAGTAAAATGACTGCAGTAATGTATTTGTGCTCTCTCTCTGTAGTCCGATAAGCTCAGTAAAGCTTTCAGTTACTTGGATGCGGCCATGTACTTCGTTGAAAGTGGCATTGCCATGGAGAAAGATCCACACATTTCAATGTCTTCCTACACTATGTTTGCAGAGACAGTGGAACTGCTCAAGTACGAACCCACTTTTATCATCATTATCTGCACTAGTAGTTTTTTTTATTAGTTTGCATATTTGTAAGTGTGCAGGATAGGCTCTTCCATCCTGTCGTAGTCACAGACGTTGAATTTTGTTTTTTGTATCCAAGTTGAATTTCAAGCTGTAGCATGAACGTTTTGGCTCCTTAACTGAATTTGATTCATGCATTAGTTTTACCACCGCATTCTCCACTCTCACAGGTTTGTACTGAAACTTAAAAATTCAGTGGACGCCTCTGCTTCACCCTCAGAAAAGGACTTTTTATCTTTGTGGTAAGAGGTAGACCATACTTCATGTGCTGTGTCTCCACAAACCACAATGTCTCATGAGATTACACTACTGATTGGATTTCTCTCCTCTTAAGCTATGTCGATACAAATCATTGAAAGTCGTGTAAGAAATAGTTATGGTATATTATGTAGTAACATGTGAAAGTCATCGTATAGTATGCCGAAAAAAAGTCATTTGTCATTGTGTGTGTGTGTGTGTGTGTGTGTGTGTCACAGTATAGCATGTCGAAAAAAGTCATATTATAGCATGTCGAAAAAAAGTAATTTGTCATTATGAGGTTGTGTGTGTGTGTGTGTGTGTCATAGTATAGCATGTCGAAAAAAGTGAAAAACGGTCATAGTATAGAATGTTGAAAAAAGTGAAAAAGGTCATAGTATATCATGTCGAAAAAAGTGAAAAACGGTCATAGTATAGCATGTCGAAAAAAGTGAAAAACGGTCATAGTATAGCATGTCGAAAAAAGTGAAAAACGGTCATAGTATAGCATGTCGAAAAAAAGTGAAAAACGGTCATAGTATAGCATGTCGAAAATAGTGAAAAAACAGTCATAGTATAGCCTGTCGAAAACGGTCATAGTATAGCATGTCAAAAAAAGTGAAAATCGGTCATAGTATAGCACGTCGAAAAAAGTGAAAAACAGTCATAGTATAGCATGTCGAAAATAGTGAAAAAACAGTCATAGTATAGCACGTCGAAAAAAGTGAAAAACGGTCATGGTATAGCATTTCGAAAAAAGTGAAAATCCGTTATAGTATAGCGTGTCGAAAAAGTGAAAAACAGTCATAGTATAGCATGTCGAAAACAGTCATAGTATAGCATGTCGAAAAAGGTGAAAAAACAGTCATAGTATAGCACGTCAAAAAAAGTGAAAAACGGTCATAGTATAGCATGTCGAAAAAAGTGAAAATCGGTTATAGTATAGCATGTCGAAAAAGTGAAAAACAGCCATAGTATAGCATGTCGAAAACAGTCATAGTATAGCATGTCGAAAAAAGTGAAAATCGGTCATAGTATAGCATGTCGAAAACAGTGAAAAAACAGTCATAGTATAGCACGTCGAAAAAAGTGAAAAACTGTCATGGTATAGCATGTCGAAAAAAGTGAAAAACGGTCATGGTATAGCATGTCGAAAAAAGTGAAAATCCGTTATAGTATAGCGTGTCGAAAAAGTGAAAAACAATCATAGTATAGCATGTCGAAAACAGTCATAGTATAGCATGTCGAAAAAGGTGAAAAAACAGTCATAGTATAGCACGTCAAAAAAAGTGAAAAACGGTCATAGTATAGCATGTCGAAAAAAGTGAAAATCGGTTATAGTATAGCATGTCGAAAAAGTGAAAAACAGTCATAGTATAGCATGTCGAAAACAGTCATAGTATAGCATGTCGAAAAAAGTGAAAATCGGTCATAGTATAGCCTGTCGAAAACAGTGAAAAAACGGTCATAGTATAGCATGTCGAAAAAAGTGAAAAAACGGTCATAGTATAGCACGTCGAAAAAAGTGAAAAAACAGTCATAGTATAGCATGTCGAAAAAAGTGAAAAAACAGTCATAGTATAGCCTGTCGAAAACGGTCATAGTATAGCACGTCGAAAAAAGTGAAAAACGGTCATAGTATAGCATGTCGAAAATAGTGAAAAAACAGTCATAGTATAGCACGTCGAAAAAAGTGAAAAACGGTCATAGTATAGCACGTCGAAAAAAGTGAAAAACAGTCATAGTATAGCATGTCGAAAACAGTCATAGTATAGCATGTCGAAAAAAGTGAAAAAGTGAAAAACGGTCATAGTATAGCATGTCGAAAAAAGTGAAAAACAGTCATAGTATAGCATGTCGAAAACAGTGAAAATCGGTCATAGTATAGCATGTCGAAAAAAGTGAAAATCGGTCATAGTATAGCATGTCGAAAAAAGTGAAAATCGGTCATAGTATAGTATGTCGAAAAAGTGAAAAACAGTCATAGTATAGCATGTCGAAAAAGTGAAAATCGGTCATAGTATAGCATGTCGAAAAAAGTGAAAATCGGTCATAGTATAGCATGTCATAAACAGTCATCGTATAGCATGTCGAAAAAAGTGAAAAACGGTCATAGTATAGCACGTCGAAAAAGTGAAAAACAGTCATAGTATAGCACGTCGAAAAAAGTGAAAAACGGTCATAGTATAGCACGTCGAAAAAAGTGAAAAACGGTCATAGTATAGCATGTCAAAAAAAGTGAAAAACGGTCATAGTATAGCACGTCGAAAAAAGTGAAAAACAGTCATAGTATAGCATGTCGAAAACAGTGAAAATCGGTCATAGTATAGCATGTCGAAAAAAGTGAAAATCGGTCATAGTATTGCATGTCGAAAAAAGTGAAAATCGGTCATAGTATTGCATGTCGAAAAAAGTGAAAATCGGTCATAGTATAGTATGTCGAAAAAGTGAAAAACAGTCATAGTATAGTATGTCGAAAAAGTGAAAAACAGTCATAGTATAGCATGTCGAAAAAGTGAAAATCGGTCATAGTATAGCATGTCGAAAAAAGTGAAAATCGGTCATAGTATAGTATGTCGAAAAAGTGAAAAACAGTCATAGTATAGCATGTCGAAAAAGTGAAAATCGGTCATAGTATAGCACGTCGAAAACAGTGAAAATCGGTCATAGTATAGCATGTCGAAAAAAGTGAAAATCGGTCATAGTATAGCATGTCATAAACAGTCATCGTATAGCATGTCATAAACAGTCATAGTATAGCATGTCGAAAAAAGCAATAAAAAATGATAGTGTAGTTTGTAAAAAGAAAAATTCATAGTCTATTTGTCATAAAAAATGAAATAGTCTTAGTACTTTGTTTTTAAAGTCATAACAAACAGTCTGTTCTCTGTTTTGTCTGATGAATGATGCGCGTTATGAATAATTGAATAACATGTACTTGTGTGTTCAGTCTGAAGTGCCAGTCTCTGCTGCAGATGGCCATGTTTCGCCACAAACAAAAAACTGCACTCAAGTATTCAAAGACGCTCGCAGACCACTTCAGTGTAAGTATTCATGTACTGCCATCGCTCCCTACTGCCACTGTAGTTGTCATGCAGTTATTTAGGTCATTCATAAGTAACACATTTGATTTTAGTTGTAGTTTTTTATTAAACGTGGACCTCTTTCAGAACTCGACCGCTCCCGATCCATCCGTAGCAACATTAAAGTAAGTCGCTGCCGTTCCATTCGGTCACTGTCTGGTCACATGGCTCAGAGATGTCTTAGTTGTAAAAAGTCTTTGTCTCTTTTTAGCGTGACAGACACACCGTCCTACGTCCCCAACATGCCGTCTCCAGCCAACACGTCCACCAGCTCGGGTCCCGGCTCCAACCACAGTGTCGGCGGGTTGGCGGTGGACCCCGTCGGCGGCTCTGTGGTCATTCCCCAGGCCATCGGACGAGTGGCGTTCAGCTACGTCAGCATCACTACGTTGTTCCTGAGCGCTCATGACAACTGGGAGCAGGCGGAGGAGCTGGCGCAAAGAGGCAGCGGTACGCAATGGATGGAGAAGAGACGGTGTTATTGTATTAAGATGGATGAAGAGATAACGCTACATGAACATCTGTGATGTTTGTAGTGACACCGCCTCAAAAGACAGCTTAACATTATTAGATCAGGTGTCTCCCAGACTAGATAACGTGGAATTCTGATTAATGTTTGGACGTCTAATGCTTTAAACGTGTCTCTTGTGTTTCAGGAATGCTGAAGGAGCTGGACACACTTCTGGGCCCGTTGAGCCTGGCCTCCAGTATGAGCTCTATGGTCGGTTACACCAGACAGGGCGTCCACTGGCTGAGGCTGGACGGCCAGAAGGTGAAGTGACCGTCGACCTGCTGCCCTGCGGACCCTTCAGGCCGCCTAGCTGTACCTTTTTACTTCACCCTCAGTGTGTTGTGCTCCTGGACCGTCCCTTTTTAGGCTTGTGCCAGTTGTCTCTACTTCACATGAACTCATCTCATCGAAAACAAGAAGAAGAAGAAGAAGAAGACAGACAAAGAAGTCCTCCGGTGTGACGCGTGTTCTTGACGCCACACTGAACGTTGTACTTGTTATTTATTGTTTCCCCTCACGTCCACTTCGGTGTCTCTCACTTCCTCTCTTGCACTTTTATGAACATAGGTTTCAACCTGCTGTACTCTACATCTTCCTCGTGTTGTTCCTCAGTTATTGTGTTGGAATCACGTCTCTATATTCAGGAGTGACGCGCATGAAATATAACCAAAAGTGCCGTTCGGTGGCACTATAATGCTCCCCTGCCTTATCATGTGGTCATGTTGCTAGTTCTGACACACGTTTGATTTACCATCATAACGTTTGTTATAAGTGATAATACTCATCGTTCAAATGTGTCTTCAGTTGTATTTAATGTCTCTTAAAAGAGACATTAAATGTCCCTGTGCAGTCTGAACAATCGGTTTGATTTGGATTCAGGGATTTTGTATTTTTTAAGTTTATTTCTCCGACAAATCAGTGAGGAAGCATGATGTTGTTTCTTAAAACATCTGCTCTGTGACTCGGTCAAATCTTTGCTTTGCAGGAAGTAGAGAGGAGTCAAATATGGGGATATTGTTACAAAATAACTTTTAGTTTCTAAAAAGACAAAACGCTGGCTGTACTGTTCATTGGACGTTTGCCCTCCCAGAACTGAACACGCATAGGTTGAATTATGAATGTCATAACAAAGATCTGGACATGGTTAATGTGATGAGGAGGCAACGTTACACACTTGTGGTGATTTCAGGGGAGACTGGCCTGTGAGGTTCAGTCTTTGATGAATGATGAAATCATGGTGTGTCTGTAGAATCTGTGACATTTGAAGGCGTTACCGTTTCTCCGTGATCATCTTGACTCTCGTCTGTCGTAACGACTGATGATCGGAGATACCGGAGCGCTGAGGGACTCGAGTGTCTGATGTTGACGGTTGAAGCTCAGGGTCAGAAGTGATTCGTCTGTCGTCAGACCAAAGAAGATTAGATTTTAATTCTTGTCATCCTGTCCTCCATCTAATGAGTCATACACACGCATCAACGTTCAGTAGACCTCTTCACTACTTGCAGGAACATAAACGGGAGGGTGACCCTGACTCTCCTGGAGTGTAGCGCTGGATGTAGTCGTAGTTGCAGCGGGACCGGCCCAGTCGACCGATCTGAAACTACAGTCGTGTTCCCGTCGTTTAGTTTTTGCACCAGGAAGCTGCGGTCCTCAGTTCCCCACACTTTGGTTGAGGAGCATTGTGGGAGTAGACTAAAAGGCCAAACGAGAGCTTCCTGAAGAATGCACTTTTGAGTATTTGTAGTTGATTTCAGAGCTTTGCTGGACGCCGTGTTCCAGAGAGCGGCAGGACGGCGCTCGTCTGTTTCTCTCGTGTCTTTGATTTGAAGCAATAACGCACGAGTTTTGTTGGTTGTAGTTTTTTAGTGAGGCGTTGATGTAGTTATTACAGTTTCTCAAAAAGATACTCAGTATGAAATAATGATGTGGGGAAAAGCAGCTTTAGATTAGCTTGTTGAAATGAGAAGCATTGGGTGTGAAATGTGTCACTTGTTAATTCAGTCTGTGTGATTCCACGAGAAAAGGGCTAAACCAGGATCACAGATGTGGTCCTGACTTTATTTTCTCACATAAATGATAAAGTGATTTTTTTTTTTTTCAAGGAGCGCCACGGCATTTGGGATTACTTTTATGTACCCATCATCATCACCATCATCATCATCGGGCTTCTAAAGAAAAGATCTTTAATGTTTCTTAAAATCATCTCGGCATTCATAAATAGTGCAACTTCAACCGTTTCTTGTCTTTCGCAACTTGTGGCTTTGTTTCCATCATCCTCTATCGTTTGTTCTTCATTCATGAATTACTCTGCAAGTTTACACTTCTTAACAAATACTTTATTTACTGGAAAAATGTTCAGAAACATTTTTGAAGGATGCCTTTTTTCCTTTTGTGAAATATGTAAAGAATTTGTGTTGCAGTGTACAGAGATGAATAAACACTGGAAATAAATGTTTTGTTGTCATAATTTATTGCTTTTTATTTTCTCAAAGGAAACCAGAATTACACAGTTTAGAGGTAAAGGTCAGTAAATAACAGATGAACAGTGAATTACAAACACAAATGTTCTAAACTGTTGCACTAGAACAAACGTTGAATACATCTTTTTATTGGTGCATAACAATATATACTGTACAATAGAGTTGAATCTTAAAGCACTCTGGAGACTTTATTATCACTGATTTATTTTTTAAAAAAAGGATGTAAATTGACTGTACAACACTGGAACAAGGGTTTATGTGTCTGACTCTCTTGCAAAATTGGGGTTGGTGAAAGCAGGCTGCAACAGAAGAAATGAGACAACTTAGCGTTTACACTGGTGAAAACGTGTTCACACCCAAACCATCGCGAGCTGATCAGTAGCTTACCACGTCGATGGGAGTGGTTGTTCTTGTTGGCAGGCTCAGGCCGCTCAGCTTGAATCCCCGGACTCTGAAGACGTAGAACAGCAGTCCGGCTATCAAGATGAAAATCACAATGGCTGCAATGACGGCGCCGGCTATCACCCCTCCTCCATCTGTACAAAGGAATACAGACGTGTCAGCAGGGACGCTAACGCACAGTTTTCATGTCGATGGTCTCTAAAGCTACCCAACGACCAGATGTTGCACGTCTACGGTGGTTTGAAAACACTGGTGTCTGGCACGTTGTCACACTTACTGTTCACATCTGGACCATCAGTGGGGAAAATTGGCTCACCGCCATCATCTGTTGTATAGTCTGAAAAATCAGGTTTCCCACACAGAAGCTGTTAATCTGATCCTGTTTATTTGCCAAATTGAATCTTTTCTTCTACATGTTCTATCTCTTAAGAGCTTGCAGTCCTCTATTCCAACCAAAGGTCAAATCAAATTGTTTTAAACATCCTTACACTGGCGGTGGCGGCATGCAAAGCCTCTCTTCTGCAGGCAGTTGTTGTCATTCCAGCGCCCGTCCTGGTACATCTCCACACAGTTCTCTTCGGCCACGTCCCCGGGGTGAAAGGCTTCGTTGGGCTCACTGGGAGCCCAGTTGAGGAAGCCCAAAGACGTCGCATCTGTCCAGCCCCAGCCAACTAGAAACCCATGCACACACAGTTCCACCATTAAAAGCAGTACTTGGAACAGAAACCATTAGCGTCGTTGTTTCTTTGTCCATCTCTACACTCACAGTTGCGGTCCCTGGTGAGCCCGATCCACACGTGGTGGTATTTGGTGTAGTTCATGTTCCTGATGAACTCCACCTCCGCTCTGCTGTGGATGGACACCAGGCTTGCCTTGACCGTCTGGCAGTAGTGTAGGGAGTCCGGCCACGAGAAACCCTGCTGACCGTTGTACACGTAGTAACAGTAGCGGCCGTAGGGAATCCAGAACGGCAGACACTTCCCATCACCGGGGGCGGGAGTCGGTGGCGGTTGTTCTGAGAGACAAATAAAGTGACACCATCAACGCTTTATGTTTTATACCTTAAAGGAAGAACAATCAAAGCCATGTCGTAGTATAGCATGTTGAAAAAAGTCATAGTATAGTATGTTGAAAAAAGTCATAGTATAGTATGTTGAAAAAAGTCATAGTATAGTATGTTGAAAAAAGTCATAGTATAGTATGTTGAAAAAAATCATAGTATAGTATGTTGAAAAAAGTCATATTATAGTATGTTGAAAAAAAAAGTCATAGTATAGTATGTTGAAAAAAGTCATAGTATAGTATGTTGAAAAAAAAGTCATAGTATAACATATCGAAAAAAAAGTCATAGTATTGCATGTTGAAAAAAGTCATAGTATAGTATGTTGAAAAAAGTCATAGTATAGTATGTCGAAAAAAAAGTCATAGTATAGTATGTTGAAAAAAGTCATATTATAGCATGTTGAAAAAAGTCATATTATAGCATGTCGAAAAAAGTCATAGTATAGCATGTCAAAAAAAGTCATGGTATAGCATGTTGAAAAAAGTCATAGTATAGCATGTCGAAAAAAGTCATAGTATAGCATGTCGAAAAAAGTCATAGTATAGCATGTCGAAAAAAAAGTCATAGTATAGTATGTCGAAAAAAAAGTCATAGTATAGCATGTCGAAAAAAGTCATAGTATAGCATGTCGAAAAAAGTCATAGTATAGCATGTCGAAAAAAGTCATAGTATAGCATGTCGAAAAAAGTCATAGTATAGTATGTCGAAAAAAGTCATAGTATAGCATGTCGAAAAAAGTCATAGTATAGCATGTCGAAAAAAAGTCATAGTTTGCATATTGAAAAAAAAGTCATAGTATAGCATGTCGAAAAAAAAGTCATAGTATTGCATATTGAAAAAAAAGTCATAGTATAGCATGTCGAAAAAAAAGTCATAGTATTGAAAAAACAGTCATATTATAGCATGTCGAAAAAAAAGTCATAGTATAGCATGTTGAAAAAAGTCATAGTATAGTATGTTGAAAAAGTCATAGTATAGTATGT
Source organism: Cebidichthys violaceus (assembly GCF_023349555.1). NCBI lineage: Eukaryota > Metazoa > Chordata > Actinopteri > Perciformes > Stichaeidae > Cebidichthys > Cebidichthys violaceus. The sequence continues at coordinate 16,368,415 of NW_027176285.1, forward strand.
CGAAAAAAAAGTCATAGTATAGCATGTCGAAAAAAGTGATAGTATAGTATGTCGAAAAAAAAGTCATAGTATAGTATGTCGAAAAAAGTCATAGTATAGCATGTTGAAAAAAGTCATAGTATAGTATGTCGAAAAAAAAGTCATAGTATAGTATGTCGAAAAAAGTCATAGTATAGCATGTTGAAAAAAGTCATAGTATAGTATGTTGAAAAAAATCATAGTATAGTATGTTGAAAAAAGTCATATTATAGTATGTTGAAAAAAAAAGTCATAGTATAGTATGTTGAAAAAAGTCATAGTATAGTATGTTGAAAAAAAAGTCATAGTATAACATATCGAAAAAAAAGTCATAGTATTGCATGTTGAAAAAAGTCATAGTATAGTATGTTGAAAAAAGTCATAGTATAGTATGTCGAAAAAAAAGTCATAGTATAGTATGTTGAAAAAAGTCATATTATAGCATGTTGAAAAAAGTCATATTATAGCATGTTGAAAGAAGTCATAGTATAGCATGTCAAAAAAAGTCATAGTATAGCATGTTGAAAAAAGTCATAGTATAGCATGTCGAAAAAAGTCATAGTATAGCATGTCGAAAAAAGTCATAGTATAGCATGTCGAAAAAAAAGTCATAGTATAGTATGTCGAAAAAAAAGTCATAGTATAGCATGTCGAAAAAAGTCATAGTATAGTATGTCGAAAAAAGTCATAGTATAGCATGTCGAAAAAAGTCATAGTATAGCATGTCGAAAAAAGTCATAGTATAGTATGTCGAAAAAAGTCATAGTATAGCATGTCGAAAAAAGTCATAGTATAGCATGTCGAAAAAAAGTCATAGTTTGCATATTGAAAAAAAAGTCATAGTATAGCATGTCGAAAAAAAAGTCATAGTATTGCATATTGAAAAAAAAGTCATAGTATAGCATGTCGAAAAAAAAGTCATAGTATTGAAAAAACAGTCATATTATAGCATGTCGAAAAAAAAGTCATAGTATAGCATGTCGAAAAAAGTCATATTATAGCATGTTGAAAAAAGTCATAGTATAGTATGTTGAAAAAGTCATAGTATAGTATGTCGAAAAAAAAGTCATAGTATAGCATGTCGAAAAAAGTGATAGTATAGTATGTCGAAAAAAAAGTCATAGTATAGTATGTCGAAAAAAGTCATAGTATAGCATGTTGAAAAAAGTCATAGTATAGTATGTCGAAAAAAAAGTCATAGTATAGTATGTCGAAAAAAGTCATAGTATAGCATGTTGAAAAAAGTCATAGTATAGTATGTCGAAAAAAAAGTCATAGTATAGTATGTCGAAAAAAGTCATAGTATAGCATGTTGAAAAAAGTCATAGTATAGTATGTTGAAAAAAGTCATAGTATAGTATGTCGAAAAAAGTCATAGTATAGTATGTTGAAAAAAGTCATAGTATAGTATGTTGAAAAAAGTCATAGTATAGCATGTTGAAAAAAGTCATAGTATAGCATGTTGAAAAAAGTCATAGTATAGTATGTTGAAAAAAGTCATAGTATAGCATGTTGAAAAAAGTCATAGTATAGTATGTCGAAAAAAAAGTCATAGTATAGTATGTCGAAAAAAAAGTCATAGTATAGCATGTTGAAAAAAAAGTCATAGTATAGCATGTTGAAAAAAGTCATACTATAGCATGTCGAAAAAAGTCATAGTATAGTATGTCGAAAAAAAAGTCATAGTATAGTATGTCGAAAAAAGTCATAGTATAGCATGTTGAAAAAAGTCATAGTATAGTATGTTGAAAAAAGTCATAGTATAGCATGTTGAAAAAAGTCATAGTATAGTATGTCGAAAAAAGTCATAGTATAGTATGTTGAAAAAAGTCATAGTATAGTATGTTGAAAAAAGTCATAGTATAGCATGTTGAAAAAAGTCATAGTATAGCATGTTGAAAAAAGTCATAGTATAGCATGTTGAAAAAAGTCATAGTATAGCATGTTGAAAAAAGTCATAGTATAGTATGTCGAAAAAAAAGTCATAGTATAGTATGTCGAAAAAAAAGTCATAGTATAGCATGTTGAAAAAAAAGTCATAGTATAGCATGTTGAAAAAAGTCATACTATAGCATGTCGAAAAAAGTCATAGTATAGTATGTCGAAAAAAAAGTCATAGTATAAAATGTCCAAAAAAGTCATAGTATAGCATGTTGAAAAAAGTCATAGTACAGCATGTTGAAAAAAGTCATAGTATAGCAAGTCGAAAAAAAAGTCATAGTATAGCATGTCGAAAAAAGTCATAGTATAGTATGTCGAAAAAAAAGTCATAGTATAGCATGTTGAAAAAAGTCATAGTATAGCATGTTGAAAAAAGTCATAGTATAGTATGTCGAAAAAAAAGTCATAGTATAGTATGTCGAAAAAAAAGTCATAGTATAGCATGTCGAAAAAAGTCATAGTATAGCATGTCGAAAAAAAAGTCATAGTATAGTATGTCGAAAAAAGTCATAGTATAGCATGTTGAAAAAAGTCATAGTATAGTATGTCGAAAAAAGTCATAGTATAGCATGTCGAAAAAAAAGTCATAGTATAGTATGTCGAAAAAAAAGTCATAGTATAGTATGTCGAAAAAAGTCATAGTTTAGCATGTTGAAAAAAGTCATAGTATAGCATGTTGAAAAAAGTCATAGTATAGCATGTTGAAAAAAGTCATAGTTTAGCATGTTGAAAAAAGTCATAGTTTAGCATGTTGAAAAAAGTCATAGTTTAGCATGTTGAAAAAAGTCATAGTATAGCATGTTGAAAAAAGTCATAGTATAGCATGTTGAAAAAAGTCATAGTATAGCATGTCGAAAAAAGTCATAGTATAGTATGTCGAAAAAAAAGTCATAGTATAGTGTCGAAAAAAAAGTCATAGTATAGTATGTCGAAAAAAGTCATAGTATAGCATGTCGAAAAAAAAGTCATAGTATAGCATGTCGAAAAAAAAGTCATAGTATAGCATGTCGAAAAAAGTCATAGTATAGCATGTCAAAAAAAGTCATAGTATAGCATGTCGAAAAAAGTCATAGTATAGTATGTCGAAAAAAGTCATAGTATAGCATGTCGAAAAAAAGTCATAGTTTGCATATTGAAAAAAAAGTCATAGTATAGCATGTCGAAAAAAAAGTCATAGTATAGCATGTCGAAAAAAGTCATAGTATAGCATGTCGAAAAAAGTCATAGTATAGCATGTCGAAAAAAAAGTCATAGTATTGCATATTGAAAAAAAAGTCATAGTATAGCATGTCGAAAAAAAAGTCATAGTATAGCATGTCGAAAAAAGTCATAGTATAGTATGTCGAAAAAAAAGTCATAGTATAGTATGTCGAAAAAAGTCATAGTATAGCATGTTGAAAAAAGTCATAGTATAGCATGTTGAAAAAAGTCATAGTATAGCATGTCGAAAAAAGTCATAGTATAGTATGTCGAAAAAAAAGTCATAGTATAGCATGTTGAAAAAAAAGTCATAGTATAGCATGTTGAAAAAAGTCATACTATAGCATGTCGAAAAAAGTCATAGTATAGCATGTCGAAAAAAAAGTCATAATATAGCATGTCGAAAAAAAAGTCATAGTATAGCATGTCGAAAAAAAAGTCATAGTATAGCATGTCGAAAAAAGTCATAGTATAGTATGTCAAAAAAAGTCATAGTATAGCATGTCGAAAAAAAAGTCATAGTATAGTATGTCGAAAAAAAAGTCATAGTATAGTATGTTGAAAAAAGTCATAGTATAGTATGTCGAAAAAAAAGTCATAGTATAGTATGTTGAAAAAAGTCATAGTATAGTATGTTGAAAAAAGTCATAGTATAGCATGTTGAAAAAAGTCATAGTATAGTATGTCGAAAAAAGTCATAGTATAGTATGTTGAAAAAAGTCATAGTATAGTATGTTGAAAAAAGTCATAGTATAGCATGTTGAAAAAAGTCATAGTATAGCATGTTGAAAAAAGTCATAGTATAATATGTTGAAAAAGTCATAGTATAGCATGTTGAAAAAAGTCATAGTATAGCATGTTGAAAAAAGTCATAGTATAGTATGTTGAAAAAAGTCATAGTATAGCATGTTGAAAAAAGTCATAGTATAGCATGTTGAAAAAAGTCATAGTATAGCATGTTGAAAAAAGTCATAGTATAGTATGTTGAAAAAAGTCATAGTATAGTATGTCAAAAAAAAGTCATAGTATAGTATGTCGAAAAAAAAGTCATAGTATAGCATGTCGAAAAAAGTCATAGTATAGCATGTCGAAAAAAAAGTCATAGTATAGTATGTCGAAAAAAGTCATAGTATAGCATGTCGAAAAAAGTCATAGTATAGCATGTTGAAAAAAGTCATAGTATAGCATGTCGAAAAAAAAGTCATAGTATTGCATATTGAAAAAAAAGTCATAGTATAGCATGTCGAAAAAAGTCATAGTATAGCATGTCGAAAAAAAAGTCATAGTATAGTATGTTGAAAAAAGTCATAGTATAGCATGTTGAAAAAAGTCATAGTATAGCATGTCGAAAAAAAAGTCATAGTATAGTATGTCGAAAAAAAAGTCATAGTATAGTATGTCGAAAAAAGTCATAGTTTAGCATGTTGAAAAAAGTCATAGTATAGTATGTTGAAAAAAGTCATAGTATAGCATGTTGAAAAAAGTCATAGTATAGCATGTTGAAAAAAGTCATAGTATAGCATGTCGAAAAAAGTCATAGTATAGTATGTCGAAAAAAAAGTCATAGTATAGCATGTTGAAAAAAAAGTCATAGTATAGCATGTTGAAAAAAGTCATACTATAGCATGTCGAAAAAAGTCATAGTATAGCATGTCGAAAAAAAAGTCATAGTATAGCATGTCGAAAAAAAAGTCATAGTATAGCATGTCGAAAAAAAGTCATAGTATAGCATGTCGAAAAAAGTCATAGTATAGTATGTCAAAAAAAGTCATAGTATAGCATGTCGAAAAAAAAGTCATAGTATAGTATGTCGAAAAAAAAGTCATAGTATAGTATGTTGAAAAAAGTCATAGTATAGTATGTCGAAAAAAAAGTCATAGTATAGTATGTTGAAAAAAGTCATAGTATAGTATGTTGAAAAAAGTCATAGTATAGCATGTTGAAAAAAGTCATAGTATAGTATGTCGAAAAAAGTCATAGTATAGTATGTTGAAAAAAGTCATAGTATAGTATGTTGAAAAAAGTCATAGTATAGCATGTTGAAAAAAGTCATAGTATAGCATGTTGAAAAAAGTCATAGTATAATATGTTGAAAAAGTCATAGTATAATATGTTGAAAAAGTCATAGTATAGCATGTTGAAAAAAGTCATAGTATAGTATGTTGAAAAAAGTCATAGTATAGCATGTTGAAAAAAGTCATAGTATAGCATGTTGAAAAAAGTCATAGTATAGCATGTTGAAAAAAGTCATAGTATAGTATGTTGAAAAAAGTCATAGTATAGTATGTCAAAAAAAAAGTCATAGTATAGTATGTCGAAAAAAAAGTCATAGTATAGCATGTCGAAAAAAGTCATAGTATAGCATGTCGAAAAAAAAGTCATAGTATAGTATGTCGAAAAAAGTCATAGTATAGCATGTCGAAAAAAGTCATAGTATAGCATGTCGAAAAAAAAGTCATAGTATTGCATATTGAAAAAAAAATCATAGTATAGCATGTCGAAAAAAGTCATAGTATAGTATGTTGAAAAAAGTCATAGTATAGCATGTCGAAAAAAAAGTCATAGTATAGTATGTCGAAAAAAGTCATAGTATAGCATGTCGAAAAAAGTCATAGTATAGCATGTCGAAAAAAAAGTCATAGTATAGTATGTCGAAAAAAAAGTCATAGTATAGTATGTCGAAAAAAGTCATAGTATAGCATGTCGAAAAAAAAGTCATAGTATAGTATGTCGAAAAAAGTCATAGTATAGCATGTCGAAAAAAGTCATAGTATAGCATGTCGAAAAAAAAGTCATAGTATAGTATGTCGAAAAAAAAGTCATAGTATAGTATGTCGAAAAAAGTCATAGTTTAGCATGTTGAAAAAAGTCATAGTATAGTATGTTGAAAAAAGTCATAGTATAGCATGTTGAAAAAAGTCATAGTATAGCATGTCGAAAAAAGTCATAGTATAGTATGTCGAAAAAAAAGTCATAGTATAGTATGTCGAAAAAAAAGTCATAGTATAGTATGTCAAAAAAAAAGTCATAGTATAGTATGTCGAAAAAAAAGTCATAGTATAGTATGTCGAAAAAAAAGTCATAGTATAGCATGTTGAAAAAAGTCATAGTATAGCATGTTGAAAAAAGTCATACTATAGCATGTCGAAAAAAGTCATAGTATAGTATGTCGAAAAAAAAGTCATAGTATAGCATGTTGAAAAAAGTCATAGTATAGCATGTCAAAAAAAAAGTCATAGTATAGTATGTCGAAAAAAAAGTCATAGTATAGTATGTCGAAAAAAGTCATAGTATAGCATGTCGAAAAAAGTCATAGTATAGTATGTCGAAAAAAAAGTCATAAAAAAGTCATAGTATAGCATGTTGAAAAAAGTCATAGTATAGCATGTCGAAAAAAGTCATAGTATAGTATGTTGAAAAAAGTCATAGTATAGCATGTCGAAAAAAGTCATAGTATAGTATGTCGAAAAAAAAGTCATAAAAAAGTCATAGTATAGCATGTTGAAAAAAGTCATAGTATAGCATGTCGAAAAAAGTCATAGTATAGTATGTCGGAAAAAGTCATAGTATAGCATGTTGAAAAAAGTCATAGTATAGTATGTCGAAAAAAAAGTTAAAAAAAAGTCATAGTATAGCATGTCGAAAAAAAAGTTAAAAAAAAGTCATAGTATCGTATGTCGAAAAAAGTCATAAAAAGTCATAGTATAACATGTCATAAATAGTCGTATTATAGCATGTCATAAATAGTCGTATTATAGCATGTCATAAATAGTCGTAGTATAGCATGTCATAAATAGTCGTAGTATAGTATGTCATAAATAGTCATAGTATAGCATGTCATAAATAGTCATAGTATAGCATGTCATAAATAGTCGTAGTATAGCATGTCATAAATAGTCATAGTATAGTATGTCATAAATAGTCATAGTATAGCATGTCATAAATAGTCATAGTATAGCATGTCATAAATAGTCATAGTATAGCATGTCATAAATAGTCGTAGTATAGCATGTCATAAATAGTCGTAGTATAGCATGTCATAAATAGTCGTAGTATAGGATGTCATAAATAGTCGCAGTATAGCATGTCATAAATAGTCATAGTATAGCATGTCATAAATAGTCGTAGTATAGCATGTCATAAATAGTCGTAGTATAGCATGTCATAAATAGTCGTAGTATAGCATGTCATAAATAGTCATAGTATAGCATGTCATAAATAGTCATAGTATAGCATGTCATAAATAGTCATAGTATAGCATGTCATAAATAGTCATAGTATAGCATGTCATAAATAGTCGTAGTATAGCATGTCATAAATAGTCGTAGTATAGTATGTCATAAATAGTCGTAGTATAGCATGTTGTGTTCCAAACCTGAGGAGATCTTGCAGACGTAGGGCTTCTCTTGCTCACACTTGGTGTCGTTCCAGGTGCCGTGGAACGCCCGTGAGGCGTGCATGCTGACGCAGCCCTCGTCCTTGATGTTGCTGGGCTCTCCTGGGCCCCACTGAGTGAAGAAAACCGGCCAGCCGTCCGTCCACGAGTAGGAGCCGTCCTCCTGATGTCGCAAGAAAACATAAGCTCGGGTTCAACATACACATCGATGAATCAGTATGAACGATGAAACATATATTAATATACCTGGCTCATTGTTCTGCATCATTTATGTGCATTCACTGATTTTCCATAATTTGAATGCAGGACTTTTACATGTGATTAAGTCTTTCTACTAACAGCCGGTGGGTTGTTTGGTCTGACCTCACACTGGATAGGTCAGATAGATCAGAAACCAACTTTTCAAAGACTGCCCTCCCTAACAGCACCTTGCGCCTGAGTCCGATCCAGGCGTCAGCGTTGCCCTGCAGGACCACTCCAGCGACGAAGGCCTGGTCATAGCTCATGTCGATGCTGGCCAGGTCGCCTCCCTGCTGCTCACAGGCCACCTGGGCCGCCTCCCACGTCGCCGGCTCCTCCACCAGCTTGTAGCAGTTCAGGTACCAGGAGACGTAGCCCTCCGGACAGGGGCTCTTGGTTGGGGGCGGAGGGTCGATGCTGCTCGCTGGTGTGGAAGCAGATGAAGTGACGTCTATAAGTTAGGCCTGAACAGGGATTTAGCTGCAGTGTGTCTGAGATGAGAAAAACAAGTGGAATTTGAACTGACATTTCTTCCTGGAGCAGACAAAGCTTTGATCCTTATGACAGCCGTCATCGTTCCACTTGCCACTCATCAGGGGTCCGTGAGCCATCGCCACACAGTGCTCCTGTTGAGAGTCACAAGAGAGCTTCAAGCCATCTAGCTAGAAACGTGAGCGCTTAAAGCACAGAGTGCAGGTCTGAGGGTAAACAGGTTCACATCATCATCACTATGAATAACTCTAGTGCAGGTAAAGTCTCCTCACCGTTCCTCCTACGTTGTTGGGCTCCTTGTCGTTCCAGTTGGTGTACAGCACAGGGCTGACCCCGTCGCTCCAGGCGTACTGATTCTCTTCCAAGAGATCCGACAGGCCGATCCACGTGGGAAGCTCCAGGTCCCTCAGGTAGCTAGAGACGAAGTCTGGAGGAGAGAATCAAAATAGAGACGGTAGTGTTTTTGACCTGAGGCCATGGACCGTTACCTTCTCAACTTCTCCTTCTTACCATTCTCGTACTGGTTATCGATAACCGCCAGCTCTCCTCCTTGGCCTTTGCACCAGCTCCGAGCATAAGACCAGTTCGCTTTGATGTCGTCTTTCTTCCCTTTGAACATGAAGCACTTGTTGTTGAAACGCATCCAACCTGCAGAGAAGGAAGGTAAATCATAGTTACATCATAGTTCATGCATTCATTATCAGCTACAGCTTGACTGGTGCATGTCAAATAAACCACTTTTAATGCAATAATATTACATAATGGGTAAGAAGCAAAGGGTACGAAAGGAAGTTTCAAACAAAACCCCCATTTTTGATGTGTGTATATTATCATTATATATATATATATATATATATATATATATATATATATATATATATATATATATAAAAAATTGAATACCTGATGAATGAAGACACTTAACCACATTGATGCAATATTAAAAACAGTAAAAAAAAACTAAAAAACTATTTCATAAAATAGTTATAGTCTGTACAAAAAATGCATAGTGTAGTATGTCATAAAAAATGTATAGTATGTCATAAATATGTATAGTATGTCATAAAAAATGTAATTGTACGTCATTAAAAAGTCATCATACAGTATTTTATTAAAATGTCACAGTAAAGTAAGCCATGTCACCACAACGTCATGATTTTATATCATAAAAACTACATATACATACATGTGGAGTACAGTACATAAAACATTATATTAAGTACGTTATAAACTTGTCCTGGTATAATATATCATAAAGAAACCATAACATTGTCATACTAGAGTTTGACAAAAAAGTTCTAGTGTATTATGTTGACAAATGACATAAAAAGTCATCATATAATATAATATGTCCTAACAAGTCATAGTAGAGTAAGTCACAGTGTTCTATAGTATGATATTAACACGTCCAAACATATAATTAAGTATGTTTTAAAAGGGTGTGGTTACCTGCAGGGCAGTTGCCCTCCCAGGGCTGTGTGGGTGGAGGAGGCGTGTGGATGTCTCCGGGGGACTTCTTACAGACGTAGCCCGCTCCAGCCCGACCACAGTTGGCATCGTTCCATCCACCTTGAACAGTTCAAAAGAGTTCAGCGTGAACGCCACCAACGGGAGTCCGATCGGCCAACACGGCAGCAGAACGAACAAACAGACGGATGGAATTTCAATACCTTGATGTCTGTTCATCTGAACACACTGTTCCTCTCCATTGGCGTTGTTGGGCTCACCTCCACCCCAGTGAGTGTATATCACAGGGGAGAGGTCCACCCACCTGTGCAGGTAAAACAGAGACACCTTCAACTTCATATTCCACTAGCACTTATTTTTACGGTAAATATAATGTGAAATCTAATTTTCCCACTTAAAAACACACATACAGGTATTGTCCACTTGCAATGCCAAACATCCTCATTCCGATCCAGGCTGCAGCAACCTGGCCCGTCCCCACCTGGAAGAGCGGCACAAGGTGACGCAATCGTAATCCAGTGGAGCGCATTACAACAACATCCTGCCGAAGAGAGACGGACGTACCATGGTGTTAACGTACGCCTGTTCTCCTGCGCAGTGGATGGAGGCGAGCGAGGCCTTCTCCTGGTAGCAGCGGTGCATAGCCGTGTGGAAGTCCACCACGTCGGTGTCGTTGTAGTAGTAGCAGATGTTGTCGTTCTTCCTCCAGCCGGGGTTAGTACCACAGTCAGGAGCTGAGGGGTTATATTAGATGTGAGAAAACAAACATGGAGATGATATCTGCTCACTATTGTTATTATTCAGCCTATATGAGGTACACTGGGTTCATCAGGATACATTCACTACTTCCTAAAAAACAACAATTTACTCTATAGGTTAAATGTAACGAGTGGGAGGAGCTAATTACATTCACTTCTGTTCCTCTACTATTTGAGTCGGAAATTCTCCTATTTCCACCTCCGTTGCTGTTTAGCCTGTGTTGTTTTCTGATCAAAGGTTTCACCCTTATCAAACATTCAAGTGGAAAACTTAAAAAAGTTTCCCTCAGCTCTAAATAGACACAAACGTGTTCATGCAGGTAGGACAGGTGCATTGTGGGAACGGCTTACCTGGGAGTGGAGGTGGGGGCACTGGGGGCAGGATGGGGTTCTTTCCTTTAGCAATCATGCATATCCAGTCCTGGTGAGCGTCACAGTTGAGGTCGTTCCACCAGGCGTAGGTCCCGTTGGTGCTGCTCACCATCTCTACGCATTCCTCGCGGCCCTCGTGGTTGTTGGGCTCGCCGTGACCCCAGTTGGTGTGCGAGAGAGGCGTGCCATCGCTCCAAGAATAGCCTGCAGGGATGGGAATGATACAACGGGTTTTTTTCTGTATCCCTATTATCTTCCCCCGGGGTCCACTCTGTGAATCGCACATTATACTCACCTCCTTCAGTCGGGTTGTGCTTGAGGCCGATCCACTTGCTGGTGCCTTTGCTGTATAGCGCTAGGAACTCTTCCTCCTCCTGGTTGTGGATGCTGACCAGATCACCTCCTCTGGAGATGCAGTCCTCGTGCGCTGCTCCCCAGCTTTTCTTCAGGGACCAGTCCACGTTGTGGAAGAGCTGTAATAAATCAGCCAATAAATCAGTACTTGAAAAATGACCACCGGCCTAAAAAAACCCCCGCGGAGAATCATGGTTCTAGCTGTTTAATCTGCTTCCTCGTTTACCCGGTAACAGTGTCTGAAGTGAGGCAGAGCTGTCCACCCGGTAGCACAGCCGTGTGCAGGAGGAGGAGTCGGGGGCTTGGTGGGCGGGGTGATGTCGGGCCTGGCTTTCTCACAGACGAAGGCGTGCTCCTCTAAGCACTGCTTGTCATCCCAGAAACCACCGATCAGACCCGTTGTCATAGCCACACAAGTACCATCCCCGTTATCTGGAGACGAAAGGGACAAGTCCAAATGTGTCCACACTGTATCGTACAGTCCAGCTGGTGTAAGGGTGAGCGTTAGGTCTGTACCTGGCTGGTCTCTGTCCCAGTGAGTGAAGGTGAGGGGCGAGCCGTTGTCCCAGATGTAGTCGACCCCTCCACTAGAGCCTCCTCGAGCACGCAGGCCAGTCCACCACAAGCCGGTCTTTCCCGACAGTGTCACTGTAAAATGAGCCTGCTCATAACTGCAGGGACACGCAGGGAGACAAAACTCTAGTCAACTAGGTTGTTACATCGTGAAGACAGAATCTTTAAGATGCTAAACCTGCCGTCATCATTAATCGAATGGAGATAGACCGTCACTCACACGTCTCCGATGTGCAGCAAGAAGCCGTCCTGCTCTTTGCAGAAATCTTTAGCGTCCGACCAGCTCCTGGCGCTCTCCTCCATCCAGTAGCAGGAGTAGCCGTATGCATCCCAGCCCTGACACACATCACAGTCTCGTCACACTGTAGCTCTCGCTCAACAGGCAGAAAAGTAAAGCGTATGTTAGAGTTCGTCCTACCTGAGGGCATCCGTATACAGTGGGTTTGACGGAGGGCACTGGATAATGATCTTTGGGCATTTTGCATATGTAGGTGTTGAGCTCTGTGCAGGACACATCGTTCCATCGTCCGGTCTGAAACGGATATGAAATGAACAATCAAAGAATGAGTAAGGATGCACTTTGGTCGACTTTGTATTTGAAGTATGAAATGTACGGCACCTGGTGTAACATCTCAACACAGTCTTCAGTGAACCCATCGTGGTTGTTGGGCTCCCCTGGAGCCCAGTAAGTGAAGGTCACTATGTGTTCGTCAGACCAGGTGAACATACCGGTCACAAACAGGTCGTTCAGACCAGTCCACACGTCATTGGTGGCTGTAAAAGAAAAGAAAAATCAATTCATCAAATCATTTCCTCTCTCTGGGCAGCTTACCAAAGACCGCCAGCTGACTGAGTCAAAATGAAATCAATAGCCGTAAATGTTGTATGAGCGAGTGGATCAGAGATCACTTCTTTGAATCGTTGAACTAGCTTTCACCACCTGTTTTCCTACATACATACCCATGTACAGGTAGCTCTCCAGCCAGCTCTGCTCCGTCATCGAGAGGACGGACACCAGTTCAGCACCCAGAGTCCTGCAAGTGTCCTGGGCGTCGTGCCACGTCTTTTTGTCTCCAAAAGGTTTGTAGCAGAACTCTCCGAACTCATACCAGTCAGGCCCTGAACACCTCAGCTCTGTAGCACAGAAATCAGAATCAGTGCAATCACACACAAGGTCTGCTCAGAGGAGACAGTAAGGGACTGTAAATGTTCTCAGCTCACCCCCATCTGCAAAACTGTAAGACACGGCATAGTTTCCATCATATCTGTGGAACAATAAGCGTGTTGTTGAATTTGCCTCCCAGGACTGCACCGCACAAAGAATCAGGGTTTGGTTTGAAACTGGGCTCCTTACTGTAATGAGGTGATGCCGTTCCTGGTGGAGCCGGGATAGAAGTCCTGTCCCGCCACTTTCAACAAAGTACAGTCTCCTCCATTGTCATTTAGAATCACTCCAGCGTGGATAGCTGCAGCGCAGATGTTGGAGTCCTGTTAGAGGAGACAGAAGAACGTATTTAGACTTCCTCCACACTTTACAGGACTTGCGCTACAGATGCGCCAAAACATTCACATACCCCTCGATACACCGACGTGCCGTACACGCTGTGATAAGCAGCGGCACAGTGTGATGGACAATGGACACTGAAAGACACATGAGAATCAGTACATCACAAAACATGACGTTATCACACAGAATACAAATGACTTTCATTTCAGGTTTTACTCACGTCATTTTTTCGTTGGCAAAGTTGAAGTTGGGCTTATTGTCGCATGTGATTGCATCTGTTAAAACCACATTTTTGAATTATTGACCATCAGTGTTTATTTGTGACAGTAGCCTGAGAGTAAAACCTATGGATGTAGACTTGTAACACTAGTACAGTGGGTTTCTTACAGTCCGGTGAGCATCCTAACACGTCGAAGCGAAGGCCTGCCTGACCGCTGAACTCCACTGAGAGGACGCGGACGTACTGAGTCGACACAGGCGTCCCCAGCAGCTGAGTCACAGCACTGTCTCTGTCTGTTGAGCCTGGGAAAGACTGGAGATGATGGAAATCCAAAATGACTACCTGTTCTCCGTCTTCACGGTTTGCGTCTGAACCAGGAGGTCTCTGGACTTCTCCGTAATGTTCATGTTTGTCCGTCTGTGTTTACTCGCCTGCCCGTCAGCGGTGTAGTCGGTCCAGCTCGTCCCGTCCATACTGTGCTGGATCTTGAATTTGGTAAGCCAGTAGTTGTTTTGAGGACAACCCTGGATTACTACTCCTGTTACCTTTCTGGTCTGGCCAAGGTCTACCTGGATCCAGCTGGAGGTTGCTGGAGGAGAGTACAGTAGATATAGTAGGAGGATAATGTGAGGATTCCAGTTCAGAATCAAATAGATGAAGCCCAGTCTTCACCTTTAACCATCTATTAAAATATGATTTCACAGGTGTGACCGCTGGGTTGGTACGTACGGCTTCCTGAAGGCATCCAGCAGGAGTTTCCATTCAAACGGGCTTTGTTGGGAGTGAAGGCACTAATGGAGGAAGAAGCGGAGAGCTGGGCGTCCGTGATGTTCCCGTCCTCGACTCCCAGGCCGTGCAGACACACTGCGAGCAGCCAAAGCATTAGCACTCAGCTGCGATTGTGACAGATTCAGGGTAATGTTTGGTGATACTATGATGAATCGAGGAAGAGGAAGAGCCCACCTTTTTGTTCACAGCTGTAGACGATCTCGAGGTACTTGGAGATAGTGGGACAGGGGTCCACGTCCGTGTGGGCGTACGCAAAGCAGAAGGGATGGTTGTCACACATCTTTCTATAGTGAGGAAGCAAACCTTCCACAGTGCAGCTTCCTACAGAACAGAGGTTTCCTTCTGGTTAAACATGGATCAGTGTCTACTTTTTTACAACCAGTCAGAAGGCATCTGTACACATTGACGGGAGTGGCTATTTCGCGCAGCAGCCCCACCTTCTGATCCACTCATGTGTGGACAGATGGTATCGCTCTTTCGTCCGTAGAAAGCCGACTGGATGTTAATCACACTCTCGGGCGGACAGTGAAGGACAGCAGAGGAGTCCTGGCACACCAGCGCCGTCATGAAACCTGCAGCAGGAAGAAGAATTCAAAGTTTTTACACAACGACAAATGCATTGCTGTTCTACATGTTACTTGCTGATCATAGTGTATATTGTTGTTGTTTAAGAAGTGACTGATCCAGAGGTATCGGTACCGTCATGAGGTGGAGGAGGCTCAGGTGTGTTTCCTGAAAGCAAACGTGAGTATATAGTGTTACAGACATGTAATAACACCCTAAATATCTGTTTGCAAGAGATGAATTAGAGCGGCATGTGTCACCTCTCCGTTTGCAGACGTATCCTCTGTTGTACTGACAGTTGTCGTCATTCCAGTAGCCGCTGTTGATCAGTATAGACAGGCAGTCTTCACCGTAGTAGTCGTCTGGGCTACCTGTGAGGAGAGGGAAGTCAGTCTCTGTTTGCGAGACAGTGATCCCCACATGTTTCGTTTCTCACAGAGATAGTGCAGAATGTATTTGGCTTCAAGCAAACCTGCACTCCAGCGAATGTATCTGAAAGGAGCGCCGTCTGCCCACTGCCAGCCGCCCTCAGTGATGGAGTCATGACCTCCCATCCACAGAGCGATGCCTGTGGGACTCAACTGGATCACACCTGAGAGAAAACCACACAAAGTCAAGCTTAGTAAAAGATCCAACAGAAGTTCCTTTACACCAGAGAAGGTTTGGTGCGGTCAGAAGTGTGCTTTAACCACGACCAACAGTGATGTCACAGTGTCCTGGAGTACACATGTACATCACTGCAGCAGAGTGACAGGTTGAACCACTGTAGGTTTTAAGTTACTGTTAAAAGGCAAGCGGCAGCACTCGCTCTCACTGTTTATAGAAACCATGAGGAACAATTCAAGCAGTGACTTTAAAGCAACCACAACATCACACATATTTAAAGTTTAAATGGGTTCACTTCTAGAATGTTAAACTCAACCGTATATATATATATATATATTGCACTTTAGGTGTCTAGAGTACAACAGATTATTGGGGTCACTGAATTAAGTATAAATATAAATAGCCAGCATGAAGTGGAAAACAACTGGGATGAATGCAGAAGAAACAGAGAGATCACATGTCTTATGTTGGAGTAAAGTCACACCTTGTATGAAGGCCTGTTCGAAGGGATCGGTGATACTGATGAGGTCTCCTCCCTGGTTGACACAGTCTGCTTGGGCCTCTGCCCACGGCCTCATCGACAGGTAGTTAAACTGGTAGCAGAAGTCGTTGAACGGGTCGGGCATCCAAGAGCCGCATTTCTCGTTCCACCCTGTGAGGAACACAACAGTCCACATGTGCACATATCAAGATAAACGCTTCATCGTCAGTGTCAGATGAAGTGCAGCGGAGCGTCAAGTGAACCTGGTCCAGACGTCGGGGGCTGGGGAGGAGGTCCTTGTCCCTTGGCTACGGAGAGACGAGACATACAAGAACTATGAAGTTCAGTCTGTTTGCAACACAAGAGACACTTGAATACAATGTACAGTGCGTCACACCTTTTCTGCAGATGAATTCCCTTGTGTTGGTGCAGAAATCATCATTGAGCGTCCCGGGCTCAGGGTGAGACATCCCTCTGAGGTGAGCACAGTCCTCGTTGTCCTGCCAGTTGTCTGGCTGGTTGGGCGCCCATGGGAGGAGGTCCTGAGATCCAAAGAAGAAAACACACAGTCATGATGAAACGGTCAGGACAGACGAGAAGGATCCTGTGATGTCCAAATGCCTGTGATCATGACTATTGTATGTACTGGTGTCTACATCATATTACAGTGATGTGCTTCACACAGTATGTTCATGGTGTCGTCACTTACTGAAGGAGTTCCATCCGTGTACACAAACTGGTTTTCAACATTGATGTCATTCAAACCCACCCAGAATTCCCCTGGCATGTGAGCTGAAGATACAAGAACATCGAGCTCATTTCAACTTCAAACAACATCTTTATATTCACGGCGCTCATATTAGTTTCAGGGTTCTGGGATGAACTGCTTTCTTAGCTGCTCACCAACTAAGAAGCTGAGCTCTGCCTCTGAGTGGAAGCTGACCAGGTGACCCTGCTCTCTGCTGCAGTGAGCCTCGGCGTCATGCCAGCTCTTCACCGACTCGGTCTCAAAATGATAGCAGAAGTCTCCGTACAGCAAAAGCCCAGGGTCACAGTGGGAATCTGAAACGAAAGAACCACGCACCAGTCATCGACACATCTTCGGCTGGACGGTGTGATGAAGAAGAGGAAACATGAAGTCTGACGAACCAGGAGCTGAAGTAGGTTTGGGGTTCTGTCCACCTGTCAGCTCACAAATGTAACCCAGGCTCTTGAAGCAGTTGGTTGTTTCCCATTTTCCTTCATAATTTCCTGGAAGAGAGAATAAACTGATGTTGGCGATGCCAGCCTCAACTGAAAACATGTAAAAGTCTCTTTAGGGTGCTACTTCTACCTGTGTAGATCTGTCCACAGTCCCAGGTGCCGGCAGTGTTTTTGGGCCAACCAGGACCATAGTTGGAAAAGGTTATGGCGGTTTTATCCACCCATTTGAAATCCCCGTCCTGGTCCTTGTCTGGTGACATCACAAACAGGAAAACAAAAGATCACGTTTATCGCACAGAGAGTTTTACAAACAGCATCATGAAAAGCGTTGGTGTGTACAGTACCTGATAAACCGATCCAGATGTCAGGAATGTCCACTTGGTGAAAGTCTGGAAGTTTTCCGTTTATGAAGAACTGTTCTTCTTGACTGCACAGGAGGAACGGGACACAACAGACAGACGGGGTCAGACTTCAACCGTTCTCCTCATCAGACACTCAGATACTCAGACACTCATACCAGAACAAGCAGCACTTAAAAACATAACCCTTTCCCCAGGCCTTTCTTCTCTAACAGAACTTCATACACAGAGTCGCCTCTACTTCTTCAGGATGCATCTTCTCCTTTTGTAAGAGGAAGATTGTGCTCTTTCTTCTTTTAAGAGTTACACAACGCGTCTCTCCTACCTGTTGACAATCAGCAGGTGGGCGTTCATGTCAGAGCACTTGGTGAGGGCCTCATGCCAGGTGGTCAGCAGGTTGACATTACTGACCGTCCAGTAACAACTGCCGGCGAAGCTCAGCCAGCCGGAAGGGCAGATGGCTGCAGGCGAGTGTTAGAGGAAGAGCGGGATAATTATTGCACTTTCACGATGAAATGAAGAGACGTCATCTTTGCATATTTCCAAAACAAAGCTTACTGTTCAGTGGTCGTTTGCACATGTACGGACGCTCGTATCTGCACACGTGGGATCTCCATTTCCCAAAGTCGCCTGATGAGTCTTTGACGATTGCAGAACATGCGCCGGCCTGAGTATCGCTGTTGGAGAACGTTCGTGTTTAAACCTTGATTGCACTCATAAATACCTCAATTTAAACGACACGTAGTATGATGTCTTACCCTGTCGGTTCACCCTCGGCCCAGTTTGTGTACCCCCCCAGAGGGAGAGCATCAGACCAGGTGTACTCACTGTTCCCTGCTTCAACTTGACATGAAATCTTGTTGCATTTCTGGAGGAAGAAAGCTCATCTTCACGCGGATGTACTTAATGTTCAAATACAATTTTACACAATAAAAAAAAAGCCAAGTTCCTCTCACCAGCGTGGAAAGCCCAATCCAGAGGTCCAGCCACGACGCGTCCAGTGATCCCGTGATGAACTGCTCCTCTCCTGCGGAGGTAACGGACACCAGGTCTCCTCCTTCCTGCACACAGTCACGTCTCGCTGCCGCCCAGTTCCTCCTGCTGTCGGCTTTCAGCTTGTAGCAGTTGGAGTTGTACTGACTCCAGCCGTTTGCTAAGTCACACTGTGGGACGGGGTTTGCTAAAGAGCAGAAAAGAGAACATGTCAGCATCTCACGATCCAGCATCTGATCTGAGAAACTGCTCTGTTGACATTTGGTCGACGTTACATGAAAATAATAAAACAAATATTGTGTGTTTTGAGTGAATTCAAAACTTTAGAGGACTCAGAAATGAAAAGTATTGTTGCACTAAGAGTTGAATATCAGTTTTGTTTCCCACGCTGGGGAGAAGCAGGTTTCAGCTCCACAGCTTCACAGAGTGAGATGAACCTGTGAAGCGGTGCGGAGGCTGGCTGCTGGACTCACGGTTGTTGTGCTTGCAGATGTATTTCCTCTTGAAGCTGCAGTTCTCGTCATTCCACTGTCCAGCGCTCGACCCTGCCACCTGACCACAGTCCTCCCCTTCATAGCCCCAGTTATCCGGCTGGCCTGGTATCCAGTTCCTGCAACAGGAGATCATTTGAAGTGTTGTTTTGATTTACATGTGAAAGAACTGAATGCTTTTTCCTGACACTGGAACAGAACTACATACGATATGTATTGGATAAACGGGCTCCCATCACTCCACTCCCAGACCCCCTCTGAGCCGTGGTCATTCAGGCCGATCCAGTAGGTCTCTGTGCCGATCTGAGTCCTGACCCACAACTGGAAAAACAAAATGGACACAAAATGCATCAACCCGGTGCGTGAAGCGTTTTTATCAAGTTGTGTTTGCGGCGCACGCGTCGTCTCACCCTCTCGTGAACGTCCAGAATACTCATCAGGTTGGCGCTCTGCCCCGAACAAAAGGCATTCGCCTCCTCCCACGACTTAACATCGGTCGAAAATAAGTAACATTTATTCTCATACTCCCTCCAGCCCTGCTGACACTGGCTCTGGGCTGTAAACGCAGCAGAACCACATACTGTTAGTGTGCAGAACCACATGTTGAGTCAGCAGGAACAGTGGAA
The DNA here is from genome assembly GCF_023349555.1 of Cebidichthys violaceus. Lineage (NCBI taxonomy): Eukaryota > Metazoa > Chordata > Actinopteri > Perciformes > Stichaeidae > Cebidichthys > Cebidichthys violaceus. The sequence continues at coordinate 16,388,065 of NW_027176285.1, forward strand.
TAAAACCACTGTGATGACTTGTCGTGTTTAATAAGTAAAACAGCTGATGTGAAATGTCACAAGCTGGTGAATCATTTGAACGGCCATCAATCATAAAAGTCCCATGACAGACCCACAGTCCAGCCTGTCGCTCCTCTCTCACACTGAGCTGTGGGTAATGTTTGACTTTAATGAGTCCAACGGGACGCTATAGGATCACATGACTGCGGTGAGTTGAAAGACCACAAGATGCAAAGTTGAGCCTCCTCACAATCCTCCACTCCCCATCTACACACAGAGTGCTGCCAGCCAATCAGTGACGCTTAAGAAGCTTCAGCATCTAGAAGACTAGACTATAGTGCATCTCCAGCCTGGGTGACCACAGACACAAACGCTTCAGAACACTGAATATAATATGGTCTGCAAATTAAATCATTTCTTAAGTGTAAAACTTGTTTTATTTCTACGTTTGGTAGTAAAGGAAACGAGTGTCTAGAGACGTTTCCTTAAGTTGATTTTATTAGAAATGACAGAAAGTAAATTAAAGAACAAAGAACTAATAAGGTTGAGAAGTCTCCTTCAGAATCACATTTATTCTTCATTTGTTCTAAATGTTGATTGTGTTTATTAAACAAACACATCCGAGACTGAACTGAACTTTCCATATTCAAATCCCAAATCAAAACCCACCTTTTAATGTGTGACCATTATTGTGTGTTTTATGCTTTTTTAGGGTTTAGCTTTTATATATGATGATTTTAATGCAAAGTGTCTATGAGTAATATGAAAAGCGCTCGATAAATAAAATGTATTATTATTATTATTACTATTATTATTATTTTTATGCCAAAACGAATTTTCATGCACCAGTATTCAGGTTTATAAAACCTCTCTTCCATCAGAGCTCCACACACTTTAAACATGATTTCTAAGTCTTTACATCGATGCTCACAACATATTAGAAGCACGACTTTCAGGTAATGAGGTTTTTGCTCGTTGACACACTTTGTCTATATTCTGATGATTCCAAAGCTAAACGCTCTCAGGTTCACATCTTGACCCCAAAAATGAGACGAAGAAGAAACTCACCACAAGCAAGGAGAGCGGCGAGGCTGAGCAGCTGCAGAAACGTTCTTTGTGTTCTGTTCATATTGATGGTTCTGTGTTCCCTCAAGCCGAGCTTCTACGCATCCTAACGGCCTCGAGTGATTCTCCAAACTGTCCCGACCCGGTCCGTGCGCGAGGTGTGTTCTGGCTCCCGGTCATCAGACCTCTGAGCAGCATCTCTCCGGGTCGCCTCTTTTCAGCATCCAGCCAGGGTCCAAAGACTGAACGCAGTAAAACAGACGACAGACGCTCTATCTCTTTACAACCTGCTGCAGGCTGACACCAGACACAACTGAAAAGGCTGTTTAGATACCACAATGTGCAATATTAAGGATAACACATTAACATTTCATACCACCAAAAATACCAATTATTAATAACAAACATGAATTTGACAATAGAGGATACTTATTTTCTTATACACGTTATTTCTTGCAAAATGCATTTTAATGTAAACGTTTTATAAAAAACCAAACCAAGAGAATAAAAGGCTGAACAGTTTTCTCTCAAGTTGAACGTTTCAAACAGACAGTTCAATGTTCAGACGTGTGGTTCAGTAGGACCACACGTCTGTGGAGGCTGCTGAGACGTCTTCACTCATCTGGACCCTGATCCTCCATCCAAAGGAGCCCTTACTGCACTAGAAGAAACAACCACAGCTCCTCCATCACTGCCCAATTAAAGACACCTTTTGGGGGGAAATTGGGACGATCTGACAGAATGTGTGAAATTGTGTGTAGTGGTTGAAGAGGTGGAATAAAACACGTCTAGATCTTTCAGTAACCAAATATAAAATACATGTGTTTATACGTCACTACTGCTCCAAACAACTGTGTCCTTTTCTAGCCTTTAACTGCTCTGTTTCTGTTTCTGTTCTGATGTATTTAAGGAAGTCTTTTCTAGCACCTTCATCAGCAACAACAGATGAAAAATAACTTTTTAGCATAATTGTGTATTGGTTGATTTGCACTCTCTCTTCTCTTAATGAATAAAATAATAATTGTTGAAAATGGTAGAAATGCTGTGACCCAAAGAAGTCTCATCACACAATAATAATAATATAATAATAATAATAATACTACAAACACACACCAGGTCACACTGAGTGTTTCCTGAACATAAACCGTAAAGACTTTGTGCAACAGGAGCTTCTGGCGTCTATAAACCCTAAAGACGTGTTGGTCATGGTTTAGTGTGAACGTCTCATCTGACACACAAAGTCCAGGAGACGCTGAACAACAACACACCATAAAGGTTATACTGCCAACGCTCAGCCTCCAGCGGTTACTCTTTAACCGAGGTTACAAAACAATAAACACAAATCTGACATTAATTCTCATTACTGTTATCTTGCTCAGCAGACTCATCAGAATCTCCGGGAGGATCGGAGAAGCAGACGTGAAAGCTGACGGGCTTGTTTGGACCGTTTGGACTTAATTTATAGTCGGCAAAAGAAAGAAGACAAATCCCAGCATTAAACTTTACACATAACTTTATTGTACCAATTTATATACGAATACCAGGTAAACAAAAACACAGGGTGGAAGCAGTCAGGAGGAGAGAGAACAACGAAGTACAGAACTATTTACAAAAGACGTAGAAAAGAAGCTTCTGGATCATTTGATAACAAAGTTGGGAAGTTTTTGTTTTTTTTCCCGGTTTTGGAGTAGAAACGATGTACCAGGTTAATAATATGCACCAAGATTATGATTGCCAGTACACAAGCTGTCCAATAATATGTTCATTTCTATCATAACCATATATAGCGTTTCTGTATTAAAGTCGTCACTCTGTCAACCTATTCTGAGGCAGGAGTGTTAAATAAACATCTTTAAACTTAGAACGTAAAATTCTCCATTTAGGACAAAAATATACTCAAGACTTCACATCTATTCTAGGAAAATAGTGCACAGCAACGGATTAGATAGTGTAGTAAAGGATAATACCAAAGATACACCTATTTTATCATACAAAATATCCATATATTAAAATATAACGCAGCCGTCTGCGGAGACAAACCTCGGCTGCATCTCATACGCATCAGAAAAGATCTCCGATTAGGATTTCTGACAGTCCAGCTATCGTCAAACGCAAATCTTCAAAATTGGACATCTGTCAGACGGAACAGATCTCTGTACAACAGAACATAGAAAGACTCTGAGAGGCGAACCGTATTGCTTTGATCCTCGACTCTCAGGCAAGTCATCAAACCGTCCTCTGGGGACTCTGAGGTCCAGGTAAAGGGGGGCGACTCGGGACCCGGTGGCCGTTGAACCAGATGTGCGTCTGCAGCTGCCGACTCTTGAACCCGTCGCCTCCTACCCAGAGAATGACTCGTCCCAATTAGCCTCAAATGATTGTTCAAACACAATTACAGGCACATTCCAGCTAAACCCGCTGCAACGTGATCCGGCTAACAGCAGGTGGAACCGCTGATAGAACGATGTCTAACAGATGTTCTCGTGGCGAAAGAGCCCAGGAATCCTAGAAACGTGTTTGACATCTTAACGTTGGATTTCAGACGGACTGATGAAAACGTTGAAAACAACGAGTGAACCAGAAGAGACCTCTGAAATGCTCCGACGAGACGCTGATATCAAATACTAAAAGGCTCGGCTACTGTGATGCCTGACAGAAAGTCAAAACTGTGTCAGGGCAGTCAAACGAAGGAAAACACAGAACAAAGAACGGACGTCACTGATCGTGAAACACACCGGCAGGAGTCGAGAGAAAAGCCTCGATCGTGTGATCGTGTGAGAGGAGACTTCAGTCAGAAGAACCTCGCTAACATCACTCGATCGCTGCGTGCAAACTGCATATCGGCCACAAACTGACTGAGGCTGATGTTCAGACAGCGGTGAAATGTGTGTGTGTGTGTGTGTGTGTGGTTCTGTGCTTCTGTGGTTCGGCAGTGGAGTCGCCCGTGGAACCAGCGGGGCGGCGGTCACATGCAGTTGGCCACGTTGCTGGAGCCCTGGCCGACGTCTCTGATTTGGCTGACGTGAGACGAACAGACGGCGACTCCGGCTCCGGCCCGGCAGTGAGACACCGAACCCACCAGCTCCCACCTGAACCGCAAACAAAAGCAACGATGAGACGACATTCTGACGGTCCTGATCAACACAGCAGCTCTTCAACTACTGGACCCTACAGTTCATCCTGGTGGGTTTTTAGGGGATCCTCTAAAACATCACCTCAATACCTTAGAGTCTTCATTCAGCGCCTCCTCACCTGTTCATCCGAGGCTCAAAAGCCTCCACCGTGTTCAGGTAGATGTTCCCGTTGTGACCCCCGACCGCGAACACTCTCCCCATTACGGTGGCCACCCCGACCCCCCCGCGCGGGGTGGTGAGCTCCGACACGTACTCCCAGCGGTGCATCCGAGGGTCAAAGCGCTCCACAGAGCTCAGCGGAGAGTTGTCATCAAAGCCGCCTTCAGGGGAAAATGAGAGAGAGGATTTATTCAAAATCTGATACAGGAAACTGACATGTATGATTGTACAGTAGCTCAGGTGAGAACCGCTAACTCTCTGAGGAGGATTATGTTAAGAGGACTTCATGAGTCCACACTGAGCCACAGCCACTGGAGCAGGCAGAACGGCCCGTTTCAATGAACCTCGAATGACTCTTCACATTCAAGTGGGACAATAAAAGCCTCACGCTGTTAATCAGCTACCAGATGGCTTCACAAGACATGAACTTCCACCTTTCCTGATTCACGCCTTTGTGTATAAACGTGGGAGGCATGTGACCCGGGTTGTCAAAAGGAGTAATTCCATCTCGCACACTTCAGTTATATGGTACCAACAGTACCTGGCAACCCTTGTGATCGTGTGTTTACTCCTCTCACCCACTACATAGAGGCAGCCGTTGAGCTTGCTGACTCCATTCCCGGCCCGCCGCTGGCCCATCTCGCTGACCTCCGTCCACTTGTTGAGGTGCGGGTTAAACCGCTCCACGCTGGACAGGGACGCCACGCCATCGTTGCCTCCCACTGCGTACATGAAACTCTGGCAAAGAAGCGGGGCGTAAAGCTGTGAAGTCCAGAACAGACACGGTATGAATCAAGTCACACCTGACGGGCCTCCGGTTTGGAGCCTTACCCCCAACGCGACGGAGCCCACGCCTCCTCTGGGAGTGTTCATCGGAGCCACGGCGCTCCAGCAGTCGCTCTCGATGTCGTAGCGCTCCACATCGTTGAAGCAGGAGTTGTCGTCCAGACCTCCGATGGCGTAGATGGGACCACCGAGAGCGGCCAGCGCTATGCCCCTCCTGAGAAACACACATCACTGTGAGGACAGTACAGACGTAGTGGAGACAGAGACGCTCTTTGGTTGAGCATCCTGTAGCGTCTGCGTACCTCTTGGTGTTCATGGAGGCTTTCATCATCCACTTGTTGGTCAGGGGGTCAAACATCTCCATGTTGCCCAAGTGTTCGCTACCGTCATGGCCGCCAACAGCATAAACCTTCCCTAAAGAAAACATCAGACAGATGTGAACGTCTCTATGATCACGTGACCCGACCAGGAGATCTTAATGTATTTGTAGAAAACTTATATAATATGAACTTAGTTGCAACTTCACCTTCCTATGCCACCTCCCCTCTTACCTCCTACAGAGATCACGCCCACATGACGCCGCCTGCTGTTCATTTCAGGACCAAAGAACCAACTGTTCTTAGTGATGGAGTAACACTCGATGCTGCGAAATGGGTCGCCGGAACCGCCCCGGCCACCCACACAGAACAACACCCCTGAAGGGAAGAACGGCCGGAGAGAACAAAGCGTTGGCTTTCATACTTTAACGCTCAAAGAACCATCAGAAAAAACACATTTTATGGAAGAATATACAAAGAGAATATGACAACCTTTCTGTAAATGACAAGTTGTTATATGTTATTTATTACAAGAGTAAGCCTGCAGCTGTTAGGACACATTAACACTGAGAGAGGCAGGTTTCACGCATTTCTGGAGTGTCACTACAACATGCCATAAAGTCAGTCGTTATACTTAAAGCCAAGCCATATAAGTACTACCTGCGGTGTGTTTCCGGGGTATGGTACGAACTGAGTACTCAAAGTCCAGCACCACCTTGTTGCTGAGGTGCAGGTGGTAGTTCCTGGCTTCGTCCATCAGGTCGCGACAGCTCAGGTTACCTTTAATCATCTCGTCCTTCGCCACCGTTCCCGTCAGGAACTCTACCGGGAGCAGGGGGAGGCGCACCTGAAGCAGAGAGCAGACGCCGCGCTGCGCTTGTAAACGTGATTACATAAAGCTGTGAACACATGTGTAGCACTCATTTCAATTTCTCAATCAGTAAACTAGCTCACAATGATTTAGGATTAACGTGCGGAAGCTAAACCAAACCGTCCCCTTGAAGCTGTGGACTCGCTCACCTGAGACATGATCTGGTCCAGCCAGGCCTCGTGGTGCTGCGGGTTCGCCTTCAGCCATTTCACCGCCGCGTTGTACACCTGCGTCTCTGAATGGATGTTGAGCTCGCCGGAGGACAACAACGTGCGCAAGTGCTGCGGAGACACGCAGGTGAAGTCCTCGCAGTCCACCACCTCGGTGAAGTGTTCGCAGGCGTAGCGGTCGGCCATGTCCATCAGGTCCACGCGGTTGTGGCTCTCGGCGAAGGTGCGTACCGCCAGGCAGTTGGTGGGGTGAAAGTGGGCCTTCATGTACTCACAGCAGGCTCTCGCTACCAACTCCACCTAGTCGAGTCGAGCAGCAATGAAGCAAATGTGACGGTCGAACTCAGACTAGAGTTATTATCCGTGTACGAGTTGTCACAACATTTTGCACTGCTTAGAAAGGAAGCATCAGCGCTCAACCTTCCACTGAAGATGCAGAACCCTCTGTGTAAGAGGACGTCTCTTTACCTGGAGGATGCAGGACCCTCTGTGTAAGAGGACGTCTCTTTACCTGGAGGATGCAGGACCCTCTGTGTAAGAGGACGTCTCTTTACCTGGAGGATGCAGGACCCTCTGTGTAAGAGGACGTCTCTTTACCTGGAGGATGCAGGACCCTCTGTGTAAGAGGACGTCTCTTTACCTGGAGGATGCAGGACCCTCTGTGTAAGAGGACGTCTCTTTACCTGGAGGATGCAGGACCCTCTGTGTAAGGTGATGTCTCTTTACCTGGAGGATACAGGACCCTCTGTGTAAGAGGACGTCTCTTTACCTGGAGGATACAGGACCCTCTGTGTAAGAGGACGTCTCTTTACCTGGAGGATACAGGACCCTCTGTGTAAGAGGACGTCTCTTTACCTGGAGGATACAGGACCCTCTGTGTAAGAGGACGTCTCTTTACCTGGAGGATACAGGACCCTCTGTGTAAGAGGACGTCTCTTTACCTGGAGGATGCAGGACCCTCTGTGTAAGAGGACGTCTCTTTACCTGGAGGATGCAGGCAGCGTAAAGCAGCGGCTGGACGTTGTCCACGGTCAACGTGAGCTTGGAGGAGTACGCAAAATGCACCAGGTCCTGGATGGCATCGCCGTCGAAGTCCTTGATCTCGATCACTTCCTGCTTTGCCTCGGACATCTCTGAGAGGAACATGGCCCTGAGGAACACAGAGACAACGAGTGCGTCAATACTTTACCTGGCGACTGTCCGTTAGGGCTGTCACACGCGGCACATCTTAGTTCATGAAAAGGAAATTGTCTTGGTCTGAAAATGTCACATACCTGAAGTATGGGATAACACAAGCCAGCACTAGCTTGTGGCACGGTATCATCCTACTGCCAACCTACAGAGAGAGACATGTTGAGACAACCTGCTCACAGCATTAATGACCTCACCGTGTGTTACTCTCCACAGCACCACTGCGATTACAGCAGCTATTCAGGGATTAAAACAAACAAAGGCTCATATCCATAAAATATTGAAAACATAAACAGAGCGTCGAGTCTGGGCGGAGGGACCTACCTTCAGCGTGACGTCACAGAGCTCTCCTACTTCATAGAAGTGCCTGAGGGAGTTGTGGAAGTCCTTCCAAGCCTCGTGAGCCTCAAAGACGAAGGAGCCGTCGGGCTCACAGTCCGCCTTCGAGGTCCTGGTCACGGGCCGCTTCTCCTTGGGCTTCAGCTGCTTGGCGTGGTCTTGCACCATATCCCCCGGCGCCATAGCTGGCTACAGGTAACAACACCTGTCGGAGAGACGAGAGCGTGACACGAAGAACCACTCAATCGACGATGGTGAATCAGCAGAATTCAGAGGAAATAATCAGCAACAAACTGTTACAGTGAATGCATCAGTTCAGTCTTTTTTTGATGTGCAGAAAATCATTCCCTGGTTGTAGAAGCTCAGCTGTAAAGATGTGGATCTTTGTTGATTTGATATTGATGGGTATTGTCACACAGGCCAGATTTTCACTGCCATCGACTGTGTTATGTAAGAATAACTTGCAATTTAAAATTAAACCCCAACGCAGAGCAAATAACGTCCTACAGGCTTCAAAGGAGGAAACGAAAGGGAAATGAAATGAGTGGAGGAGGACTCTGCTCACCAGCTGAATAAGTTTGGTCAGTAACCCCCCCCCCCCTTCAGTGTCACTTCCCCTTTACTCGTTTAGCAGAGACCAGAGAGACAAACGTGGAAATGGACATTCCTCCGAGCTAACGTGACACACCGTGCAGAGAATACTGTGCAAATCAAAATCAAAATTCCTACCTATTGCTGAATCGGATGAACAAATGTCCACAGTGTTTATGTCACAGAGCAACTGAGAGCAGACAGCCAGAGTCCTAAAGCTCCACCCACACCTCTCAGATGATGCTGCGCCGTCTCTCCTTTAAGTCTCTGGAGCTGAATAGACTCAGTGTATCGGCCCTCATCACTAGTCCTCTCAGCTAGAAGAGCAGGAGCATCTAGAGATCAAAGGCCCTCTCTCTCTCTCTCTCTCTCTCTCTCTCTCTCTCTCTCTCTACTTCTGTTCCACTACACTTGTGGATAGGCTTCATCTTCATCTTCTAAAACCACATGGGGGGGGGGGACTTTGAATCGAGTGAATATTGCAAAGGCAGAGTCGGGAACACTTCCACGGCCTTAAGATGATGACAACATTGTCCCTTGTATTATTCATGAGGAGTGAGAGAGTCAATAATTTAACGACAGATGTATCGCACAACTCAACTCCACTGAGTACAAAACGGGGGAAGCAGTATGTGCCGACAGCAGCCTCTTCAATGCATCTGCCATCTGCATACAGAAGGGACCAACAGAGCTCGTTTGGTAGAAAGGTCCACAGGAGACGAGAGTCTAGAGGAACACAGGAACTGCTCCATGCTGTGGCTCCGTGGGTTGGCCTTCGATCACAGTAGTGTGGAAGTAGTTACCCCCAACTAATATGCCTGCTTTCCTGCACACTTGATCACTGCACCTCCCTCACCACCGTCTGAGGGGTTGAGATCAGCTGGTGGTGAAGAGTGACCAATGTCAGTCAGCTGGAAACACATTTTAAAGACCTTCAGATCACATGAACAGTTCCGTTTATGCAGAAAGGAGAGCATCTTTAGTCCTGCACGTGCACAATAAGGTGACACACACACACACATACATACATACATGCTTTGGTGTCACCAAGCTACTCGAGGACAGAATGTGGAGATAGGGAAGGATAAGACAGCAGCTATCACGATACTGCTAATACCACATCCTTTACACCAAGCTAGTTAGCGTTAGCTGTTAATGTAAACCGTAGCTAGCATCTATTCTACAGACGCCATCAACGTTAAAAGTGTTTACACGTGTCAATGTTTTGGTGTTGGACACACATAACTACTCGTGTTTATCGGTCAGATAAGTGCGTAACATCGGGCACAACTGTGGATAAACGTTGAGATGGAATGTAAAACGTGAAACGCAAACACACGTCAACAGTGCGTTACGAGATTAACGCTAACAGATTACTAGCTTGTTCGCTAACTGCAATTTAGCAAAGCAGTGTAGCATCCGAGAGCTAACGTTAGCTAGCAGGGACAGAAAACCCGATTTAACCGGGGAGTTAACGGCGGAAACGCTAAACGTAGAATGCGACACACAACACCGAACACTCGCCGCGTCACGTGAAACATATTTAATGTAGATACCTCATGTCGCGGGGAGAGTTAAGATGCCGGTTTCATTGAGCGGAATGTTTGGCATTGGCACGTTTGTTGTGATTCCAGGTGCATCATGGGTATTGTAGTTTTAGGACGTTACCTGACCGACGGCTGAAAGCAGAAGATTAAACGCTTACTAGAAGCTCATAATGCCGGTTTTAAGACGGTCTCTTGTTTAGTTTCTGGAGCTGATCTCATCAAAGTGTAGCACGTGTTTTAATAACCCTAGAAAGAGAGCACGCGGTAATGCATAGAGGGCTCTGTGTGATCTATTACCCGAAAGCAATAACTATTATAATAAACAATGTCAAAGTTGATGTAAACAGTGTCACATTCTTTAGTTATGATTGCTCTCATTTGATCTCCTGCCTTCCTGTAGAAGAGTTCCAGTAAATGACACCGACCTGTTAGAAATAAAGCTCTACACTACAGCGTAACGTGCAAGACAGGGACACGTTAAGACTGTAATTACAGTCGTTATAAAACTATATTGGCCAATCAAATCTGGGCTAAAATTATACATTAACACATTATTCACGTCTTGATTTGAGCTCTATTTACGGTCAGTGCAGCGTCTGCATATTTCAGCTGTAAACACATTGAAAACAGGTCATTGATGTGGACAGATGTTATACTTCTATATGAATAAACTATTTGTGGGGTCCATAGACGTAAAATATACAGAACAGAAAAATGACAATTTGCTTGAACCCGTGATGGCAGCAGTGTTACAACAGTTAGTGTAAATCTTAAGAAAAAGGTCTGTTTTCTATTAATCATTGTTCTTTTCATGGGATCAGATCAAAACAAAGACTTAAATCTTAAATTAAAAAACACGTAGTTTAAGGTTAAAGATGTGCAGATGACTAGAGGTGTGTTCTCAGATAAATGGTGATACTTTAAAAGGGCTAAAGCTGTCCAAAAAGATTTAAATCACATCGTTTTCTTTTAATTCAAACTGCGATCAGTGAGAGGAAGTGAGAGCGGCACAAACATTACAATGAGACCCAGACAGAAACCGTCACACAATAAATATCCAAAAATCTTTTATTTCAGAGCAGAGTAAATGTATGCAGTTCACCAGTGGAAAATAACATTAATACACTGTATTACAGGCTACTTGAAGGATGTACACCACACCAAACATAACCTCATGTCCGTGTGTCCTACTTGTACTGCTTCTTCTTTTTCAGGAGCGCGTCCCGTAGAGCAATCTGGACAAGGAAATGAAAAACATGTCCAGTTGAAACGCCACTTATCTTAAAACTCAGTCACACACAGCAGCTATTCCTGACAGGCGTGTCCTACCTGTTTGTCTCTGAAGGAGCGTTTGCCTTTGGTTCGGACGTTCTGACTGTGTCTCATCATCATGAAGTTCTTCGTCTTCCTCTTCTCCCTGTTGCTGGTGCCGGCGTGTGGGTTCAGCTTGGTATGCTTCTTGACAAACTCCTTCCGGTCGGTCCGTCCCGCCTGGAAAAATCAAAACGGTCCACAGTGTTTCAGCATCTGTGAGTAACTCACTACAGGAGCAGTTCAAATCAGCCATTAGAGCTTTACCATTGCTGTTGCCAGGCGCGTTTCCTTGTCTGCCTTTGGTTTCTTATGCAGTTTCTCAATATTCCTCAAAGTCAGCACCTCCCCTCTGGAGGATTTGGGGAAAGAAAACAAGCAAAAAACCCTCAGTGTGATCTTCTATCTTCATGTAAAAGATGCTTTAAGCTCTTTGTTCAAACGCTCTAACCTGTTGTCGTCCTCTTCGTCGAGGACCACGTTTGTCCTCTTCTGACCTTTGCCCGGAGCACCGTTGACCTCCTTCGCCAGCTGGACCAGACGGATCTTCTTGAAGTCATCTTGAGTGAGGAGCCTGCTGCCGCTGACCGCCGCCGCTTTGGCTTTTCTTTCCTCGACCGGCATATTCTGAAGCTTCTCCGCCTGAGACACACACACACACACACACACACACACACACACACACACACACACACACACACACACACACACACACACACACACACACACACACACACACACACACACACACACACACACACACAGCTTGTAAAGCCCCCTGAGGCAAATTTGTGATTGAATTGAATAAACTCTCCAGTTATATTTTCACCATTTCTCCCGTTTCTTCATCAGACGAGTGGTGAACGTCCACCCACTCCCCATCTTCATCATCACCGCTCATACTGGCGCTCTCCCAGCCATCTGTCGTACAATATGAAACATTATGATGGACACACTGGATTCTGATCAGTTCAGCCCTTGTAATAGAATCCTATAGATTCAATAAGAAAGACGCTGCTCACCTCCGCCTTCCTCTCCCTCTTTGCTCCCCTCCTCCACCTCCAGGACTTCAGCTCCAGGAATGTAGTCTTTAGCCTCCAGCTCTCCGTAGTCTTTGATCTTGGCCTCTGTCGACGCTTCGGTGGGTCTCCCCTGGACAACAAGTGGCACAATTACACACATTTGTCGAATCTAACAACAAAAAAAGGTTCTTTTTAAAGTGGTTGTTGTTGGTTTCTTCCAGTAAAGGTCTCAGCTCACCCTGTCCCTCTTGTGCAGCATCTGTGGATTAAGACTCCTGAACAGCTGGATCAGTCCTCTGGCAGACATCATCACATCTGAACGCCAACACAGACAGAACCATGTTGTTTTGTGAGTGACTCCTTAGTGCATTCAGGTGTGTGGTTTAAGTCCAGAGGTCAGAATAACAGACTCACTCTTGTCTTTGTGGACCTTGTACTGAGCCAGGTCCTGCAGCAAGTCCTCAGTGATGGCGAGCGGACAGCGGGCCGTCACTTCTTTGATGGCGTTGATGCTTGACACAAAGAAGGTGTTGAATTTAACATAACACGGTAACGTGGTTTGAACATTTTAATCCAGAACTGAAACCAGAAAGTAGACCCGGCTGCTACTCACCCCACGGTCATGACCTCCCCAGAGTTCCTCTCCGTCACAAAGTTGTTGGCGATGGTCATGATTACCGGCTCGATGATCTGCACCAGTGGGAGAGTGTGAGAAGGTTTGTACAGGAATCCTTACGTTACATCCACACAGAACAGACGGGTCTTCATGTACCTCTGGGGGGACGAGTTGATGGGACGCCTGGGCCACACACAGGAGGATCTTTGTCACCTCTGGGAAGACAACGGTTTGTTTAAAGCATCTCGTCAACAGGAGGTGAAAACACGTTCATTTACTTCACTGGGAGGAACGTTTACCTCTTTGATGCGGCTGTAGAAACCTCTGAACAAAGGCATAGAAGTTGAAGAGGAAGAGCTGGAAAAGAACAGAGAGTCATGCTTTTATTATCTACTATACAACTGCTTACATGTCGGTATTGACGAGTACTCGCCTTGGAAAAAAGACCTACAGTAAGTCATCAAGGAGTGCAGAAACCAGCCGCGTCACTCACCTCGTGGATTCCAACCAGTCTGGATATGAACTCCATCATCATGATCTTCACCTCAAAGCGCTCTTTAGAGCCTTCCAACTGCTTCAAGAGCTTCTCAGAGAAATCTTTGTAAAAACAGACGGTCGATGTGAATCGTTGCACAAAACAAAAACACACTGAACAAAGTCTTTGTGCTGCAGCTGTTGAGGAGACGACCGGCGGCTCTACCTTGTGGATCATGAATGAGGTGAATAGCAGAGAAATTGAACACTTCCACCTTCTTCTTTTTCTTGTGTTTCTGCCCAATAGAGTCAAAACAACAAACTTTATTCATTTGAACACAAAAGACACAATACGAGTCACGACACAGTGGTTACAGAGCGGTACCTTCAGGACTTTCATGGCCTTCTCCATCTTCTTCTTGTTTTTGGAGGTTTTCTTGCCAGTGGAGTATCTGACCTTCAGGTCTCGGACCGTTGGTCCCTCCGCCTGCAAGACGAGACCGACTCTTAACAAAACACACATCTTAAATATGCATTGAACAAAAATGACCTTCTGTATAATGTTGAGATATTTTTGGTACTTGCCTCTGAGTCTGAATCATCTGAATTTTTCTCATCCTCATCTTTGCCCAGAAAAAACTTAAGACTGGCAACAACGATCTAAACAGGAAGAGAGGCAGGTGACACTGTCAGGGGCTTCCATTGCTGCAATAGAATGAGCAAAGCGCTGCTTTCCTTCGGAGGACACACGGACACACACACACACACACACACACCTTTGTGACCTTGGAGAAGCACGCCGTTGTTATGACATTCACTGTTTTGGTGTCATTCCTGGAACACAAACAAAAAAGACAAATCAGACTAAAGGAGCAAAACATACAAAATGTGTAACGTGAGTTCAGTGTACAAACACACACCCACCATATGTTTCTCTTGTAAAGCTCCACCATTACGTCCAAAGAGATCTTTGCTGCTAGAGGGTTACTGTCTCTCAGCATGGTGTACATGAAGTTCTGTAACGTCTGAAACACACAACATGATCACACACACAAGCTGCTGTGGTCAAACATGAAGACGTGACACACGTGTGTGTGTGTGTGTGTGTGTGTGTGTGTGTGTGTGTGTGTGTGTGTGTGTATATACTTACTGTGTTAACTTTGTTGTTTTTGTGCTTGGCATTGATGTTTTTGATATCTGCCACAATGTGTGTGTACAGTGTCTGTGGGGAGAGAGAAGCAGATGTTTACTTCTGAAAGGGGAAACAACAAAAGAGTCAACAATTACTTTCAATATCAATTAATCCGCTGCTTATATTCTGGATTGTTGGGTCTTTAAAACGTCTATCTCTGTCCAAGGTGATGTCTTTAAACGTTTTTGTTTCGTCATTCTAAAACCCAAAGATATTCAGTTTAATATCTCCATATTTAAGAGGCTGAAAACTGCATTTCCTGCCATTTTTGCATTAAAAACGACACGCCGGTTAATCAAATATCTAAACAGTTAAACATGAAGAGCTCTTACCTTTCTGAGGAGTTTGTCGTGACATCGCAGCAGCTCAAAGAAGAGCTCCAGGAGGCTGGTGGGGTCGATCAGATTTTTGTTCCTCAAAAGAATCAGAGCTTTGCAGAAAGTCTGACAAAAGACAGGAAACAAACAACAACAACACGTCAACACCGACAGACACGTCAACATGCACGAAGATCAACAAACTCACAACATGGACAGTAACACACAGTCTCACCATTCTGAGGTCCGACTCGATCATCGTGTGGTGACTCATTAATAACCCAGACAGCTCTTGTGGAAAGGTGGACAGCTGCTGCGAGTAGCAGTGGCCAACCTGAAGGACAAGATCAAACACACAACTTTAAAACATGTACTACACGCTATAGCAACCAAGTACATTTACTCACTTAATACGTGTGTGTATGTGCGTGTTACTCCACTATATGTATGAGGCAGCTCACTGCTGGATACGAGCTTAAACGCGGTACCTGAGCGAGAAACATGACAAGTTCCGCCAGCTCCTTGTTCGGCTTGTCAGGCTGCAGTCTGAAGATCTGCACGTTGGACTGGTAGTGTCGGTACTGCTGCTGGAACTGTGGAGGGAACAACAACACCGACAGCCAGCGATTAACTCCTGCAGACAGTCTACTAGCTAACAGCTTTAGCACGTTGGGCTAACAACACGTACCTCGTCTACGTACGACTGCGGATCTCGCTTTATGAGATTCTGCAGCTGTGGCAGGTTGTTCGGCAGCTTGTTGTTGTGTCGCCCGGACATGTTGGAAGAGGAGTTCCACCGGAAAGTAGAGGGAAAACTGTGAAAAGCAGCGGTTTACAAGGCAAGCGTGGCAAATGTGTAGGCTGCCATTTAGTGGCGAACGTTACTTCCGGTCACATTTCGTCACTTCCGCTTTTATTAAAGGGCGACTTTGTTGAGCATATTGTTGATAATTATGCGCTGCTGTTCTTGTGCGTTTAAATGATTTTAAAATTCATAATGTTAATAATCTAACTTTTTATATGTATTTTTACTTTTGTGTGAACCTATGGAAGCCCATTTCTGCCACTGTGAGGAAACAAATGAAGATCCTGTAAGTCATTATAATGAGATACTATCTCAAAATAATGACTTACTATCTCATAATTATGACTTATTATCTCATAATAATGAGATAGATGCTAAGTCACTATAATGAGATAGTCGGATAGTTTCCGGGATGTGCTTCCATACCTATATATGCACATAGTGAGGAGATCTCTTTGTGGTGCGTTTTGCGATATATTTCTAAAAACAAGTGACACTAATGACGCATGTATGTCATCTGAAAAACCTCCACATGATGGCAGTATTGTGACTTCATTCACCTGTTATTCATTGATATAGTTTTGCCAGCAGATGGCGCCACAGTCTCACCTGCATTGCTACAAGTATGACATGAACTCAGACCGCTGACTGTGCAGAAAGTAAGCCAGTATTGTTCTCAGCCGTGACCTCCTTTCACACGTTTAACCTGTTGCTCATTTACCAGTCAGCGGGAAACGTCTGGGAGCAGGAAGGCTGTGAGAGTCTTCCTCTGGCTTCCTGTTGCTGTCAGACGTCTGTGTGTGATCATCACAATCCAACTGAGAGCTGGACTGAGGACAATGTCCAGTAGATATCATGCATAATGAAGTCTGACATGCACCAAATGTATTTACAAAATACATGAAAAAACTGGATGTGACAATAAGTCACTGAGGTAGGTAAATCATAGTGTTTAATAAGAATGAACCAAACGTCTCTTTATTGTTCAACAGTCATTATTTATTGCTTCATGAACTACACATCAGGGTCCAGAGAGCTGGTTTCAGAATCATCTTATTTACTCCCTCGTTTGTTCTTCTGTTAATCCTGGAAGACGCTTTCTCACTTTCTCACAACCTTTTGCATGTCTGCATCCGGACACCAGAGACAGAGAGACCGCTGGACAGACCGGGCTCCATGAGCCACAGTCTGTTTCCTGTGGCCCCGCGTGATGCGTCAGGGCCCCGCGTGATGCGTCAGGGCCCCGCGTGATGCGTCAGGGCCCCGCGTGATGCGTCAGGGCCCCGCGTGATGCGTCAGGACCCCGCGTGATGCGTCAGGGCCCCGCGTGATGCGTCAGGGCCCCGCGTGATGCGTCAGGGCCCCGCGTGATGCGTCAGGACCCCGCGTGATGCGTCAGGACCCCGCGTGATGCGTCAGGACCCCGCGTGATGCGTCAGGGCCCTGCGGATGCGTCAGGGCCCCGTGTGATGCTGCTGCCCGGTCCACTCCTCGCTGGTCAGCTGCTATGTCAAGAATGCTGGACGTGTAAATCAACTGATTCAATGTCCCGTTAAAACACAGTTGTTTCATTTACGTTTTAAGAATGAAGAGATGGGCAACAATGTTTGATACAGTACATTTTACTGCAAATGAGTAAGAAAAGTAAAAACAGTCACATGTCATATTCAAAAAAAGATGACGACATTACACTGAGTGGTTACGTATTGTTCTCCATCTTCCAAAGTAAGTTTGTTTCAAACAAATAAGTTGTTAAGAGTTTAAAAAAATGCAAATAAATAGAATAAAAACAATGTAAATATAAAACTATTCACACAACTTCCTACATAGGAATAAGTCCACTCACGTTGATCTGGTGCTCGATTGCTGCGGGTCATTGGACCACGTCGTACCTTAAATTGACCAGAGCGGAGCATATTGTCAGGATCTTGTTGATTTGAGGAGCCATGCTCTTGGAAACAACGTGTGATAATATCTTGTAGACCTTCAGACGGTGCAGCGCTGCAGCCACGTGACTCGTGGACGACACGTACTCCTGGTTTCTGGAGGAATATTGGTGTTGCGTCATGAACACGTCCCCGGGTTTCAACTTACCCAACAGTCCCGAGTCCAAGACCATGAGTTTGTCGCTGCTGTGCGCCATATAGGCTCCGGAGATGAACATGATGAGTCCACAGGGGGCCACGGCGACCACGTACTTCACCGTGTCGTAGCAGTGGACGCGCGGACCCCCTCTCGAGTCAAGGTTTGAGGGTTTTTGCACAAAGCTCTGACAGAACTCCAGAACGCACGACGCGTTGGGGAAGCTCTCCCTGAACGCTCGGGGCGTGGTCGCCTCGATGGTTTCCCTGGGAAGCCACGGGACGACAGGTCGCAACACGTGCTCCAGTTTGTCGATCCAATACGACACGATCTCGCCGGCCATGCTCTCCGACACGCAGAACCGCTCGGCCAGATAACCGATGTCCCGGTTGGTCTTTAACGTCACGAGCGTCAGGAGAACTTGATCCCGCACAGACATCGGGAACGCGTTGCTTCCTTCCAGTGACGTCACAAGGATGTTGAACACATCCAGGGCGATCCCGACGTAGTACAGCGCATCGTGGTCGATGTTGAGAGACGGCCGTCCAACGTCCTCATCTCGAGTCATCTTGTGTGGCGTCACCTTGTATCGCGTCATCTTATTGTGCGCATCCTGCCTGCCGCCCGTCTTGCAGTAATCGTGGTCACATTGCGTGGTTTCCACTGGATGTGCGTGACCTGGACGGCGCCGTGGGTCACGGGGCGGTGCGGAAGGTGAGATGCCCGCGTGGCTCGAGAGAGTCGACGTGAAGTCTGACAAAAGACACAAACGTAGGACCAGAGTGAGGAGAGAGCACGCTGCACGTCTCCATAACCTCCATGCGTATGGAAGTTATGGAGGCTGAATAAACAGTTATTGTGCCCCTTTATAATCATGTGAGACTTGCATTGATTAATCACCTAGATCCATGACTACACTCAGGCTCAGACTGCTTAATGTACTGTTTTTATAATTACAGTATAACACCTAATATGCAATATGTAGGGATGGGTTTTGCTAGGATATTATTAATAACAATGTCTGATACTTATCAATACTTCTGTTGATATTCTTCATCATTTATTGCAATTGCTAAAAGTGTCAAAGGCTGTGGTCATGTCTCTACATTTGAGAATATGAACCATAAGCAACACTAAATTAAAACAGCTCCAGACACGTCTTTTTGTTCTTTAAACACATATTACATTTAGATGCATGTTCATTTAAAAGGAGCGCACACTTTGTGAAGTTATGTCCCGTCAGTCGAGCAACAAGAAGAAGACACCGGGGACAACACTACATAACACCTCGGCAGGGTGTCGTAATGCGTCAACACCAACACTTACATCAGACATATTAACAACGAATACAAGGAGTCACGTCACGATAAACGCACTAACCATTCACCGTGAAGTCAGCTTCCATGTGGTCCGCCATTCCTGAGGAGAAGTCAACAAACCCAGCTGCCGCCGTCTCTGATCTTCTTCTCTGAGGTTTGATGGCGGTTGTCAAACATCGCATTGGTGCATTACCGCCACCAACCGGTGCGTGGATCAGGACGTCTAGTACTCACGTTATTTACAAAGGTTAAAGGACAAAGTTTCTGCAATATAATAAAACATGATCCACTGTTTCTTCTGAAGTATTCACACGTCTCTTTTCCGTCCTCCGGACCCTGCACTACTACAGCCAATGTAGTACATTACCTTCTGTGTTCTTTTACTTCTGACATATACTATTGATTTGTCCCTTAATCACCACTTTAGCTTCAAGCCCATTGTTCTGCTTCTTCTGCCTTTTCATTCCATCAACTCCAACACAACCCCTAACAAAGTCAGTGTATTCATAGAAGCTCATTATGGAAGTGTTGAGACAGAACATTTTACAGTAACATGAAGACAAAGGAGTGTGAAACAGACTTCATCAAGAGTCCACTAAAGCTGAAGAGGTTCAGAAGAAGGCTCACCATTTGTGATTACAGAACATCTTCTAATTAATCAAACCAGGACGTTTAGTAGGTTTCATAACTTCATAACTCCGTCCGTCTCAAGGAGGTATTCACTGAATTCTTCTTATTTTACATGGTGGTGAATCAGTGCAGCAGATATCCATCAGACAGCTCGGGGGGGGGGGGGGGGGTGTTCATTCATTCATTCATTCATTCAGGACAATCCTGTTTAATGACTACATACATGTGAAAGACACAGTGACATGAGCACCTGTAAAATATGAATTCCAGGCAGGAGAATACAACATGAAGGATCAAGTGTTCAACCTTTGTATGGACCGTCAGCTCAGCGTCACAAACGTGAGACGTTAACACTTCTGTCAGCCTCAGCCAAACATTACAGAACTTCATTGATGTACTTCTGTGCAGTGTATTGTGTTTACGTATTGTGTTTATGTTGTGTAATTGTCAAGTCATCGTCTTGTATACAGGTGAACACGTTGTTCTTCCTCATCAGGTTCAGTGGTTTTGCTTGTCAGCAAGCTTGGAAAAGCTGAATTAGGTTAATGTGTCTATAAATAGTTAACAAAGTGATGCCAACCTAACTACGCTCTTTACAAAAGACAACATATGGGAATCTTTTTTTTTTTTTTTGGAATAAAACTTTCCTCCACATTAAAATGTAGGCAGTTTAATTTTCAGGAGATGAATATGTACACTTTTAATTCCATCATTGACCTCAGGCAGTAAGCAATTACTGTAGAATAGATTTACAAAGCAAATACTGACATAGTATTCTGTCAAGGCATGTTCCAGCATCAAAATACACAAGTACAATTTTGTTCCACATAAAATATGAAATCATTGATCAATTTCATAATTATTTAAAAAAAAAAAAAAAAAAAAAAAAATCGAAAAATCTGGGAAAAAAAAAAAATATGAGCGTTCTCTTGTAGGTGACGATAAGAAATACAATCAGCAGTTCTCATGAATGCATTGAAAAGGAGTAGCAGCCAGAGAGAGAGAGAGAGAACTCAAAAAGCAAACATAAAAATATAGACTTCTTTAAAGGATGTACTCTCAAGGAACTGGATAGTTTAAGGCATTTTTTAAAAACATGTAATTTGGCGATTCCTGCCGGTGTCAACTCTTCTCCGTCACTATCCAGAGATGTTTTCCTCCGCTTGGAGGCATCGGAGGACGTAGAGGATCACTTGATAGCAGAAAACATATTGCTCCTGTAAAAAAGGGGGAAATGAACCAGAGAGATGTCGAATCAGAACATGTAAGAAGAATTCAGCTACTTGATTCTTGAATCAAACATTAAAACTCACCTCTGTCTGGATCATTCCCTGTCTCTGCAGTCTCATGTTCCGAACCACATCTGAGAGATCAAACTACAGACAGCGATTATTAGATTGGGATCATTAAAAAGACAGAAGCTTCCTCATAAACAAGATAAGGAGCGTCTGCTTACATCTGCATCTTTACTGATGAGACCCAGAACCACGTCTATGCAGATGAGGGTTCCCGATCGCCCGATGCCCGCACTGCAGTGCGAGACGATCGGCCCCGATCGGTGGACGTGCCTCATGTAGGAGATGAAGGTGAGCAGCTGCTCGGGCTGCGAGGGCGTCCCGTGGTCCGGCCATCCCATGTAGTTGAGGTGAGTCACACGCTGCACTTCATTGGTCTGAGGGAGGAGAAACTCTCAGGTTAGCGCGTCGGTCCACAGCGCGGGAACCTTTTCAACTGGCGGACAAACCAACCTGGACGTCTTTGACCTCGATGAGTCGGATGACAAAGTTGTCGAGAAATTGGTCCTTGATCAGCGTGATCTGCAACCTGTCGTCCACCATCTCCGCGGTCCTCGGCGTGTCGGGCCAGTACCGCTGGCATTTCACCTTCCCTCCCTCTACTTCCTGGGTCATCATGGCGATCACATTGGACTTCTGCTCCCAGACCATTTGCCAAAAGTCCCCCAGAGTCGTGGGTAAGGGACCCTGACATGCGATGTACATGTAGTTCTCATCCTTCACGGACATGTTGATGAAGTTGGCGTTGATGTAACCCCCGTCTTTGCCCAGCACAACTCGAGTTGTGTCAACTAGAAGAGATTTGTACGAAACACGTCAAATTATGTCCAACATTTTAAGAGTCTACATTTATCGAAAAGCTGAAAAAAACAAACACATTTTCTTACAAGGAACAATATTCTTGTAGCGGTTCTTCCTCTTGTTCTCCTTCGTCTGACCGATCAAACAGTCGTCCAGCGGCTGCAGGTTCTGAAGATTCTGCCAGGAAGGAAAATGGAAAAAGATGTTTATTAAAAAAAATAAATGAAAAATTCATCCACAGGCATTAAAATCCAGAGTAGATTCTTACGTCAAACTCCTGCAGCGGGACCTTCTGCTCCAGAAGCCCCCTCATCATGCGGACCACAGTGTTGAGCTTCTGTCCTGTGTACTGGCCATCAGGGACCACCTTGACGAGGGGCAAAGAGGTCAGCTCGTCCTCTGTGATGATTGGCCCGCCTGGAGGGGGGAGGGGCAGAAACAGTGACCCATTACTTCCTCTTTATTGTAAACTCCATTCTGACAGCCCCATCTTTAACTCCCATCTTAGACTCAGATTTAAAATCCAAAGTCGCTCTTACTGTCTCGTGATTTGGAGTTCATGTTCTCTATTGGCAGGTCATCACTTCCCCATGTGATTTCATCTTCCTCTGGCTGTCCAGCACCCATTTGCAGATAGCTGTTGATTCAAAAAACATAACCAGTGAGATGTTTATTAATATATATTCACAGTCCCAAGAGCAAACCCTAAAAGCAAAATCTTACTTTTCATTCCTCGGATCGTCAACGTTCTCCTCTTGCCATTCCACTTTCCTGGAACTCTATTTTGAAAGAATTAAAGATCACATATAACAAACTGAAGCTGCATATTGCTTCAATGCTTCATCAGGTTGGATGGATTAGATTCGTACCTCGGGGGAGTCTTCAGGTAAAGAAGAGCCATCGCAGTCCGTGTCCTCTGAAAGCTCTGCGCTGTGCTCCGCCTCTCTTCTGCGTCCCAGAGGATCATCTTCATAGTCTTTGTAACGAGAGGATGGAGTCGTGTTGGTGAAGTTAACGGTTTTATGATTTCATATACAAGTTCATTTATTTTGTTAGTGAAATCAAACAACATTCAACATGGTTCTACGGAGATCTTCAGTCCTGTATGGTGTTACCTATGGGTGGAATGGGTGGAATGGGAGGACCGCCGCCAGCTTTCAGCTCATCATGGAGAGTGAACCGCTTCGTCTTTGCTCCATTGTCCTCACTCAGATCTGAAGGCAACATGAAGCAGAGTGGTGTGTGTGCAGAGAGAAAAGGTCAGATTATTAATAATGACACTAGTGTCAATCATTTTTTAAATACAATAGAATTACATCTTCATAAATGATTTAAGAGACAAAGTCAGACGGAACTTTTCTAAAACACGTAGAGATTCCAGGTTTTGCGTCTCTGCTTGTACCTGTGTTTCCATTGCACTTGTCAGAGTTGATGGGCAGATAGGCCAGGTATGTGTTTGGGTTCTGGTCTGGCGGTCTGGACACTATAAGATGCACCAGGCCTTTAGCTTTACGGATGGTGGTGACAGCTTTGGTGTGGGACACACCCGTCATTAGCTCCTCATTCACCTGCAAGAAAAATCACAATCTTTGATACGCGAAGAAAAACTATGTTTAGCAGACTAAACGTTTTGCAGTATCTGTTATTTTGTTTGCGTAAAGGTCTTAGTGAGGGCAGAGGTCAGCTGTTAAATGCATTTAGCGGAAAGCTAAACAGTAAATGAACAATATGCATTCAATCTTGTTTAACAAAAAGTACATTCATCAATACGACCTTAAGTTCTGAGCAGCAGATGTTTAATATAACTCACTTTCAGCAGCCTGTCTCCCACTTGCAGTTTGCCCGAGGACTCTGCTATTCCTCCCGGTGTGATGGACTTCACAAAGATCCCCCTTTCCCCTCCGATCACAGAGAAACCCAGACCTCCTGACTGCAGCTTCTCCAGATCCAGATGTATGATCTCCTCCTGCATATTCAACAAATACATGTGTGATCACACTTCAATTGGGGATTTAGTAGACAATCGTTTGGTAGTGAAGTCGCTATTGATGGATGCAAAGCACGACACGGAATTAAGAGTCCAATCTATTTCCAAACTTACCTCTAAAGGACAAAGTGCTGCGAGACTCTCCGTCTCTCTTAGATCTTCTCCTTTAAGAAACCCTTAAACAGAAAGCAAGGTTGCAATTATATGTACAATAATAGACACGATCAGCGTTTCTCTTTCCTGTTGCACAAATCCAACACATACCATTCATGCTGGAGGAAACCTTGGGGCTAACATTGTTGTTCAGGAAAGAGACACTTTTCTGCCCGGTAGAAACAGGCTTTCCATCCCTTTGAGGAGAGAAATAACTTGTTGTCATGTCGCTCAGATCAAGAACTTACAGACTCAGCATGATCAGTTCCGTACAGGCTGCACACGTCATTGCTTTCTAGACTACCTTGTGGCTTTGAGGGTGAGGTCATCCAGGGACAGGTCCATCAGTCTGGTGCTCTCACTGAGGGTCAAGTCCTGCGTGGGAGCCCCGTTGATGTAGTGGATTAGATCAAGTGGTCTCAGGCTGCCCTCCTCAAAGGCCATTGAACCGGGAACAATGTCTTTCACAAACAGGACATCGTACACGCTGTCACAGCCACCATCCAGCACCAAACCTGGAGGCAGAACAAGATGTGAAACAATCAAGACTTGACTTGACTTGTTTTTGGATGCAGCTTCTGGGAACCTATGAAAGGTGTCGGACATGTTTTTATCATGGGGGCCGGTTCTTACCCAGTGGCTCTTGACTGCCCTTGAAGCCAATATCAGGCAGCAGGTGGGCTTCTATGGGGGGCTTGGGAGCCTCCAGGACCCTCCCGACCACCAAGTCAACCACACGAGGGGCCGCGCGCACAAGATTGACCACCTCGGTGTGGCCCATGTTGCTCACATCTGTGTTGTTCACCTGGAGATAGAAAACAGACGACTCATACTTTATGGATTAAAAGGAATCGATCGACAGTTTGGTTTTCGTTTACTTTAATGCACCAACAACACAGGCTGAAACACACTGTGGGCTGTGACCAGATTAAGGGAATGAGGATGAATTCGTACCGTAATCATCCGGTCCCCGGGCCTCAGAGTTCCATCTCCTTTGGCTGGATCCTGGACGATGTCATGGATGTAACATCCGTGATCGTTCCCTTTAGTGAGGGTGAAGCCCAGGCTGCCCTTGTCTGACTTCACCAAGGAGGCCTTTAGCTCGACCTCCTAACAACAGAGACGCATCTCAGTTAGAGAAACTCCCCTCGGTCTGAACACATTTAAACATTTTAGATCCACATTTCTCTTTCCTCACTCCTTACCGGGCCAAAGTCCTCCATGTCCTGTCCATTGCCGGACATGGTGAGGTTCAACGGCAGAGGCAGGGGAGGAGGCAGGGGGTCTGGGCTTGGGGCATTGAGGGAGGACACCATATGCAAGGGGGACGGCTCCAGATTAGCAGTCACGGGGGATGGGGGACACCTGCGCAGACAACAAAGAGAAAATCATGAAATATCAGAGAATACAATGAATAAGGATGACATCACCAGTATGTTAACGTTCTTCGAGTACCTCCTGCTGAGGTCCGAACTCGCCATGGACAGGTTTGGGGAGTAGAAGGCGGAGTTGATGGTGTCGTCCAGCTGACCAGTGCTGTCGTAGCGTCCCAGCCCCAGGTTGCTGCTGGGGGTGTGGTAGACACTCCGCTCCCAGGTTTGCCTGCTGTGGTCCGCAGGGCTGCTGCTGAAGGCTTCCTCCACCTCCTCATCCCCGTCGGTGCTGTCGCTGTAGCTGTTGTGTCGGCCGGGGGTTTTGACCAGCAGCCTCTCCAGGGCGCTCTCCACAAGGCCCTGGCTCCTCTTGCCTTGTGAACCCGGAGGAGATTTCGCCCCGCCGAAGCTCAGGCTGGACTCTGCCTGGGTCACCGGCTCCTTTCGGGGGGACGGCATGGGCGTCTGGGAAGACGTCAGTTTA
Organism: Cebidichthys violaceus; assembly: GCF_023349555.1. NCBI lineage: Eukaryota > Metazoa > Chordata > Actinopteri > Perciformes > Stichaeidae > Cebidichthys > Cebidichthys violaceus. The sequence continues at coordinate 16,414,096 of NW_027176285.1, forward strand.
AATGAAGTTACCAGTCACTGGCACTCGAAATATCCACACAGTAGCTGGAACATTATTTACTGACTCACCAAAGCTGAAGTATCCATTTCAGGTAGAACCTGATATTCAGGTCTACAGAGGAGCAGAGTCACCTCCTGTCCTGTTCCTCGCAAGGCTGATATCACCTCCTATGTGAAGCAATGAGAGGACAGACCAGATCCAGATAAATATATGTTTCCCACATTTAGAAGAAGCTGTGGCCGCAGCGACTGCAGACATATGCTACTTACATGTTGCGAGAGTCCTTTGAGGGGGGTCTGATTGACCCGCATGATGACGTCGCCCACCTTGATGCGACCGCTCTCTGCAGCCGGTTGGCCGGGAAACAGCTTTTTAACCCTCACCATGCTGGAGCCGGGGGGTTCGTCGGGGATGTTCTCCTCGCGACTGAAACTGAAGCCCAGACCTGATGTGTTCTTCAGCAGGCACACGTCAAACACATTCTCTGTGGGAACAAAGATATGCAGCTTCTATTCACACGGTGCGTCACTAACCAACAAGGAAACAAACACTGAACTACGAATACAGAAACAGACTGATGTGACACAGCACATTCAATTCTAGGAAGGCAGTATAATGACACGTCCAAACCAGCTACTGAGCTCTGAATAGGCAGCAGTGTGCAGCTGATTGTACACACATGCTCGTCTCCTGTCAAATGAGATTACAAACAACAACAACCTACTTTGTTTAAAGAGAGCAGTGTCTTAAAGCATATATGAGCTAAATGGTCAAAGTCTTTCCTACTTTCATTACCATCCCTGTGGACTCCTGAACATGCATGCCTGACACATTAAGGTGTCATTAAAACGGGTTGAGCATGGTGTGGTTCCTCCGTCACCCTGCTCGTGTGCCGGGTCGCCTCACCTCGTGTAACGAAGCTGTACTCGGGTTTTTCTTTGAGCTCAAGCGGCCGCTCTTTGCTCTTGGTGTGGTCTTGGTCGCCGGCTGCAGTTGGTCGCGTGCACTGAGGCGTGAGGGGAGGGTGGACGCTGTCTGCAGGCAGGTGACCCTTCTCCAGCAACAGGTGCACCATCTGAGGGAGAACAGTGATTTACTCGGTGTCAGCGGCCCGCTGGGCAGCAGGGTGCTGGAGGTGAACGTCATCCCTCACCTGCCCGGTATCACGGAGAGCCTCTACTGCCTGCTGATGAGTGGCTCCCTCCAGACTATTTCCATTGACAGCCACCACACGATCACCTGAGCCCAGGACAGACAGAGTCCAAATAGATCAAGACACACGCGTTCGCTGCAATAACTCTACTTCAGGTCATAATTCTATTCTGCGTCACCTTTCTGTATCCTTCCGTCGAGCTCAGCAGCTCCTTTCGGAATGACTGCTTTGACGTAGATGCCTCCATGCCGAACAGTCGTGTTGACTCCACCCTAACAAAGGAACACACCTCTTAGTCTAATCAGCCAAAGAGAAATTAGGTAATTATGTATTTTGGGGGGTGATGGGAGGGTGGAGGTTCTTTTTCATTTTAGGTGTTATTGCTAAAATGATAAATGCTTTGTCTTCACTGTGGGTTCATAAATGTGTTTTATACGTTATGTGAAGACGATTACTTTGTGAAAATATCAACCAAACCTCACAAGAGAACAGCAAAAACATTGCAAAGTGTCCCTGCATTTAATTCTGTAGTTTGTTGTCGTGTAGATTGTGTTGTTAGTGGACCTGACCAGAGATCAGTGTGTGTTGATGCCCGTGTGAACATCACACAAAATAACTGGCTCAGATTTAAATAGAGCAGGTGTGGCCGTTTGTTTAGAAATGCCATCAGCTGACTGTCGGTGGACGAGTTTGTATCGTTCAGACAGAAGAGATACAGAAGTAAATCATGTCTTCAACACTTCATTATTGGAGTGACATTACTTTCCAAAAATGCCACAGCAAAGCACAGCCTCAAAATAATAATTTAATGTCCACATCATACATTAGACAAAGCCTTTATCATATCACAATTATGAATTACTTTAAAAATGAAAAAAATCCTCCACTGTGATGTTATTGACAAAATTATGGAGAGGTTAAATCCTAATAATCAAAGAGAATGTTTAAAGTTCTGTCCCGTGTCCATTCGGTTATGAATGATAGTCTTGATGATGGGTTTATTGTTGAGGTGAAGCTCGTGGTTATTTTCATACACACTCAATCAGTTAGTCTAAAACAGCAACCCTGGTCAGGTGACACACGGATCACCTGACTTGTTATCGAGCGTCAACCAATGAGGAGCAGCGACACACATGAAGGAAGCCAGAACAGAGCTCACTAACCAGTCCTGTTTACATGTCCTTACTGTGAAGGTACTGAGAGACTTTATTCAAAAAATAAAAAATCCTTATTGATCAAAAAAAGAAGACGGCATGCAAAAAAGAATTAGGTGGACGACGTTTCCACACAGCGGACGACACACAGCGTTAAGAAAGCAGAGCCAACCGAGCGACACAGAGACACACAGAGACACAGAGAGACACACAGAGACACAGAGAGACAACAGGGTGAGAGGGAAAGGGGCAAAACAATAAGAGAGGGTGAAAACCTTGCCGAACAGTACCGTGACACTTATGCCCAGGCTGCTGTCCATTTTAGACAGCTCAACGTCAAATAGTTCTCCTGGACAGAGACTACTGACCCCTGGGGCATTAGCATTTACATTTTCCATGATGTGTTCCTGCAAACAGAGAACAGGGTATTAAGTTGAATTATCACAGGCTGGAACATGCAGAGAGGAGAACGGGATCAAGGCCGAGTGAGGAAGCTGAACTGAGCAGATATTACATTCAGGGAGTGACATGCAGTGAACAGGTAAACAGAGGGCCTTGCATTGACATTGTAGATGTAATGGTAGGCGAAGGTTAAATATGTACACAACAGGCAGTTTGTTGTTCCAAGCATCTGAAAGGTAAAGCGTAATGCTTGTTTGTGGAAGAACTTGTCCTGTTCCTTTAAGAAAAGTTGATTTATGTTTCCTCCACGAGGATAAAAAGACAACCTCCATAGATCTACTACTCTGTGTTGTCTACTCTGTGTAAAACCAGAGAATTCACAAACACACAGGCCGCACCTTCTTCACTTTGACTTTCTCTTGACTGCTGGAGTACGTCTCCTCGTCCATGTCTGAATCGCCCCAGTCGGAGTGCTCGGAAACTTTGGGAGCTTCTGACACTTTAGCTTTTCTAGTTTTGGGCGGCAGAGCCGGTGGCGCAGGATCCAAACCCACGTTAGGTTCTGGTCTATGATGTTGGGCAACGGTTACAGCCGTGGCAGCGGCCGTGGCTCTTTCCAGGCACTGGTGGACTCCGTTAGCAGGGGGTGGGCTGATCGTAGCGACGCTGCTCGTCCTGGAGTCCTGAGGACCGAGGCTGGGGTGCTGGTGGACCGGGGAGGAGGTGGATGGAGGCGTGCCGGCGCCGTGGAGAGGAGGGCTGGGGCTTCCTGCTCCCACCTGCTCCTCTGTCGAGGTATCAAAGTCTAGTTCTCCTCTCTGGCCAGAGTTGTGTGCCTTTAACGCAGACATGGCTTGATAGGGAACATATCCCGGAGAAGAGTCTGTCAAATAAAAAGGAAGACAAACAGTCTGCAAGCGTGGACGAAAGAGAAAACACTGATACTGCACAGAGGTCAGACAATCATTCTACCTTTGTAGAGGCTTTCTTTGGGCTGCAACACCACCAGAGTGACATCATCGGGGGCATTTTGGAGGATGTCAACGGTGGTGGCGTGAGAGAGCCCTTCCAGGTTCACGTCGTTCACCGAGATCAGCCGGTCGCCTGCATCAACATTACAACTGTGACACACACGCTAGCGCCGCTGACTACGACCACAGCAGACACCAAAACAAACATCCTAATCCTGCCACATGAGAGGAAACACCGGCCTACCAGGTTTGAGGCAGCCGTTGACGTCAGCAGGACCCCCAGGAGTAATGGAGCTAATGATGGTGCCACGGTCCATCCGGCCAGAGTTCTCCCCTCCAACAACCTGGAACCCTAGAGAACACACACACACACACACACACACACACACACACACACACACACACACACACACACACACACACACACACAAGATGTAAACACATGAACACCTCTCATACTTGAGTTGGTATTTCAGGAATGAGCACATGGAGCCTTACCCAGGCCATGTTTCACATCTTTCTTCAGGTCTACAGTTGTGATCTCTCTCTCTAGAGACGGGACGGCAATGAGCTTTTTCTTGAATGAATCTGTGCGGCACGAGGACAAACGGCCAGAACATACAGTGAACACATTAGATACGTACATCTGATCGATATCATGGTAATTCTGGTAAATTAATTTAACAGGGGGGGCTGTACAGCAGGCCGTTCTGAGAGGATTAGTGTGTATCTACACTGCAGATATTAATCAGCTCAGGCAGCCATACGGCGCTGCTGAAGGACAACTACTTTAGCGCTGCTGGCTAATGGGCCTGAAACGGCGGGTTAAGCTAGGATGAAAGGGAAGGTCACGAGTTCAGCGCCAAGCATGGAGCAGTTAAGTGGTGGGACCGGGGCCAGGTCCACAGGCAGCACCGAGAGGGCCGAGACTCAACCCTGCATTATATAAGTGAGATTTAGAACACAAGTTTCTCTTTTTTTGTATATCCGTACTTGGCTGTGCCATGATCCACATATGGTTCAACAGATTGAGAGGGGGGGGGGGGGGGGATTAAGAGCATTACAAAATGAGTGACGGTAGAGAGCGGTGGGATGTTTTCTGCACTTTGAGATTATAAAGTATACACAGCGTGGACATCCAGTGTCTCTAGGGGAGGGACAGACGCTCTGAAACGTACCGTTAACTGAGGCTGGGGTTGAAGGCCCAGAGGAGCTGTGAATACTGACACCTGGGAACAGAAACAAGAGGTCAGCAAGGCTGGGCTTTGCTTTAGTACATTATACAGAACTTGTCTTGTCTGCCCCTCTGCCCACTTACAGGCAACAACATAGGAAATATTCATAAAAACATGTATCGTCATCAATTCATAATCGACACAAAAAAATAATCTAAAATAGAGCATCTGTTGCAGTGATCTTGTAAGTCAATGAGGAATCATTTCAATATGTTGCCTTTGTGCTGGAACAGACACGCTCAAACAGTCTTAGCAGGGAAACTAGACTAACTAGATCAACTGGTTCCTGATATAGATGATGAGCAGTGAAGCCAGTAAACAAAAAGGATTTCAACACTATAATGACTCAATGATTCAATGATTCAATGATCAGCTACTGCACAGCAGGTAACACAACACCAAACATGCAAAGTGTTGACTGAACTGTGCCGCCTGCTTTTCCGTCTTACTGTTGACTCGCCACAGTGCAGCCAGACCACAAATGACACACTGCAGTTTGATTTAGAGCTAACTGCTCGCCTTCAGAATCCACGCTCGTCATAATTACTTGCTTTCCAAAAGTTCATAAGACTGATCTTAAACAGGCCTATAAAAAAGGTGTAAAAGTGTCGTTTGACGTCTCCTGGATTCTTTTATGATCTCATGGAAGAGAGCTGGAGCCGCACAGAACTACCATCTTACCTGCTGGTGACATATATCAATCATTCATCACCACAGCTACGATTGCATTGATTTATATATGAGCAGATGTAGATTTCAGGTGGGAACTCCTCCACACCGCATCATCCTTCGCAGGTCCGCGTTCTTACCGACTACATATGCTTGGCCAGTCTCCTCCGTGGAAGAAGAGTCGGACTCTTTCTTGGAATTGCTGAGACTCCAGGTTGGGCTGCTGTGGGTCACCGAGCCGAAGGATCTGAGGAGAAGAGAGAGAGAGAGGGAGAGAGAGTGAGAGAGAGTGAGAGAGTGGTAGATGATTTAGCCTGAGGAGGCATCAGGAAAACAAAAAAGGAGTTTAAAACAACAACAACTGTGTAACGTCACATATGTCATCTGTAAAACCGACACGAAGGGGAGCAACCGACAGAAAAACAGGGTTGTTCCTGATTTATAATAGGAACACACACTGGAGAGAACAATCTCTCACACACACACACACACACACACACACACACACACACACACACACACACAGACCCCCAGAGTTTAATTAGAGGCTTGAGGTAGCGCTGTCTGTGTCTCCGTGGTGTTAGGCAGAGCTTTAATCCCAGTAACGAGTCCTCACTTAGAAACCGTAGCCTGTGCTGAGGAGAGCTTGGAGGCTCTGGCACTGAAGACTTTACAGAAGGCCAACTAATAAACACAAGATCCCGTTTCCATAACCGGCCATGAAATATTGTTTTAAGGACAAATTAAAAAGGCATAAAAACCCATCCACTATGACTTTATTCTGAACTACTCTTACGTATTAGTGTGTTTAGGCTTTTCACGTATTTCAACTCACTTGTCCTGCTGGTGCAGGAGGGAGTCGGTGTCGGAGCTGGCCCGCTGGTGCTGCTGGAAGTGAGAGGCCACTTGGCTGGGTGGCGGCTGACTCATCCTGATGTGCGACTGTCCACGATATGAGTCTGCGGGCCGGAGCTCCGGAGACTCCGGCATCTGGCCGAGGTTGTGGTGGGAGCGGCTCATAATCCGCGGATTGGAAGTGGTTGAGGCCACTGGATTGAAACCCGGAAAGTGAAGCTCATCTTGGACCAACATCGGGCCAGACGGTGCCTTGTGGAGGGCCACCTCTGAGTAGGAGATCCTCTTGAGGTGGTCTGGGTTGGAGCGCGTCGATAAGCTGGGGGCCAGGCTGCCTGAGCTCACCGTCCTCCCCACTGTGTCTCCACTGCGAGAGTCATGGGAGTACTGCAAGCTGCTCAAGGGGCTGTTCTCTGGTTACCAGGAAAGACATGCAAAACAGAAAAGTTACTGCTTAATAGCATTTCTGTTTGTCATCATAACTAACGGATTGTTCTTGGCGGTTAACTTATTAACTCAGTTATGACTTCATGTCAACACTGTGGTGGGAGCATTGGGGCGTGATGAAGGCAAAGCTGTCCTGATGCTCAGCCGAGTGAAACTAATCTAACCGACCAAGACGCCAAAGATAAATCAACGGTAAAACAAAATGCTCACGCGATTGATTCACTTATTACACAATTAGAATAGATGAACAATAGATACAACAATAGATACAATAGACTTTTACACGGACAGGTTAGACGACGATGAATGTCAGTAGAAAGCAGTGGAGCTTATTCAGGTAGAATAACTACTTGTGTGTGAAGTCATCGAAACAAAATTAAATCTAAACAGAAGGAAGTGAGCGGGCACTGGCTATCATCTGGAGACTTTATGCAGGATGGCTGACACATAGAAACGGGGTAGTTTAGCGTTGCCATCATCAGGAGGTTTGTCCTTTTCTGGACGCTTTTGGGCGTAATGCGTGAAAGCATTTCTGTGACATATGAACCTTCCTCTCAGTGGGAATATGTATAATTCCCCTCCGTCTAGGCCTGAGGATGCGTTACGTGACCGCTACGCACTTCTCTCCTACCTAGGTCTTGAAGCTCCTGGTTGCTCTGCCGGGCCTTCATCTGTAGGTGGAACTTGTGCTGATCAGAGCAGAGCTGCAGCAGGTACTGACAGGTCTTGTTGCTGTCCGTCTGAAACAGGTGCTTAATCTCATCTGATGTGTTCTGGAGGCAAATCTTCTTTTTCTTCAGGGCGACAAGGGAAACGGTTCAGTGAAACCCAGGACAGAGTGAAGACGTAGTTTTATCTTTTGATAATAAAGACAAATACATACTATAAAGGAAATCTTCTTCGTCTCCCTCCAGGGGAACCTGAGCACCGGCGTACGATTCCCGTTAAGCACCTCAAAGATGAGCACCCCCTTGGAATAGACACCCAGCATGATGCCCGTCTGGGAGCGCTTCTCAGGAAGCACCCGATGGAAGTGGACACCATACTCCGTCAGCCTCTGGCTCACCTGTAAGACAGTCACTGGAGAGTCAGAGGAACGTGTTCTGAGACCTGGAGCTCTTCATGCAGACAAAAGGTCTTTCAGTGGGTCATCAAATACGAATGCACAGATGTTTATCCGACTACATACAGTTTTGTTTGTTGTCAAACATAAACTCAAATGCATTACTTCCTTGGCCACGGTCAACTCTCTCCTGGAACACCTGGTGCTTGTCACAAACACTCGTGTCGCAATAACTGAGGATATTTTGGTTCATCTTTCAGAAACCACGATTCTGACCTTGAGAAACTCAAACTCTGCGTCTGCGTCAGACGCTCCGTAGTAGTTGCTGTGAAGCTTGGGCAGCTCCTCCTTGATGGTCGTCTGGTCCACTCTATCCAGGACCGACACCGGGACGTAGTGCTCCAGCCTGAAGTAGGTCTTCCCGTGGAGCTGAGGCGCAGAGATTAACAGCATTATATTTGTCATTTCATGAAGTTGACAAAAATGCTCCAGTGCTCCATAATAGAGCAGAAATAACCCCAGAATGCATTTACCCCAAAAGGTCAACATGTGAAATGACTCAATTTGGTGTAAAATTGGTGTAAACTTTGAACCCTGGGCTCTATTGATTGCCTGATATGATAGAGAGCATGATGTCATGCTGTAACGGCCGTGGGATCAAACATTGTGGGTTGTAATGGGGTCATGTTTGTCTCTAAGGGCCGGAGTCTCTGCATTTTGGCTGCACAGTTGAGACAAATTTGGAAAGACAACTTGAACCCTTGCCAGAAACCTAAGCCAAACGCATTAACACTGGAAATGTCAAAATGAAAAAGCCTCTAGTGATGCAGTTAGAGAGACCAATGGTCAACTTCACACATTTTACAAAAGAGATCTTTACCTCTATATTCAGCAATACTTTCTGATATATAAAACAACAAAAACTCAGATATGACGAGTACACAATTTAAAAAATGCAGTTTAAACCAGTAGTTCAGGTGTTGGTATCTGACTGATCAGTACCTCGGGTTGGTAGTCACTGAATTCAGCCTGCAGCGCCAGTGAAGCCAACACCACGGCATTCTCTGTGTCGCAGCGCATCCTCTCCTCCAGGATATCCTTCCTCAGCTGTAAGTAGTACTGATGTTTGGTCATAGCGTGCCTGTCGCACACAGGAAAACACAGACATGGTTGGATATCTGAAACATGACATGAGACCACATGGGTCCATTGTTCTGCAACAATGAACCTCGTGTCACTTTACAAAAATATATACTCACTGTATGAAGTTGACGTCATCAATGAAGAACTTGATGCGTAAGAAAAGGTTAAAAGGCACATCGGATTTCTTCTTCTTGGGATCCTCCTTCCATCCCTCTGGGGCCACTTTGGACAGTTTGGCATCAGGCTCAACGAAGAAGAACTCATCATCTGTGTGTGTGTGTGTGTGTGTGTGTGTGTGTGTGTGTGTGTGTGTGTGTGTGTGTGTGTGTGATGTTTAAGAGCGGGGAGAGGAAATTAATCAGCAACGTGTTGCATCTTCAAGGAGACACCAGGTGTAGAAAATGTATTTACAGTGAAATATTGTGAACCTCTGCGCTAAAAACTAATCAAACCCCTCAAAACATCTCATATGCTTGAGATTTGCTCCCACAGTTTAATACTTTGCATTTAAGAGGGGGAAATATAATAAACAATATACATAAGATGTTTTAAAAAGGTCAACGGGGATCAGTTACCTCTGAGGTACGCCAGGCCGAAGAGATGGTGCTCCACCAGCCCGATGTGGGCAACCACCATATCAAGAACGTCTTTGCACACAGCCTTGATGTCGCAGCTCAGCTCCAGCTTTTGGCCATTCAGCAGCACCACACCCACCTTCCGCTGCACTTCCTCCACCTTGCCACGCTTCTTTGAGGGCGGAAAAAAAAAAGAAAAGAGGAAGGATTAGAGGACTGCAAATGAGATGCAAAGCAGTTTCTGTGGCAACATGATGGACACGTTGTCTTAAAAAGGTGTCATTAAATGTACATCCTCACCATTATGGAGGAGGGAACGGATAAGGAGACGCAGGGCTCACTGGCCATCTTCACAAACTCAGGTCCATGGAAGCTCTGTCATTGGTGTCAACATAAGAAGGCATCATTATTGAGAGGACACTTATTTACACTATGGACCTTCTTCTCATTTATATTCCTTTGCTATTATGACATCTGATAGTTCAATGTGCTCACTTGTCATTGCTGAACTACAATACATAAACATCTGTGACACACACACACACACACACACACACACACACACACACACACACACACACACACACACACACACACACACACACACACACACACACACACACACACACACACACACAGCAGGTTCAAGCCTGTTTTTAATAGCTATACTAATTATGAATCACGAAATGATGATAAACAGCATTTGAAGTTAACGGTGAACATCAGCAGACGTGCTGCTATGTTTACTATTTGTACACATTTAGTTACAGTAGGTGGGATGAATCCATGAATTATGTTTTTCAGTCGGGCTATTTGCATTTACAGAAGATTCACTGAGCAACGACGTCAACAACCTAGTTGTCAATGAGCTCATGAGAGATAGAATTGTACATCCGTCATCAAATATCACAAGATAAACCAGCTTCAAGCGATGGATAGTCACAACTTAAATGTGGGGAGGTCCCATTGTTGAAATAATGTCGTTTAACTCTAACTTTAATGTGTTTATATGTGATCTACTGCTATGTTCAGAAAGGAGAATAAGACTCTGAACTGAAGCGATCCTCACGGTTGACATAATAAATAATAAACACAGATTATCATCTGAAGCATATCCTGGAGTCCGTTGAGCCACAACGAGCACAAACCTTGGGTTTGCGAAGTGATACGGAAGAGGTGAAGAGGGGGTCTCGAAGCTCGAGCATGGAGGAGCGAGGCGGGGCCAGGGGGTCGTCTGTGGGGTAGAGGTTGGCCCTGGACAGCCTGTTGGCCAGGTGGGCCTGGAGCCGCTGCACCTCCTCCTCCTGCCTCTGGAGAAGCAGCTCGGCTCCAGCCAGGCCTTCATCCGCTGCCCCATCATACAGCCTGCGGGGGGGAGAGAGGAGAAGAGAGGAGGAGGGAGGAGAAGAGAGGAGGAGGGAGGAGGAGAGAGGAGGAGAGAGGAGGAGAGAGGAGGAGCAGATGTTGTCAGAAAGCTGAAACAAGACTGTCGCCTTATGTATAATTTCTATTTACTTCTTCTTTTGCTTTCTCCGTAAAATAACAACGTGAAAATAGCAACATGATGTCAGTCAATGTGTTGACACACAGAAGGACACCAAATACTCGCTGCTATGTCTTCCTTTAGTGTTGGGGGGGAACAAAAGTGCTCTGTTCAGTGGGACACAGTGGTGTTTCTGTTAGCGGGCATAGCAACAGCAGGCAGCAGTTTTCTGTAATGCCAGAGATTAGAGAGGTGGAGATCGCTGAATGCGGATGTCACGTTAGATGACCTCACTACAGAAGCATGGGGACAGAGGCTGGACAGAGGACCGAACACGGCAGCTCCATCATCGCCGGCTTCCCTGTTCTGTGGAGTGAAGGAGCCTAGACTTCATGTAAAGTTCAAATGCAGCGATTCAACACTTGACTTTGCTAAATGAAACTGGCTTGGAAATGAGTTCACATTGAGCTAGTGGAGCGGCGGCATGAGGATGAGTAGGATACGAGATGCTGCTGGCGTCTGCAACATCCGCTAAGCGGTAGATTTACATATAATATATGATACATGATATTTCACCCCCCAAATCAAAAATACATTTCCTGTCCATTTAACTGGTAGTTGTAGGTCGGCTGCTAAGGGAGTAAACGCAACACTAATACCTTGTTTGTTAACGTGCCTCCTGTATGGAAGTGAGTGTCACCTGTGCCTGTGTGTGTTACCTGTGTGTGTGTGTGTGTGTGTGTGTGTGTGTGTGTGTGTGTGTGTGTGTGTGTGTGTGTATGTGTGTGTGTGTGTGTTACCTGTGCCTGTGTGTGTTACCTGTGTGTGTTTGTTACCTGTGCCTGTGTGTGTTACCTGTGTGTGTGTGTGTGTGTGTGTGTGTGTGTGTGTGTGTGTGTGTGTGTGTGTGTGTGTGTGTGTGTGTGTGTGTTACCTGTGCCTGTGTGTGTTGTGGCTCATCAGTGACAGGGCATCGTGTTCAGAGGAAAGCGCCACCTGGGAGCCAAACCTCCTCACCTCGCCTGGTTTCTTAGCTGGAAGAGACATTGTAGTGTTAGCTGTGTACGCAATACACATACATGTACGCAATACACACACACACACACACACACACACGCACGAGGAGTACAGGATGCCTGTTGTTCTGGGTTTAAATTGAGTCAAGTACTGCTCCGTCTCTGAAGCCACATGGGAACATTGGGAAACTGTGTGCAGTAACTACTATTTTGAATATATACATGTTTATATTTTCTTTAATTACATATATCTTACCTTGTCTGTAGTCTAGATCAGAGGAGGTCACTGAGGGGCTTTCACTGGATGAACTGTAGTCACTGTGGTACCTCTGTTGGTTGTGAACGGGGTCTGAGGGAAGACAGAGACCATCAGCTCATCCTTAAAACACAACAGTGTGAATCAGGCTCCAACACCAGACGATATGAAACGGATCAAACATAAACTTCATGCACATGGTAGACAACTTAAAAACGGTTAAATGGTTAAATGGTTTGTGACGGATGTTAAATTATTGTTCCTAACAAAGACTTTGCGTCACTTTTCATAAGACTTGGACAGCAGGCGGACTAACAAACGACGGTTTTTCTTTCAACATAACTCTACGGAGACTGATGGCAACCCTGAACCAGCGGACCGAGACACAGGGAGCAGGGTCAGTCATGCTGTTGGTAAACACTCCTTCTGAGAGGCGTATGTAACGACACCGAGGAGCATCTTCTGCACATGTGCGTCCTTCAATGCACGCCTCCGGTCAGGTCAGAGCGCCGGTCTAGTTGAGGACGTGATGTTTTGTGTCTCGCTCGACCGGGTGAACCAAAGCCAGTACAGACCAGCTCACCACAATGATTTACTTTTCTAAAGCAGGAAAACACCACCGAAAACGTTACAAACAGGATCCTGATCCGCCGTGTCACGCGTCTCTCTGCTCTCTGAGCACAGAACTTGAAAGTCCTGCTCTCCAGTATCAGCGACTTGAGCGAATGGCATTCCCCTGTCACTGCTCAGGCATTTCAGTTCAGAAGAGTTTCACAGTAGAACATCTCTTCGTGACGATGCGTGCTTTAAATAAACTCCAGAAGTACAAAGCGCTGTGACCCAGAAAGAAAAGGAGTGGTCAAAGTAGATCTCCATCTTCCGCTGGTTAGTGAGTCATGACAGAACATCTGCACTGAAGAGGAAAACAGTGTCTGCTGTGTCTTCTACAGCCGTTCACCTTCACAGATTCACCAATTAAAGTCCCAAAATGTAACAATTTACACCCACATTGCCACACATACGTGCACAGATACACACACACGTGCACAGATACACACACACGTGCACAGATACACACACACGTGCACAGATACACATACGTGCACGGAACACACATACGTGCACGGAACACACATACGTGCACGGATACACACGTGCACAGATACACACATGCACAGATACACACACACGTGCACAGATACACACACACGTGCACAGTCACCTGTTCCACACTGTCCTGTTCTATGTTGCTATACACACAGTCGAGAGTGAATTTGATGACAGCTCGTCAGGAAAGGGAAGTAAAAGCAGGATAGATATTTGTGAATTTAGTTATTATTATGCGCTACTTATTTTTGCAAAAAATATTAAAGACGATTAAGAGACAACAAAACGGAGAAAATACTCAGAAATGATTCATTAATTCACTATCCATGACAAAATAAAGAAAAACACATTAAGCTTACTATTAAAAATAATCTACAGGTAAAGGTGAGTGTTCAGGATGCGTCAGTCTGACTGTTGTAATCTAAAAGTAATACATATGTTATGGTTGTAAATTCTACTTTTAAGTAAATACCCTGATATAAACACAGCAGAAATACAAGCACCTGTCTACCTTATAGCACATGGTGCCGGGGTAGTTATATTGCTATCCTGTTATGCTGCATATCGAGATAAAGAGCCATAAATGTAACTCCTGTGAGTAACGTGTGCACAAAGGCTACGAGTGTCAGTAAATCATAATGAACTTGAGCATATGTAGAGAAATCCCAAATAAACATGGGAGCAGCACTCTAGTTATCTGAGAAGAGCGTCTCAGACAACTAGAGAGACGAAGAGCGACAGCTCGACGATAACGTGAACGCAGAGCGAGGAGCTGCTCCTCAACGATTGCTATCGTTTCTATATATACAAATATATATCGTTCACTTGGTAAGTAGCTAGCATGCGTACAGAAATTCACAAAAGGACAATGACAGAAAGTAAAGAAGAGGAGGATTCCAGTCACTTCAGCATGTTTTAGTAGTAATCGAATACTTAGTGAGCGAGGAGGCCAGGGGTCCACTCGTAGTTCAAGGCTCCAGCTGCTCTCATGCTCTCTCACGTCTTTCTCTCCATGTAAGGAGTCATACACATTTTTAAACGGGAAGAGCATCATTTCCTGGGAACAGTTAACCTGCATTTATCTCCCTACTTCTCTGTACTTCCTTTCACCTTATCCTCTCATTTCCTCTCCCACATCCCCATTCCTCTTCCCCCTCCCGCTGATTCCTTGCAGAGCTTCGGCGTGGTACGAGAACACAAACAGCTTCTATAGGCTGTGGCCTTTAGGGGCGGTCAAGCTGAGAAGAGACACAAACTCAGACGGGGAGGTTTATTCAAAGTCTGGAGGTCCCACAGAGAAAGACAGGACTTCCTTTAAAGCAGAGACTAAAATGGATAATAGCTGACAGAAAGCCTCAAGTTTCCCCCGGCCAAGTTATCATGACTCAGAAGGAAAACACAGAAAAACTGAAGTTTCAAGTGCATATAGTGTAAAAAAAGAAAGCCAACCCAATGGAAAATATGTCTATTCATAACATTTGTGCTTGTGAACCTTGTTTTAGACATTATGCATAATGTGAAGAGGAAATGAGTCAGGCAGCTGATTAAAATAGATCATAAACAAAGCTAATGGTCACAAGTTTAGCTTTTAGAAACGCCTTAAAAACACCATCATTTTTCCTGAAGTGTGGTTTGGTTTGCTTTCAGCTGAACGCCTCCCCTTCCCCCGAGGCAGACGCGTTCCCTATCGTTGTCCAAGCTGGACCCACTCCGGTCCAAAGCCACATGACCCGCCGCCAAGTGCCGGAAAAGTCCAATGATGTTTGGAATTCCCTCATCCGCTACACGTGACTTCACTTACAGCCTCTAGGCCGGCAAGGGAAGCTTCCTACTGATGGAAGCACCAGAAGGAGGGGGTGAGACACAGGGGACCAGGTACAAGCATGCCCATGCACACACACACACACACACACACACACAGGCATGCACACACACACACACACACACACACACACAGGCATGCACACACACACACACACACACACACACACACACACACACACACACACACACACACACACACACACACACACACACGATGTTTAGTTATGTTCATGTAATACACATTCAGTTGAACGTGATTTGCAAATGCACACACACACACACACACACGCAGACACACACACAGACGGGCAGAGAACCAGTGTGTAACTGGGGGAAACCTGAGAGCACTGACCACTGCTGCGCCATCACTTTCCTGCAGAAAAGAACAGAAAAGAATAAGAGCAAGAGGAGGAAAAGGAGGTCTCTGCCAAACAACTGATCCACAAGGCCCTGCAAACGGCCTGCACTCAATTAGGCCTCATTCATAGGATGGAGAGAGAAACAGCTCCGGGATGGAAGATGAAAATACTCCAACTCTTCACAGTCAACCTCAGTCAATTGTGATGGGAGTTAACATTCCTTTGCATCAGCTGATTTGATATCAATTAGAAGCACAAATACACAGAGATAATCCTCACACACACACACACACACACACACACACACACACACACACACACACACACACACACACACACACACACACACACACACACACACACACACTGTGTGAAGCGGGACAACAGACAGGGGTTACTCGTAATGTTCTTGTTCCGACACTCTGCTCCTCTCTTCACACCGTCAGTATGAAGGAGAAACTGCAGAGCGCCTCTGATTACAATCAGGAGAAAAAGGCAGAAGGGGGAGGGAAGGAGAGGAAGGCAGGACTCTCTGAGGTCGAGGAGAAGAATGCAGTTGGTCGGTGGCTCGGTCAGCATTAAAAATAGCTGCCAGAAAAGCAGGGAGGCCGGAGGTTTGGGGGAGCTGGAGCTGGAGAGCGGAGGAGCACGGAGGAAAACCAGCCGGAGGAGGAAAGAGAAGAAGAGGTAGAAGACAGTGGGTTTATTATATGAAACCACTCATCCCTCTCGCTCCTCCACCGGCCCAGATGGCCAGCGCACCCACACAGCCACTTGTGACTGAGCATTGAACTCGCCTGCCGACGGAGACTTTACTGAGAATTCAATAAGCTCCCGAGGGAAACGTAAAGCTCTTGGGGCTGACTGCTGAGGGGTTAAACAAGTGTGTTGTGTGCGCTCGGTCCAGGCATGTGATTTGACCAAAGATTGTTCTTTTTTTTGAGTCCTTGCACGTATGTGTGCTTATGTCTGTGTGTTTGAAGTCATATGTTAGGAAAAGAGAGAGAGAGAGAGAGAGAGAGAGAGAGAGAGAGAGAGAGAGGGACTTGGCTTTATAGCATGTGTGACAGCTAGCAGCGGGTAGAACTGAGCGGACCTGTAATTACAATCAGTCATTTGGAAACCTCTGTGCCACTGACTCATACGTTCTGTCCAAACACCGCTGCACAGTCGCCACCAACGAGACCCCGCTGGAGCCAGCGCCCTGCTCTCATCCCACTGCTAGTTACAGATGGACGCACAACCTGTAACTAGCCCCACGTCATCCCAGCGCCGTCACATTCTCTCCAGCCGATGGCCGTCTCCCTGCAGCCTTTCAACCAAGCTGCTGTCGCCCCGTTTCATGGCCTAATGACTTCATTTTACCACCCGGTCCGACATTTCCTGTACATCTCAATGACACAGCTGGGACCTGGACTGACCGTGTTTTATGAAGAGTTCATTCTTTGTCTCAAAAGCAGACTGAAGCGGAGAACTTCACTAAATGTTGAAGTCCACCCACTACGTGTTCTGACAAAGCACCGGCACAAGCTCCGACCTGTCACCGACATCCCATCATCCTGTAACACGTATGACTTCTGGTGATTGTTGACTGTAATCTGTCGCAATGAGGAAAAACAAAAAGGAAGAGATAAAAGATCTGAATGAAGCCGCGGCTGCAAAAACAGGCCGAGTGTTTGTAGATTAGGAACGTCAAGATGTAATCTTTACAAACATAAGGCTAAAAGAAAATCAGTGAGGATTATTTTTTGTTAAAAAAAAAGGACAAAAGGAAGGTCATCCACAATAAGTTTATACTTCAAAATGTGTTGACAGCGGTTCTGAGTGAACACCGTGGAAGGAGGGATGTAAAGATGGCAGTCATAGAGAGAGGGCATCAGGCCTCCATAGTTTGCAGTCTCACCCTCCCCGAATTCAGACGTCAGTTTACGAAGGTTTGCAAACCATCCGACAAGCACATCTGATGAACGATAAACCACTTTGATTTATACGAGACCTGCTTTGTAGTTTTCACACAGGATCTTTCAAACATAAACACACATCACTACACATTCAACCCACAGGACTGAAATAGAAGCCTAAGAGCACATTCATCTCAGCGCTGGGACTGAGCGCTCCTCTCTACGGTACTTTCACGTGGAGAAGGTATACTCACCATCCACTGCAAGCCGCAGCACCTGGAGCTTCCTCTGTCTCTCCTTGATCCTGTCGTAGGCGCCGGTGAGGCCCGAGCCCACCGACGCGGCCGAGTGGTGATGAGGCTTCTTGCTCTTCAGCCCGCCGAACTCAGAGAAGTGAGAGTCCCTCGACGCCCACAAGGGCGATTTGCGCCTGCCTATGGAGTGGGTACTTATGGCACTGCTGCCCCTCCGCGCGTCCTCCAAGGCCCCAAAACGAAGAGCCTCTGGGTCAATGCAGGCCAAGTCCACAGAGGAAGCCCAGTACTTCCTTGCCCGACTAGGGCCCATGTCCGCACTGTGGAAGGGTAAAGATCTCCGGTCCAGTTCCACAGGCCGGCCCTTTTGCTGGGGGTGAAGGGGGTGCAGATAGGGATAGGAGTGCTGGTGTTGGAGTGACGGGGGTTTGGGGTAGAACTCTGTGGGGGATTCAGAGTCGGGTTGATAGTCAGTTGAGGAATACTGGACAGCCCCCTCGTCCCCCTTCAACAGGTCCTGGATCGGTAGCGAGCCCATGGAACGGCTGAGGCCTCGATTAAGTGACGTCGGCTCCTGACTCCTGGCTCTGTAGCGCTCCAGAACCCTGGGGGCGGCACTCCTCCCTGAGAACCGGAGAGAACCAACATTTTATTAAACTACCGGCAGGAGCTCACACTGCTGGGACTCAAGGAGGGTTACATGGTTTAAGTGTCACAGAATACTTTGTGAATTCATCGTCAGCAGTGGAACAGTTTACACACACTGTGAATGTTGAGGAAGTAAAGATGCACACACACTCTTTTTGCATGAGCCTGCAGAGTCACAGAAGTCGCACGGCGTGTTTGACCTGCTGTCCACGTTGTTGGAATGAAACTGATGAAACGTCATGACGCTGCATTACTTGGGAGGTTGTTGGTTTTTTTTGCAATGAAACTACTGGCTGCCAAAAACCCACAGCACTCAATATCAGCTGCTGCAGAAGATTAACTACATGTACACACTACAGGCAGCGAGCACAGATTGAAAAACCTGCAGGTCTGTGCTGGAAGCAAACACACCGACACTGGAACAACTGAGAGACTACTGAATGCAATGAAATCTAGAAACTAGTAAAGTAAACCAAGAAAAACACAAAGAAAAGCATGAAAAGAAAGATGGCGAGCTGCTCTTGACTTTGAGGGGTACCGACTGTTTCTGCATAAAGTCGGTTTTGTTCAGTAGCTGACTCTCCCCACTACTTAAAAACAAACAATGGAGCATACGGCGCCACAATAATGACCAATTTCTGGCCCAGCCACCCAGCTCTCCTTCTTAAAACTGAATAATTGTTGCCGTCTTTGACGGTCCATAAATTTTAAGTTTGCCTTTCCAGACAAGCTGAACATGAACTGCTGCCAGTGATGGCTCTTCTTTTAAAAGAGAGAGAGAGAGAGAGAGAGAGAGAGAGAGAGAGAGAGCGAGAGAGAGAGAGAGAGAGAGAGAGAGAGAGAGAGGAGATAAACAGAAGGCCAACATGTGCATAAACGGGAGCAGAAACAACAGGCAGAGATGCAGAAACGAGCCGCACAGTGGGAGACGTCAAGTCCTGTAAAAAGGCTGCATGCACGCAGCGGTTTAATCTACAAAGCATATGCTTGGTCTTAACGGGGAAAGACATCAAAGACGGACAGGCTGTCTTCCAGGAAGTCAGGGAAGCACACAAGGACCAGACTGAGCAAAAGAAACAGGACGTCTTATATCTCAATGAAGTCAATTGTTACCAGAAGTTTTTCAGCAAATACTAGTGAAGCAGTAGCAATAAAGACGTGACGACATCGACTATCCAAAATAAAGAAGAGACACTGACTGTCCCCTGGCAGCCAGCTGAACTTGGAGCTGCTGGCACACAGACAGGAGCTGCTCCCCCAGAAGAAAGGCTCTTAAGAAGTGAGTAGTGCTCTTTGCATGTACTTTCCCTAGGGCTGGCTGCTGCTCCACCAGGGAAACAAAGCGCTGATACAAACAGCAGACCAGCAGCTTCACTGGTGACTCCAAAATATGCTTCTGTAATCGATGCCATGCCGTGCTTACATAATCGGGACGGCTGCCATGTTTGCGCTGCGCTCTCCTTTCCGTGGCCTGGACAAATGCCGGACTTCTCTCAGAAACCACTGGGAAGATTTGCTCATATTTTCCTGAATTAAATCGGAGTCGAGGTTGCAGCGCTGTTGTTCCCCGTCCACTTTCGATTCTTTTCCACAAAGTGAGGGTGCGAGGGATGAACAGCATTTACATCTACTTCTCTCCACATAAAAGTAAATCTACAGACGACTGTCCAACGACACAAACGGTATCCTCGACTACACTCAGTCACAACCTCAGTTTATCACCAGAGGAAAAGAACACACATGCTCTCTTGACCCCATTACACACACACACTACTCTCATCATCTCAGCGACCTAATGCAGCGCCTGCTGTCCTTGATGCAGACTTTGTCAACTGACGAGTACGATAAACAAAAACAAGACTAATAGAAACCAGAGCCTTTCATCATGAAGCGCTGGCACCCGAGAAATCTGAATCACTGCGAAAATAAAGAACTCTTTCTACACCACAGAAATGTTCCACGGACAACACGCCGAGCAAATACTACCCTGTGTCCAACGTGTGCGTGTGTGTGTGTGTGTGTGTGTGTGTGTGTGTGTGTGTGTGTGTGTGTGTGTGTGTGTGTGTGTGTGTGGGGCTCATCTTACCTGAGGGTAAGCCCTTGCCCCTCAGTCTCTCCCGAATCTCCTTACTCCGCTCCGGAAGAGACTCTCGATCAGTCAGCAGACCGTCCAGCTGAGAGAAAGATGGCGACGAGTGGAAGTAAGAGAGAAAGAAAAACAAAGAGCGGGCAGAGCAGGGGGGGGGCAGAAGTTAGAAGTTAGAGGGTCATTCCCTCTGAGTCATCCATCCTGAAATCATGTTCTATCCACACAAGCCTCATTATCTCTTCACTTTCACTTGAAGTGTGAGTCAGTGAGAACATAGACAGGAATGTTGTATTTGACCCACATAAGGTATAAAACCTGCTTACCTGGGAAAGGCTGCCCAGTACCAACCGGACCAGTTTCCTGATGTAGGAGAAGGGAGGGTCACAGCTGGAGTTTCTGATGTGTTTGCTGCAGATGTCCAGCACCGTGCGCAGCGACATTCGACTCAACGTCACATCATCGCACATGTTGAGGAGCAGGCTGTTCAGGTGCTCCCCCAGCTTCATAGGCTGCACCGCAAACAGAAGGACGGCCGTTAACACGACAACGTGACGAGCTCCGCTTGCATCCCTGAATCCCATATCTGTGTTATCGTGTTGACTTCCATTGTGTTCAGATAAGGAAAGGAACCGTGCCAGCATGGCACAAACCCATAACCTACTTTTAAAAGTCCTTCTACTACAGGCTGCTTCAGGTTAACGGTCAGACTTTTACTCTGAAATACTAAATACTAACATGCTATATTGGTTTATTTGCAGAGTGTTTTGAATAAATACATGTCAACGCAAACAATGTAGTAAGATGATCTGTATCCTCACATTGTAAAGAAAGCAGTAGGAGCAGAGAATGGAAGTGGGTGTTGGACAGTTAAGTGTCCACACAGCCAGAGTGTCTTCATGACACTTGATTCTGATGCATCAGAAACAATCACATGCTTCATTCGGCCCGGTGTTTGTTATAAACGTCACAGCTGCCTCTAGCACTGCTATCCCACCTCCTTCCCGGACGAGGCCCGGGTCTTCCCGGTGAGGCGGATCGGATGGTGAGCCCGGGCGTGAGTCACGCCGTCTCCAACCTGTGGGCGGGACTCTCTCACAAATGCGAGCTCTGAGTTTTACACCTGGCTGAGATACCAACGCATTCCAGAGCGTATTTACAACTCGCGCCTTCTCCGATCCACATATTCAGATACGGATCTCTGAAAGGTTCAACTGACAAAGACAATGTCGGCTTTCAGTGTGGTTATGAGAAGAGATTGAACTGTTGATCTGATACTCAATTAACACTACCGAGGATCATTCAAATCTGTATTTTGTGACACACGAGTCTCCTGCATGGGCACCGTCCACCTCCTCTGTGTGCCACAGTAGCTAGTTAAACGACTGATGTCACACTTTATTGTTTTATTACTAAATGCTGATGTGCTAGCATCTTGTTTCCTTGTGTCTGTCCAGTTGGTGTGACACAGCCCATGTAGAGAAAGTTAAATGATTCATTAATAAGTGTACACGTGGTCCTGTATCATGACCCCTCTTCATTTGGACGGCCGTATCCTCGGTCACGACTCACCTGACTTTGGGGGATCTCGTAGTCTGCTCCCCAGAACAGGGTCATCCCCAGAGAGTACATGTGCATCTGTGAAGAGAACATCACGGCTTCATAAACAGCTGTTCTACTTCCTTTGACCTTTGTCTCTGAAGAAAACAAGAGCGTAAAGCAATAGTGAGAACAAAGACAGATTAGGAACACAGAGGTTTTGATTCAGTCAGATTATACTAAGCGTGTGGAAGATAGACTCAAGCTGGAGCGTAACAAAAGCTGAATTCACTCTTATTTGGAAAGGAAAAAGACGGCGGCTTTCAGGCGAAATCCAAAACATTTTTCCATTTTCCTCTCCTTATTGCTCTTCACTGAGCTCAGGAGAGAGATCACTTCCCCTGAATGTTGGGCTTGGTAGAGGAAAGAATAATTCAGGGATTGCCAAAGAATGCAACACAGCCTTCAAGGTCTTTCAGGAACGGAGCTCGCCCTCTCAAAAAAAAATGTGGAAATTAAAAAGCCACCCATTAAAAAAGCAACAACACCACCACAAGATGTTGAAACGGGGAAAATCATGGCCCTTGCAGCTGACTTCTCTTCACCCATGGCCTCTGATAATGAGAGGAGCAGATTAGAGTTTCAACACTGAAATAACTCGGCTGGGGGAGACGGGACCAGGCTGGAAAACTAACTCAGCACAAACGAGTGTTGAGGTCTGCGGGGCCGTGCCAGAGACGGGAATCCAGTCATGCAAGATTTCAGCTCCAGCAGAGAGGAAGAGTCGGATAAAGGGGGGGGGGGGGGGGGGGGGGGGTTCACACACATATGTAAGAGAAGCCGTGCATTGTGGGACATACGGTTGATTCCGACTTCAGTTTTTACGTGTTGTTGTGACAGGGCGGTTAGGTTTTTAATAAGAGCACACCCTAGCCTGATCAAACTCCCGTCAGCAACGCATCAGAGGTCGTAGACTAAACAACTCATATGGTCTGTGAACATGTTTATACCTTCTCTATGTCAGAGACGGACGTCAAGGAGGCCCCTCCCAGGACCTCTGGAGCTGTGAAGGCTCTTAAGTCCTGCTGGGTGACATACTCGTCCATGAAGGAGATGTTGCCGGAGGGCATGAGCAGGAGGGACCAGGGCGAGATGATGAAGCCCATGGCTGAAGGGTCTGGAGAGGGAAAACAGACAAGTCAGCCACTTAGGATGCATTCAGGGACAACAGCGAGACAAACAAAAGACACAGCAACGTTTATGGACTTCAACTATTTAAATACCCAGCCATCGTCTCACACACACACACTCACACACACACACACACACACACACACACACACACACACACACACACACACACACAGTGTTTAAGTGAAGTACATCACATTCTGTACCACCACAGTGGACGTTTTTCGCTAGGTTTTCGGCGTTCACGAAACTCGAGATGATTGAAGTAAACAAAAACACATGTTGATTTCTCAAGTCTGCGAGGAAATAGCTGTTGAGGCATAGCAGCAGAGGAGGAATGGCTACACAGCGTAATTCTCTTTTCCTACAAAAAGCCGCAGCCTGCGCTACGGTTAGAGGAGGCTTTAAAAATACACAAAGGAATGTTTGAGCAGCGCTGCAAAATTCTTTTCTTTTCGACTCCGAGAGGAGCGGCGAGACGAACGGAGGAACTGGATTTGAGGCACCAAATATCTGCTTTCAAACGCTGGAATTCACTAAGTAAATACAAGTTTCCTGTTTAAAACTCGTGTGACCATTTGAAGAGCTTACTAGAAAGCACACTGGGTCACTAGGTGGATCCAACACAAACCCTATTCTGCTCTGGAGAAGCTATAATAGAGCTGAGCAGAAGAGCGTGACTCATTGGTTTCTCGATGGAGAACACACTCATCAAAAGATTCAATAAACTGCAGATAGAAACCAAAAACATCGGATCCCTTAATAACAATGTGGCCCGTCTGTCTGATAAGCTGCTATCTGAGCAGAGAAGAACTCTGAACTACTATACTAGATGCTCACAGACGGTGAAGTGTACCATGCAATAAATGCCACAGCAAACACGCCATTAGAGGGACATGCTGGCAGATGTGGAGCAGAAGATGGTCCTCAGCAGGTTGAGAGACAAACTGCAAAAACAGAGATTTCTATTTGACCCGAGATGTTCTACAGGCCAAAGCAGGAGGAGCTGCTCCTGTAACGAATCAGACACATTCACTCATTTCCTGTTCAAACAAATCATCCTTATGCAAACACAAAGGAAGTGACCGCTACTGTTTACAGACAGGAACAGGTTTCTGTGTTTGATAGTGCGAGTCTGTTCACGATGTAAAAAGTTGTGTCGAGGTTTGTTAAGTCAGCTGTAAGCGTCGGCCCACTTCACGCATTAGGAAACCGCCCGGCGCTCACTTCGGCTGCAGAAACAAACATTTCACTGCAAACACTTTAAACGGTCGACCAGGATATCTGACAAATCATCCAACGCGTTTAAGTGGAGACGGGCTGCCGTTATTAATCCCCTCCTGTGGTTAACATACTTCTGTACATAGCTCAGTGACTCCATAATAGCTGGTTCCAACATCTGCTCTTCAAATTCTAGCTTCACTCAGCGATCTAAAACGGTACATGAGAGGCCACAGTTTACTCAGCACAGCTACACAACTGCACTCTGCTGGAAAGAAGAAGAAGAAGAAGAAGAAGAAGAAGAAGAAGAAGAAGAAGAAGAAGAAGGAGAAGAAGAAGAAGGAGAAGAAGAAGAAGAAGAAGAAGAAGAAGAAGAAGGAGAAGAAGAAGAAGAAGAAGAAGAAGGAGAAGAAGAAGAAGAAGAAGAAGGATGCCTTAACAATCACAATCTCTGCAGCACTCTGCCAACTAAATATTATTGTTAAGATAATCCACAAGTCTGGCATCCAGCCTCGCATTCTGTCCTTAACCTTATCTCACTTTGATTCCTGCAGAGGATTTGCTAAACAATCTCTCTCGTTGTAAATGTGACCTCGGCATAAGAGGCATATTTACAGACCCCGCCGGAGAGACGGAGCTCCTACAATATGCCGGATCGTCCGCGAGGAAAAGTGGAAGCGGAGGCCAAGCTGGTTTATGCACACTACTAAATCTGGATTACTGCTTCATGGGAATTCACAGACCGATGGTAAACGGTTCAGATGAGTTATCGCCAACACAATCAGCTGCATTGGAATTCCGTATGAGACGAGGCACCACCCAAACCTCTTTTTATAGCAACAAAGAGGACACCGCAGTGCTGCCGACTGACATCGTCTCCAGTGTCCCCAGAGCTACACCTCCTTCAGCCACCCGCTGCTGGAGTTTACTCTCCTTACAAAGACTCTGCTGGATTTGGCAGCCTCATCTCTCTCTTTGGCTGCAGGGACAATCACAACACTCGTAGACACAAGAGACTCACGGAAACGATTGCAACACAAGAAGCTAAGCCGCACAGTAAACAGTTGTACTAATGAGGCCGAACCAGTAAGCAGCACAGACACCGAAATGCACCGATTGAATGTGGTGATTTGACTGAAAGCTTTTACATATGTTAGAGCCTGAGTGTGACTTATGCAGTGATGTGACGGATGGAAATCACTCCCATCAGTGTGGACAGATTCAGAGCAGGAAGGACACGAGAGAACATGAGACAAGTGAACGTACAGTAGATCCTAGAACATCTGTGCGCACTTGGTTCCACGGATCCGTACCTTTGTGGAAGAGTTCTTGGAGGCTCTCGGCACTCTGGCTGAGCACTGCCCAGACCTCCTCCTCCTGGAGCGGACCTCCTCGGACCTCCAGGGCTTCTGCCAGAGACACGTGCATCTTCCCTGTGCCAGAGGAGAAAGAGGACAGCTGAGTCACACCAGAAGACGACCACACATGGACACAGGAAGACGCTTTAATCACGAGGGCCACGGTGCTGATGGGAGCCTGACATCACACCTCGAGAACAACATGTAGAACTCTTTTTAATACGACTGGAGAGAGTTTTCATTTTGACTCAGTCGAGGGTTTTAATACTTACATGAATCTGGTCCTGAAAGGATCCGCTCCCTACTTGCCCGGACTGGCCCGACAGTGTGAGATTAAAGCGTAGCACATCATTCATATCACTACAATAACTGGAAGCATCGAAGCGCTTAACATCAACATTCTTCTCCCGCTCATGTCCTCGGGCAAACTCCCACGTCTTCTAAACGTAAGCCGTCTGATCAGCCTCTGCAACCGAGGACGTGACGCAAGCGCACACACACACACACACACACACACACACACACACACACACACACACACACACACACACACACACACACAGACAGACAGACAGACAGACACAGACAGACAGACAGACAGACAGACAGACAGACAGACAGACACACACACACTGATTACCTGTCATAAAACTATAACTCGCTCAAGCTAGGTAGTTTATGTTACGGCAAATTCAGCTTTTGGTGTAGAATATGCAAATATGTCTTCATCATCACACAACAATATCTACAGGACTTCACATGGATCCAGGTTGCAAACAAGCCACAACACGTCACACCTACGGGGCCAAACTGTGAACTGATGTGACCCACAGACGGTCTGTCTTCCATGACTCGCTTGAAAATGAGACGGAGGCGGTGCAATAAAGACTAATGTGGAAATGATGAATTAAGAGGAGAATTCTGGGTAATGCAATGTTTTCAGAGAGGACCACTAAAGAAGAATGAGGATGTACAGCGTTGTGTTGTAGAAGCTTATGAGTAACTAGTGTAATAAGTAACTTGAGAAGAAGGTCAACATGCTGTAACCTCTTCACTACAGAGAGACCTGGTTCTGAATAACTCAAGCTCAGACTGATATGGAGATTAAAGATCATCACAGTGTGTTGTGTGTGTGTGTGTGTATATATATATATATATATATATATATATATATATATATATATATATATATATATATATATATGATGACACTGTTGTGTATCATAATGCTGACAGCCTGTTGTTAGTGATATCCGGTCCTCCTGCTGGTGATCTAGACCTCAAAGACGAGCTTCTCAATGTCTCAATACTTCACCACAAAATGTGACACTGACAGACAGTCAAGGTGCAACATAACAGAAAACAAATCCAGATAATCAATCTGGACAGACGTTCTGATGTTTATGGTCTATTTTTCACTTGTTCCCCACAAACTAGAGCAAACCCACACTGAACACAGCCCAGCGCTGCGTCAGGACGAGCTGGACAACAGCTTTTAAACAAGACTTTATGAAGACAAACACACAAACACACCACATGATCAACCATACATCACTCATGTCTGGGATGGTTACCAACCACCACATCTCATCAACATGTTCTACAGTCCCAGCGTCCTAATAAACAACAACGACACATGTTTCTGAAGTAAAGCCAAAACACAAAGGCAGCTATCTGCACTCTACCAGCATCACTGGGATGCATCATCCAGGACCCGGAGCTGTCAGTGCTGGATGTTGTGCCGATCGCTCCACCAGCTGGTGAGAGATCTCAATCCGCACTGAAGCGGTGGACCGACGGACCGACGGAGATGAACATTGCTAGCTTGGCTCAAAAGGAGCTAAGTTTGAGCGCATCACTCATCCATAAACTGTGAAGATAAACTGGGTCAGCAGCCTCATTAGTGCTGGGCTTCACATCTGACAGCAATACGTGGAACAACGTCCTTTCTGTGCATCGGGAGAAGAGAGTTAATGAGTAAGCATGTCGCGGGCCTACATGTTTAGAAATGCAGGAATGCTGGTTAACCATTGTAGTCAATGGGAGGCGTGAAGTCTGAAGTCACTGCCCATCTTGCTCATTACCCATGAGAATGGGGAGAGCCGGCGCTGTGAAGGCCGATTGTTGCGCAGCCCTTGTTATTTCAACAGAGACCCGGAGAGGAATGTTTTGTATCCTCGCGGGCCAGCTCCTCTCGCATTGGACCACGGTCCTGCTCGTTATTGAGGGGGGCTTAGGAGGCAGCGGCCCGACACAGCGAGAGCAGACAGCCCTCACCACTTCACCACTTCACCACTTCATTCTCTGTTCTCTGTTCAGACAGTGGGGATGTTTGTTCCCAGGTATTCCCACAGTAAAGCCGGAGAGAAACCCCTAAACAAGGCTTAGTCTGCTGCTGAGTGTTTGACAGGCTTGGCCACAGTCACAAGAACTTTTTAAAGAAAATAATCCTGGAAACGTGATAGTGCTCTTTGCTCCGCACTTCGGTGAAGCTTTTCCTTTCCTCCCACCTTCCTGTCTGTGACACAGCTACAACCCATTAAGTGGATTTGAAAACAATCCCCTGAAAAACTGCAGTTGAGCGGAGCGACCCGTACCAAAAGAAGGTAGAAATACAAACAAAAAGATCATAAACAATATGTACGTCTTTCTCTTTAAAGCTTTTCTTTCATCCTAAATCTTCAGGTGCTTCACTTTCGAGGCAACAGCTCATAAAAAGAAACGCCAGATTCCACTTCTAGTTCCAAAAGCATAACTCGTAACATAAGATACGAGAAGGAATTTGTTCATATCCTCCAAAACATCAGAAGTGCAGTCTCAGCTGGCAAACACATTTGGAACAGAAGCCAAAGAGAGGAGGTCCTCTTCGCCAGCATTGAGGTGAAAACCGTCCTGAAGTCTTTCACGCCAGGAAAACCCAACAACAAACTCTGAGTGAACCTCTTCTTCCCAGAATCATACACACGAGTCAAACTGAAAACATAAGAAGACCTGGATCACAAGATCTTCTGAACCAGTATGACCGATGATGTAAGGACTGATGTCTTCAAAACGCGTACGGCAAACCAGAACCAGCTGCCCTCTGCTATCAGAGAGATAGAGCGGAGGCGTATGAAGCTGTTCTCTAGAAGTAGTCTTCCTCACTGTAACAGGAGAGAGACAGTGTGGCGGCACCAGTGTACTAAACAGTGACTCACCGAAATAAAAAAAGGGAGAACCGGATGGTTTGTTTCTATTAATCATAACCCTCTTACCATTTAGTCAATAAGCCGACATGCTTCCCCAGATTACGTTACAATGAGTTTAACACAGGGTGGCCATTGCGGCCCTGAAACCCGGTACCGTCCGGTTAACCCACCAATAAGCCAGCCTGGATGTCGGCGTTTTGTTTGTCGGCTCAGCTCAGCTCAGGGTCAGGACCGGTCGGAGAGAGAAAGCCCTGACTGCTCCACGAGCATCAGCCAGCTCTGGGCCTGTGCGGCCCTCACCTCTCATTTCGGTCTCGACCTCATCCGCCCCATTTCCGTTAATCACAGGGTTGCTATGAGTACCGTGACATGCAGAGCATGGTTTAGCAAAACCTCACTCCACACACCCCCCCTCATCCAACACACACACACACACACACACACACACACACCCCTAACCCACTGACTATTTTCCCCCCATTTCTTTCCTATGATGATGCTCACACCATCTCCATCATAACCGCTTCAGATGGGAACGTCCATCTTGCTCACACTCCCCACCGTCCTCTTTAGGCTTTAATGGCACATTCTTCATGACCTTTGGCTTCCAGCTAACTTTACTACTTTCCTATGGTAATGAAGGGGGAGGGGGTACACACTGCCTTCCTACAACCCCCATAAAACCTTCAGTCTGCACTATAATTATGCCTCTTTGTTCAACTTAAGACATGTTGACAAAAAAACAAAAACCCTGACCCTTTTTTTTTTTTTGTCAAAATTACAATAAAAGTAGTGCTGGTGGCGGTGATCTAGCCAGACACCCTGGTATTTATGTCCCTCCCAAACCCAACACACACACACACACACACACACACACACACACACACACTGGTGTGGTCAGAGATGCCCCACCAGACACCAGCAGGAGCAGCATTGCTGTGACGTTAACACGAAATGTAGCGAAATGTAGCAACGCGGCTCGCGTCACACTAAACACCAACAAACAGACTTTAAAGCAGCTTTAAAGAAGCCAGCTAACCGCAGCACTGAGGTGCATTAGACACGGGATTCATCCGCGTTTGAGCCTCGCAACAACAGACTCGGCTCGTCGTTTGTCCCGTGGAACATATCCACGTTCCCTCAAAGCGAGCGAACTTTGCGTGCGCCCAGGTTGAAGCGCTAACACTTACCGGTCGAGTAGAGCGACAGGAATCACTTGAAGAGGGAAGTGTTCGTACTCCGACGAGGCTATGAGTGCGCACCCGAACGGGAGCAGAGGCCATCCCATCCACAAAGCAACATCTTGGGTAGTAGTTCACTGAGCGGCGGCGGCGGCGCGAGGCAGGCGAGCAACAGGTCTGCGCCGCGCATTCAGCTGCGCAAATCCACTACAATGGCACTTCTATTGTTACCCGAGCCGCCGCTGTACACAGAAACACTCAAGTATCTTCTTGAGAGAAAAAAAAGAAACTGCTCAGAAGTCGTGTTGGATGAACACAGCGCAGCACCGAGCTCCCGTCAGGTCTCCATAGCCGCTGAGGAGCGCAATAACTCCTCCTTTAGCGCAGCTAGCGTGGGCCGACTCGGAGTAACGAGACACCTCGCTGTGGCCGCTCATTGGCTCTCTGCTCAGGGGACTGTCATGTAAACGTTTCTATAGTAACAACACACACACAACTGGGAGTGAAGTGTGCAGTGGGTTTGGATCCAGCTTTGCTAAATGAGTTATAAATAGTTGTCCAACTTTTGTTTTGACAACAAACCCCCAACATAGTTGCTCATATGAACTAAAATCTGTTCAATGCATTATCGCAAATACAGAACGAGTGGAGCTGAGGTGTGC
Organism: Cebidichthys violaceus; assembly: GCF_023349555.1. NCBI lineage: Eukaryota > Metazoa > Chordata > Actinopteri > Perciformes > Stichaeidae > Cebidichthys > Cebidichthys violaceus. Next base: position 16,445,037 of record NW_027176285.1, read on the forward strand.
ATGTGTTCCTCTGGGGCTGTTTTACTCTGAGATAATACACGAGTGAGACTAATATGAATACAAAAACTGAACATCACTCATGGATCAGTTTGTGTATCACGTGATGTTTCCTTCACCCCCTGGGATCAAACAAGCGGACACTTTGTAAACTTATTAAACAATCAAGCTTGGCTTATATCTCAGTGTTTCCCCACAACATCAAAGATGCTTGAGCGTCATCTGAGCAGCCAGGAAGCAATCCACCGCTGAGTACTTCCTTCCTATGGTGCGCTTCAGAGCTGCCTCATTCACGCTCGGCCTTGCGCCATCTAGTGGCTGTTAGTCGTCATCACATGCTGCCTTCTGTAAACGGTGACTGTTGAAGGTATTCTGGTTATCTCTGCCTGCCTGCACCTGTCAGTGCTGAAAGGCACTACTATTATTACAATTATTATTATTATTACTATTATTATTATTATTATCACCGACCATGAGTCAGTGATAATACTTGATTACTCTCTAGATGATGTTCATATTCATTCAAAAGATGATGCCGTTGCACATAATGTCTGACATGTATCCTTGTCTTATAGTCCTGATGTTACCTGTGTGTCATGCATGTGTACATGGTTTTGCATAAGCATACAACATTTTGGATGTAACATTGTAATTTTAGAGTTATATTTTTGATTGCAATCGTTACTATTCGAGCCACCCTATGATCCTAAATGTAGCGCTTCATACCTAGACCAGTGTGTTGAATCTAAGTCTATTCATTGATTGAGAACATTGCCTTGAGAACATGTTAGTTAGTGACTTTATCTTGTTGCATCAGTTCAAGATCATGCAACAAAGTAACTGCCATGCAGAGAGGGGGTGTGTGCTGGGCTGTGGCTTTAATCAGAGACCAAAAACACTCATCCTTCAGAGTCAGATAGATACCGAAAATCAACTTAACCTCTCTGGGATCATTTTGTAGAATGCTGTGGAAAGTTTGGGCAGTCCCAAAATCCATCGGCATGTCCCCAACCAAGCCATGACTTCCTCCAACACACACTGAACGTGATCAGAAGATTATGTGTCTAATTATCCGTCTAGCCGCACCTTAAAACTGCACATCTAGCATTCTATTTAGAGTGTCCTTATGTGAGGCAGATTGTTTAAAGTGAACAAGATTTTTTACTCTATGGACTGTACCGCCGTGGACCCTGACGTACAGATGTGCTGAGGCCCCAGCACTGTGCCACTGGACCCCACTCTTCTTTGTAAATTCTACATTTGCATCTCCAGGAACTCAACGTCAGCCCATCTCATCTACTGAACAAGTTGTGACTGTTAACCGTGTTGTTTTCCACTTTCATCTCATGGCAAATGAGATTGGCTGAAATAGTCGTTTTTGCTTCTTAACATCAGAACTATGATGGAACTCAGACACGTAGTCATCCTGGTGTGGAATGAACACCAGAGACCTTCAATAACTTTGGCTTTAGGCAAGACGTTTTCGAGATGTGCCGTTCAGACAGCGGTAGTGTGTGACTGGCATTCCACTGCGCTGTTATTACAGCGTGAATGGTAAAAATGTAGTGAATGTTCTTCCCTCGATAACGGGACTGGAATGGAATGAACGAGGCTGTTGTTTTTGTAAACCTCCTTGTCTCCAGGTCAGGGCCTTTCCAAGGACAGGAGGAGAGGAATAAATTGAGTAATTGAGTAACTTTAGGTCCTAACCCTGGTATGAGAGCTGAACTGATTTATTTTACCAGCCTGTGTCGTAGCGCATGTGGAGATTTACAATTATGAAAGTGTCTAATGTTGAGATTTCTATCATTTTACTCAATAGCTTCTAATCTCTGTTCATTACTGGAAGCAAAGAGGCCACGATCTGGAAGAAGTGAACCGAGGGGCTCTGAATTTGGGCTTTCGTCTTCCTTCTATTTCTGCCAGTTCTGTCCTTAATACCTCCTCGTCAGTGCTGGTCTGACCCTCGAGGGCGATCCCACTGCCTTCAAAGAGGGGCTTTACTGATTCTGACAGTCTTGGAAATGTGGGGCACCTGGTAGATTGAAGACATGTGGTTTGCTGACTGGAGAGTTTTGCCTTTGTGTCCAGCTGGAGGGCATTAAAAACTTTCCTGGCGCTTTTGATATTAGTTCCTTCTTCGAAGAGTTAAAATAAAAAACTTGCAATGATGTGTGTAGCTCTGGTTGTCTTGCATGGAAAGGTTTTTTCCACACTTGTACCCCAAATCAGTGTAACCTAACTGAAAGCTCATTTGGATGTATCGTATCTCATTCAATCAGGCTGCTGCACTCGAGACGTCCTCCCACACTGATGAGTCAGCGTTGCTGAATTTAACTCAGAGGCATGTTAGGTGAGCGGACTTTACTGGTCACTGTGTAATCAGCCGCTCAAGTGTCTCATCTGACTGGAGAATGAGTCCACAGGGTGTTGGAACGCAGGCAGGAACCGAACTGAAAGTTAAACTCATCAATTCTGTCTTCAAAGCCACCAGAGACGCCTCTGAAGCTGCTACTTGGAACTTAAATGTTGTCTTGATTCTGGCAGTCCTCGTGGACAAAAGTGGTAGAAGTGGAAGCTGAAGGAGTCGCCAGTTATTAGCAATATCTATATAGGAAAAGCTAGGAGTGGTTCTGGTGCTGGACGAGGAGCACGGATCCGTGCTTTTAACCATCAGCTTGAAGAAGAGACAGCTGCCAGCAATGACGCTCGATTCAAACACAGACAGACTGCAGCTACCTAAGCTCGAATTCCATAGAACAATATTTCAATTACCTCTCAAGGCTGTTGAGGTCAATGACGTCGTAATTTTTATTAATCTTCTCATTAAACTGAGGTCAGAACATATCTCATAGTCAGCGGCCAGACAACCTTACAGCCTGACTTTAGAGCTTTAATTCCACCTCAGTCTGAGCCCTCTTCAGGCCGATATCCTCCGTGTTTAATCACTGTATTGTTATAATATCCACCTGATTCAGACCAACACAGTCAGCATCCTTTAGCGAAGTAAACGCCCCGATGAAAACACAGGTAAAACCCGTGTCAGGTTCCTCTTCTTCAAGCGGCCAAAACTCTGTGAACGCAGCTTTAAAACTGAGCTTGCAGTTATTCATTCATTATCTGTTTTGAAATGATTTTTTATATTCGGTATGGGCTGCCAGGTGGACACCGAGGCTTTGATGACCCGTGCAGATGTGACCCGAGGCTCATTGGCATTAGCATGCTGCTGCTGATCTGGGACACAATTACAGATGGGAGGAATGATTTGATTACTTATCAAAAATATAAAGTGATGAGGAGGAATCATAGCAATGTGCCAGGAGGGAATGTGAAACATAATATGAAATAACTACATATAATAAAACACAAGGTCCAGAAAGACTAGCCGACATTAATAATACTTTTGTTTTGAATTGCAGACGCCATACAAACACATAGAACGTCTCTAAATAGCAGTAAGCAGTTCTATAGATAAAAAAAACTAAAATATGTGCAGAAGTATAGTTTTAGGAGTTGTTGTGTTCATGTTGTGGTGCTTGTTGCTGCATGCATAGACTTTCCTTGATATAATAATAATCTGCCTTTCACCATTTAAATCCACAAAAAGTACAATCATCAATACATAGTTATTGTTCTCCGTATTTATTACCCATCGACACTGCCGACTGGGCCTCACGGTCGCACTGTTTGGGCCGCTACACAGACCGGATCATCACAGAGAGATGCTCCTGCACCCCCCCCCCCCCCGTGCAGAGACATCACCCTCCATGTGATCTCTTCCTCTCTCGCCCTCCCTCTGTGCTCGGGCTTTGACGTCAGACGTGCTCCTGCTCGGTTGCTATGGCAACAAATTTCCCTACGCCCCCCCCCTCCTCTTTCCTCTTCCCTCCCTCTCTCGTTGGTCCACAATGGTACAGCCAGCATCTTGCAGCACAATGGTTGCAAGGTGGTGAGTCGAGGGTGAGTGATTCAGCATCAGCGAACTTCTGCTTTTTTCTATTCCTCTTCCTCGTCGTCTTCTCGTCGCGCGCGTAAAGTCAGCCTTCGGCAGTGATCACCGCGATGTTCCTCGTCGGGATGTTTTGAAAAAGGACCGTCACCGGACTGGGATCGTCATCAGCTGGCACGGAATGGTAAGGCCGGGCGGGTTCGTTTAACGTGCGGCGCGATGCGTGCAGCCCGGCTGCCTGGAGGGTGGAGTGATGATGAATATTGATCTGGAGGGAAGGTTAATGAAGTCCACTAGCGACGCCTCGGTGGGAAACAACAACACAAACAAAATCAAGCCCGTCTTGACACATTCAACACAGCGGGTGTTGTTTTGTAACAACTAGCAGCACTGTGCGGGTATTTCATTATGGCGCTAGTCTTGACCTGTCCATCCTCTCTCCGTCTGCATCCATACAGGCATCCTTCAGGAGACAGAGCTCAGAGCATCACTTAAGAGGCTGATACCCAGGATGCTCCTCTTTCTCCTTCAACATTCTGACTTTAGTATATATATATATATATATATATATATATATATATATATATATATATATATATATCTATACTATATGCACCAGTTATGTGAGCCATCTCTACATATTCTGACTAATCCTAACGGGCCGAATAACAGCTGGTGTGCGTGAGGCTGGTTGTGCATTTGTGATTAGAAATGCAGGGGTGGTGCAAATGGATGATGCTCTTCAAAACACACGGCTTACATGAGCCTCATACTGTAGGCCTGCATGCAGAGTGTGTCCCTCCTCCCCCTCACATGTCAGCTGCGCACCTTGTGCATTATGCAGACCACCGCTACTTCAGCGGGGATGTGGGACCAGCCTCAGATCCAGCAGAAGTGCTAGAAAAGCAGATTCTCAGACAAACAGTCTCAGTGTATTGGGATTTATTGATTAACGTAGTTTTTTTTTTCTTCTTCTTCTCAGTCGTGGTTTTGATATTGATGCCGTAAGTGTTTGTGGTCCATATTAAGGGAAGTGATTTCTGGAGGCTTTGTCATTAAAACTGAACTCATAATGCAGAGGGGGTGGGATGTTATTGACCCTGATGTGGCTTAAATGATGTGCAGGACACATCGGATTAAAAGAGATGCATCCTCAGAGGAAGGCAGTTCTTCTAAATTACTTTTGGATGTTCTTCTGCAGCCTTGCTTATTATGCTGATTGAAGCACAGCGAGGTGTCAGGAGCTCACCGCTTATTAATTGGCTCGTGTTTTTAAATTTCACATTCTTCCCCCTACTTGTTTGGCGCAGGCCCACGGTCACGGACTAATACCTGGTGTTTCTGCCGTCGGTGAGTCGGTGAAGGTTTTTAAAGGAGTCACAACAAACTCCCCACATACAGGACGGAAAAGAGAGAGCGGGTTTAGCGGCGTGACCTTGGCTGCTGAATTATTCAGGAGCATGCTCCCATGCTGGTGAGAGTGCTGCAGGGAACACGCTTAACAATTAAACAAAGCTTCTTCTTCTTCTTCTCTTTTTTTTAACGAGTGTTTCTGCAGTGGCTGAAGGGAGTGATATATAACAGATGAATAGGTGCAACTCACTTCTCTTCATCCTCATCATCAGCTCGTGGCTTGAATGGTGCTTCAGTGTTTCTGCTGAATTGCTGAAGTAGCTTCAGTTTATGAATCGATCTGTATTATTTGCGGCAGCAGCGACTGCAGGTCTACACAAAATGATATTCCCTGATATTGATTTTTAGGCAGGCTGCTTGTTTATCCGATGGAGAATCGTCAGTGGAAATAGCCAGCAGCAGACTCCTGTTATCTTGCTCTAGATGATGCATTTTAATTCCATTTTGTTTTCGCAGACTTAGGAGCATCAGTGCACTAATCCTTTGTTATGTAACAAAATAAGGCGCGTATTAAGATGAGATGATGGGGGGCTCGTAGGCACCATTAACCAGCAAAGGAAGGAATCAGGCAACAATTCATTATTCTATTAATTATCAATTAATCTGCCCATTATTTCCCTGATTACTTGATCATTTGTTTGGTCTGTTCATGTCATGAATTAGTGAACAGTGTCTTGACAATCCAGAACCCAAAGATATACAGTTATCAATGGTGTTAAACAGATGAAAGCAGCAAATCCTCACAATTAAGAAGCTGATATTATAAGGAATGACTTTAACAATGAATTGATTATTAGAATAGTTGCCAATTAATCTTCGGACGATCAACTCTCTCTGTTTCAGCTCTAAAAGGAATTTGATTTTATGAGAACGTTGTAGGAAATAAATGTATTGAACATGTATAGAGGCAGACGGGTTAACTACAGTGATGAGGATAAACACAGTAGAAATAAACCGTCTGTAGGATCTGAATGAATTCTGGTGTTGTGGCACTAAAAACATTCATAACGACATGACTGTATTCAGAAGAGAGCAGCATAACCACACAACTAAAAAGAGACATATGATGAAGAACTTCAGGATCTAGCTAACATGAAGGTTCACAGGCTGAACGTGAGAAGTTCACGACTTTCTCCAGGAACAATTCTCGCTGACCATCAATTACTTAAGTGTCTGTTGGGAGCCATCCTGACACGGGTGACATGATTATATGGAAGGTCAGAGGCTTCATTTAAAGAGGGTGGATCACTGAGGACTGCTGGTCTAGTTCATCATCACCCAATGACCCGGCGGAGCATCGCTCCCTGTGTGTTACCCCGCTCCATGTGGTGCCGGTCCGAACGACCAAACAAGGAGGGAAGATAGAAACGTTGTTTAGAAAGAGACTGTATGAGAGACATAAAAGTGTGTTACCGTGAGGAGATAAGTCGCCTTTATGAATATGAACAATAACATCTTAAGTATGACTGCATGAGTTTACAAGAGCAGGAATGTGCTTCCCTTCATCGCTGACGTAGTGCTTGGTTCATGTAAGTAAGCGAACGTTAATACGTTTAACAAAAGAAACAGTGACACAGAATTATACGCTTTCACGCAATTTCGTTTTATTTACCTCGCCTGGTGCTTCTTAATGCTTTTACGATCCTAACGGTCGGCACTGAATCACCGTAATGGACGAATAATGTTTGGATTATGTTAAGATTTGAACCGAAAGCCTCCGTGTGGGAAACTCTTTTAGTGATATTACACTCTTATTTTTATCAACACAATTAAATTCTTGCTGCATGAAAGTTGATTTCCCCCCCGAAGCTGCAGTATTGCTCAGCAACAAACAGAAAAAGGATGTGCCTGCAGAGGGAGATGCACGGTTATATAATTGGATTTTGATCTAACAGAATATGCACTTTTTATTTGCTTTTGCAGAAAGCTGAGTGCAAGACTGTAAGCCTGCGTTAGATTCAATCCCAATCCCCTTTGCAGCACATCTGTATAGAGACTCAGAGTCACTAAGGGTCGGACATTGTAACAACTCCGAGGATTTCAGAGAGGGCATTCATTCCAGACTAAATACAATGCTTAAAAGCTGCCTCATATCCCCAAACCTTCCCTCAATGCACTCCCATTAAAGATTGGTGTTTGCAGCTGAAGCTACAGGCTACATGTGTGAATCCAGTTTGTTATTTGGACGCACAAATGAGTGATTTGTACTGTAATCAAGTGCAAGGTGTGGTAAACTGTTGAGAGAAGAGACCTTTGCAGCAGTGGTCTATTTTAGAAAGCATGATCTTCTGTAACCATGGCATCAGGATAGTGCTGTGATCACGTCAAATAGGAATGCTTCTCTGGTGTTGTGTGCTATGGATGAATATGCAGGCGGTTGTATTACAGGAAGCTCAGACGGTGGTTCCAATGCATCGCTCCACACTTCTTCATGGGTTCTGTATGAACAGCTGTAAAGAGGAACGTACCCGCACCTGCCGAAGCTCTACACGTTGACTAGCATGCGGCGTGTCAGAAAACTGCAGCATAAGCAGATTTTCAGCTAACACGTCTGTTGTTTACTTCAAGTGAATCGCAGGATGTGAGTGAGACGACAGACGAGAGCACAGACGCAGAGGATAAGTGTATTTCATCTGTAAGGAAGCGAAATCAATAAGACGTCGGTGAACATTGGGATTCTCAAAGCCTGCAGCTGAGCTGGGAGAGTCAGGGCTGTCTTGTTTTCCTGGCTGTATCTGCAGTTTGAAGTGCCTCCCTTCCCCTCCCCTGAGCCCAAATGTGAGGCCGTACTGCGTTTGGCTCGGGCTGCACAGTAAAGGCAAAGGCAAGGCTGCGTACTGCAGGAGAGGCTGCTGAACCGAGCGCTCACAATGAAGCTCCGAGGGAGGGGGAGGGGAGACGGCTGCGGCGAGCCTGGGAGCCTGGGAGCCGGAATGGTGGGAGCGAGGGAGGGACAAAAGAGAGGCAGGAAAAGGGAGAACGCAGGCTCTCGTCAGAGTTGAGGATGGAGGTGAAGAAGGAAGACACGGATGGAGGACGTCGTCACAAAGGGAAGAAGAGGAGCGATGAGAGGAGAGGAAACAAAGATGGATCCGACGGGAAACAATAACACTGGTGTTACAGGCACATTGTGTTTTATCAGTAGCCCTCTGGTGCTACAGCGGTCAATCAACCTATTTAATGCAGACATAAAAGTCTATAACTCAATATAAATCCTATGTGACACGTCTCCCTGTGTCTACGACGCTGAGCCAGCAACAGTCTGGGGAACGCAAGCAGATTGGATGACAGTGGATGCAGCACATTGTCCATTTAGATTTTATAGTTAGTTAGTATATCCCACTCTTGCCACACATGATATTCCTTATTTTCAGCACACTTTACATACTTCACCACCAGTGTGTCGCTGAAATGCATTTCCAGTCAAACGGTCCTTTCAGTCTCGAGACGTCTTCGGTAGTTATTGGCGTCACGCGTCCCCCGGCTGCCCTCCTCCCACAAGTAATGAAATGGACTCATGTCACACGGGGAATATCTCATATCCTGTCCTTCAATAAGAGGGTCCGGCTTTTTAAATCTATAAATCAGACGAGTGGACCGGACACCTGCTGTGCCGAAGCTGAACCCCCACCCCTCACCTTTCATGTCAGGTTCTATGAATAGACCGGATGATAAGCATCAGTGTTACAGGTCAACACTCCATTTAACATGTTAGTCGTATTTGTGTCTGCTGGTGCCTTTGTTGGCGCGTAGAATAGTAAAATCTTTATATGGGCGGGTTGCTTTTTATTGAAGCGTCTGTTGCTTCTGACGTTTTCACTTTCATCACCAACAAAACATGTTTTCACTGCAAACATTTTAATCAACGCAGAAATGTCACAGGTGTAACTATTAATATTTATGTTAGCTTCCCTTCCATGCTGGCAAAGTATTCCCGTAATAGACTCAGTCATAAGTCATGCTGGAGCACTAAAACGTCATTAATAACGTCTGAGCTTAACCTGCTGTGAGTCAAAATGTCCGCAGTGAAAATGAGTAGTTGTAGCGGGTCCCTGTCTCTGGCACAACTAAATGGAATGCAGCCGTTGTAATGTTGTTAGTTACACTTGTGTTTGACAAGCTAGAAATGCCCTGAGTCTAACTACAAGCACCTTGGCCCGATGGTTTCCTTCGGCCTCCTTTGACAATGCTGCGTTCATGCTGCTCAGCGAGTGGAGCCGCTCACACGCGGCGATATTGGGGAATTTCTGACACCAACGATATCTCCCGCTTGGCGTAAGGAACTACAAAATTGTCATTATACCCCTGGTAACATGGCTGCAAGGCCACCATTACTGGTGGTTACTAATGAAATGAATAAAATCAAATATCAACAATAATAGAATCAATTCAGCTCAGTTAATAGGTGGTTTTTCTGGTGTGAAAAGACATTTGGGAGGGCAGTGCCATCATCACAGTTTGTAACAGTAGTGGCTCTCAGTCCTGGTCCTTCGGCCGTCCAATCAGAGGCCGGTGTGCCCTTTGGTTGCCAGGTGCATATCAGATGGTGCTGCTGCTGCTGCTGCTGCACGACGGGACCCGGTACGCAGAGTGATCGTCGGTCTGCCTGAGGCTCTGTGGTCCCCAGGAGGGCGGGTGTAGCAGAATGTTCAGGATCCAAAAAAGCAAGGACCGGCCACAACTGCAGAGCACACACACACACACACACACACACACACACACACACACACACACACACATGCATGCACACGTACACCAGCACAATTCAGCATCAGCAAGGCCATGCAGCAGTGTAGATTAATGGTGTGCTGTACCAGTAATGTGCATTACGCCATTCAAGATAATTAAAACGCTGCTCTCTCCTCTTCAGTTTTGGGTTGGGTTGTCTCATCAGGTTAACAGACTGTGATGAGTGCGTTACTGTGGGACGGGTTTTAAGCTTGTGGTCCAGAACAAAGGGAACACCAGCGCTACTGACATTCTGACTGACCGAAAACTGGAGATGTTCTAAAATCTATACTACAAAGATTTCAAAACTTCAGTTCATCCCACAGATCTCTGCTGCTTTATAAACTCTGATGCAACACTAAGCAACACTCCAGAGCGAGGAGCACAGGAGGGAACGCTTTTAAGGAATGGTAGTTGATGCTCAGATCACATATTTAATACCAGCACCTTTTTACGGGACATCTCAGGAACAACTGGAGGCCATTTCTTCAACTGTGGCACAAACGTCAAGTTGGATTTAAGGATTAAGAATCAAGAATTAATCTTAACAATTTCACACAAATGTCTAGAAGGATAACATGATGAAGTGATGACATTTTGAACAGACAATTCTAGTTTTTTTTTGTCTGTGGAACCAAGTATCAAAAAGTACAGAGCTGAAAACTAAAGGAAAACATTTCATCAAATAAAACAAACAGCTATGGTTCCTAATCGCTGCAAAACAAACGATGTAGTAGTACTGACAACTCTCTCATAGAGAAGAGGAGCTCAGCCTCTGTCTGGTGTTCTGAGGAGACGTGTTGTAGTCAGAATGAGATGTGGGCATTTCAGGGAACGGTACCGACCCATATCAGCAGAACCTGGTCAGAGGGTTGATCTGCTGTCGGTAGCTTTCATTCCTCACTTCCGTCGCATCTTCGCGATTAAACGTTCTCGATAATTACTACTTTTCTTTTTCACGACACGGCAATCAGTCGCTTCCACGCTCATTACCGGTGAGCTTTGTAAACGGCTCCCAGCTAAATTGTTTATGGTCTTCATCCAGTTAAGAGGCTGCGTGGTTTTATGGTTTATGGCTCCTTTTTTTAACCCTAACTAGCACGTTCAGCCTAATATCCTGTTTGAAGTGTTACAATGTTTACCGCTGGACGACAAACACCTCGGCCCTGTGAGAGGTGGAGTGTGTCGTGTACACAGGTGGAGCAGACGTAGCTAGCGAGGAGGCGGGGCGTGTTCAGTGTTGACCGGTTAGATTAACAGTAAATACTGCGCTGCTGGCGGCAGAGATGTTTGTCATGTCAAACACACAGCTGAGATGTGAAACCACAACAGTGGACAGAGGGACAGTAACCGATGTGTGGACATGTCTCTCGTGTCTCCTGCTCGTGTTTTTATTCTGTTCTTTTCCCCACTTTGCTCTCATTTCAGTCGCTGTATGATTATTCTAGCTCTTCAAATGACTTGACATATGCAATGTCAGCCATCGCTGTACTTTGACTCTGCACAGGTAAAAAGTAAAGGTCTGGCTAAATAGGCCAAACCAGAACTCTCACGCCTTTGTGTCCCTCGTCTCTTATTCAGTGCCGCCCGGCTCCCTTTGGATTCAGCAGAGACACTAAAGCCTCGACGTTATTAGAGGACCGGTGGAACTAAGTGAGACATTTGGGTCCAGAAAGTCCTAAATTCATCTCCTGAGAGTCAAACTGCAAAGCCTTATCCTCTCAACTGCTATTCTAGATTCTGGGAACATTTGTCGCTGTTTTACGACCACACGGCTACTCTCTCGCTAAGGACGGCAAAAAAACGGCTTTGCTATTCATTTCATGAACGTCACATATCAATTTATTCAGACACGATCATCGGCGCGGTGGCGGCTTCTTTACCTGGAAACCCCTGGAAGCAGAGTCATCGCGGGCGATCGCTGCAGGACAGGTCGATCAGAGCTTCCTCTCCTCTTTACTCCTCACTCCCGACCTTCTGAACCGATCACAAACTCCAAAAAAGCTCTGCATGAATGTGAGAAATGTACATTTAAACCAAACTGACCCATTAGCTGCTCCTTCACAGTGAAAGACTCCCAACATCAACACTACTTTATACACATGCAAAGCCTGATGGTCCATTTAAAAGGAGCTTTATAAGGTTGAAGAGGTTAATGAGTTTAGAGTGTTGATATTTTTATATGTATTTGTGGCGCTAAGATGGAAATCTCAAATGTATGGGGTTGCACAACTCATAAGTCACAGGTTTCATACTGCCAGCTCAGGTTAGCATTAAGACGGAGAGTAATGACGTGTCGACATGATGTTGTGATATCAGCTGGTATTGAAGATACACTTGTTGGCCAGGAAGTCATCTACAAACAACACCACACTGTGTCTCACCCCTCGGTAGCTCCAGCTCCATGGACCACAAAGACGTTGGGTCCAGGTAGCCGTGCTGCGCTCTGATGAAGAATGGATTACATCGGTCTATTCTAGCGGAGCGGGTAGTGTGGTGACATGTTGGTTTTCTCACTTTCATTGAGAATGATGGGGACCAGAGTAGAGAGAACACAACAGCAAATTCAATCCCACTCCAGGAAAGATGGACGCTCAAGAACCCAAACGGCTCTTCCATCACTGCTTCGGTAAAGCTTCTCCACTGTGTGGTTGATGCAGCGCAGCGAGTGATTCAGGTTAAATCCAGATGTTACTGAATCCACCACGATTCTGGAGAGCACACTTCATATGTCCTGTATACCTGTTTATGCGGTGAGCTCCTGCTGATGATGAAACCTGACTCTGGCTCTCCTCTGTTTGTGTCTTGCAGGTATTTATGAGCAGACATTTCTTATATAACTGCAGCCAACCAATCCTGGATGTGAAGATAGCTTTTTGTCAGGTGTGTGTTCCTTACAGGTAAAAAAGGTACAGTACCCATTGACTTCCATTTCCCCTTCATTGACCTCTATGTTGTGGTGTTTGTTGTGTTTCTCTCTGTCTAAAGTGAAACAGTTTGAGGAAGAACACAGTAGAATCCTGTGAATGTGAACGTTTGTTAATGATTAGTTAAATGCGTGAGATCCTAACTAAAGACAAAGCGGTGCTGAAGCTTAATCGCCCGTCTCCTGTTGAGTTGTGACGGAGTATAAACAGAGTGGCTTCTTTAACT
>NW_027176285.1:16463276-16465398 GCF_023349555.1 Cebidichthys violaceus
AAAACATCCGTCATCTGTTTTCATGTGTCTTTGTTTTCTTGGAGATGTGTGAAAAATAATCATTTTGTTTTTGTGACCAATGACAGTCAGGGTGCATCGTGATTCATCCAGCCATAAGTAATGAAAGGATTGTTGTTGTTTTATTATTCTACAGCGCTGGCTATGACGCTGTCCTGGACAGAAATGTAGCCATCAAGAAGCTGAGCAGACCCTTCCAGAACCAGACCCACGCCAAGAGGGCATACCGGGAGTTGGTGCTCATGAAATGTGTCAATCACAAAAATGTAAGTGATGCAGCTGAGGGGAAACAGGGAACAGGACAGAATGCAGGATAATGAAAATGCATCAGAATGAAACACAGTTTCAAGCCAAACCCCAGCCGCTGTCTATTTTTGGTCCTCAATAAATCCCTTCGCTACAAAACTGAGGCTGCGACGTTGTGACTGTGCTACATTCGATGCCTCCAGAAATGCACCGGCCTGGCAGGAGAGCGAACCGGAGAGCACTTCAAGGCATGAATGTGACCTCCAGCGCCACATGTTTGACCTCTGTCCTTCTTCTCCGGCTCTTTCTCCTCTCCTCCACGCTCATCCTCGCTCTTTTGTTACATCTCACTTCTGTCTCCTCCTCGGTCGGGTTATCACACCAGCTCCTGTCCCAGTCCACCACTGCCTCTCATCTGTGAACATGTACCGTCACAGCTGCCTGTTGATCCTCTCCCTGCTCTCCTCTCTTTCAGATCATCAGTTTATTAAATGTCTTCACACCACAGAAATCATTAGAGGACTTCCAGGATGTGTGAGTACAGTAAAAACCCTTTCTACGCACAATTACATTCCCATGAAAAATATGAATTTAGCTCACGTAACATCATTTAAATGATCTCCCAAATGAAAAGAAGGGGACTGATTTAACGATGTATTATGTATTTCATTATGTGTTTTATGTTACTCCTTCACACCTGCAGTTGTGAGAACACAACTGTTTTCAGTGAAAGTACTGTAGGTGTAATCTGAGTGGAGGCATCCTGTTCTCAAACTGAATGATGAATGAGAGAGTTCACGTTTAGAGCACCACAGAGGTGCTGTTTACTGTTTTGGCACATTTTTTTCTGCCCAAAATGGTAGAAATGCACAGTTTATGACTTTCACGGAGCGCTATTGTCTTTTTATTAAACAGATCTTCTAATAACTCATCAACCGCTCAACTGATAAGTCTGTCAACCATTCATAAATATATAAACAAACATCTTTCTCAGGTACCTAGTGATGGAGCTGATGGATGCCAACTTGTGCCAGGTGATTCAGATGGAGCTTGACCACGAGAGGATGTCCTACCTGCTCTACCAGATGTTGTGTGGTATCAAACATCTGCACTCAGCCGGCATTATTCACAGGGTACGAAAGAAAAACCCCACCAGTGTTCTTGTGTATCTGCTGAATATGGTTTGGGTTGTAAAACTTGTCACTTTGGTTTCCTAATTGTCAGTCAAAGACCCAGAGGAGACATGGGTTTTAAATCTAAACAAGTGACATACCAGAGATCACTGAAACGAGTGTTTGTGACCAGAATCTACAGTTTCTCACGTCAGTCTTTTCCCATCGCCAGGACCTCAAACCAAGCAATATAGTGGTGAAGTCAGACTGCACCCTGAAGATCCTGGACTTCGGTCTGGCCAGGACCGCGGGCACCAGCTTCATGATGACCCCTTATGTGGTGACTAGATACTACAGAGCCCCAGAGGTCATCCTAGGCATGGGGTACAAAGAGAACGGTGAGAATGCGTCACAATCAAGTCTGGCTTCATCAAACGTAGACGACATTTAAAGCAGAATAATAGCTGTGTCACGTCTTTTTAAGTCACATTATAGCAGCAGTATCTGTGTCTATGTGAGCTGAATGTAGCTCATTCTTACCTGCAGGAGAACAAAGAGCTGCAGCTTCTTGTAGAAGATATCTAGAATTGTTTGACTTTTCATGAGCATTAGTGATCAATAAAAGTGTGACCTATTAATGATCCCAATTATCTGCGAAGCTTACAAACACGTCTGGTGGAGCCTTTGCAAACGAGCTAAAGTTAATTGGAGTGTCGGCGGCGTGAGTCACTGATTAGAATCCCCCA